>NC_090437.1:279907807-280264807 GCF_031143425.1 Pleurodeles waltl | reverse complement strand
TTTGTTTTTCTGTTCAGTACCACTAGGCTTTTGGAAAAATTGTTACAAAATGTAACCCCACAACCTGGGAGAAATCTCCTAGGGTGTCAGCATCATTAGTATTTTTTTCACTTTGGAAGTATGTTTTTGAAAAACAGAAATTTTACTGAGCAGCAGCATGAAACATGGCAGCCGCTCTGCAAACTTTCAGTGTCTTAAGGGGAGACTGTATGTGGGTAGCCCCAATGAAGGCATACAGATCTGCACAGGTAATGACCTTTACCACCCTGACTGGTAGCAAGCCACCCACCACACTCTAAATCAAGGCCTAATTCTTTGCACATCCTGAAGCATTCTGCACACAGTAACACAAATGGTAATGAGAGGAATGCTTCCAAATAGTCTACCCACTAGCAATCATTTGATGTAACATTCTAAACATAATGTTTCACCCACTGTGCCATTCTAGGGAAAAACCCAGTTTATGCAAATCAATATTGAAACTGCTCCTCATGGGAACAGCCCGTCCCGAACTACCAGGTGAGACCCCCTCCAAAGGGGAACACAAGCAACCCCAGACTGGTTTTAGCCTGGTTAGGCCTCATCAGCAAGTTATATCTTAGATCCTTTGGCACAATGAGCAGGGAATCCACGTCCCGAAATACCCTTGGACACTTAGGGCATTACATCGATCACACAGAAGTTAATGAGAGAAATGGTTGCACATAGTCTAATGACTACCAATAGCTTGGGGTAGCATTTCAACTTGTCATTTTTCACACACTGTGTCACTTTAGGAAATGTCCCAAATTATGTAAATCAGTACTGGCCCTGCTCATCATGGGAACAGTCTATCCCGATCTGCCATGTGAGGAACCCAAGCAACCCTAAAACAGTTTTGGCCTCCTTAAGCTTTATTAGTGAGGTATAGCTTGTAGCATGTGCTTAGCCCCTTAGAGTGTGACATCAATCAAACAAAAGGTGATGGATGGAATGCTTGTAAATAGTCTGATCACATGGGTCCCATGCTCACTTTGTCACTGGAACCAAGCTGCACCTCACTGAAGAGGCCCAACTAGATCAAAACCGGTCTAGGTTTACTTGTGTTTCAAATTGGAGGGGACCTGGCTTAGCAGTTTGGGCTGGACTGTTCCCATTTGGGCAGGATCAGGGCCAATTTTTATATGAATGGGACTAATCTGAATTGACATTGTGCTTACAAGAACAATAGGTTAGAATTCTTCTCTGAGAGACTGCCAAGGCTTAGACTATTTGTAAGCATTCTACCCAGTACTTTTTTGTGTTTGATGCATTCTACACACAGGTTGGTGGATTTTTCTCATATGGTAAATATATCTAGCAGTTTCAGACATGAAAAAAATAGTTATTGATGTGCTAAGTAGGAAGTGGATCAACAATCCATAGTGGTGATGTTCGAGGAAACTACTCAACAGAAGGTTGATGAATGATTTTGTTAGAAATGGGGTCTTTGTTTGGCAGTCAGGTAACCCCCTGTCCAAGCAAGGACCCTCACTCTTGTCAGGGTAAGTCACACACAACCCAAATTATCCTCTGCCCACCCTCTGGTAGCTTGGCACTGAGCAGTCAGGCTTAACTTAGAAGCCAATGTGTAAAGTATTTGTGCAATAAATCATGCAAAATCATGCAATAACACAGTGCAAACACCACAAAAATACACCACACAGGTTTAGAAAAATATAGAATATTTATCCGAGTAGATTTTTTTTAAAATCTCTTTATTAGGTTTAATTCAACCATGCATTCAAATACACTAATAAACAATACAAGTGGAAGCATACATTAATCAAAACAAGTAAACTGTGCCGCTATATCACTAATACTGCACTAAGAGTGGGTATCGGGAACAGTGAATTATCCCAAATATACATTATCACGTGTCCGGGAAAAGGATAATGTATAAATCATCTGCATACTGTGACCCGCATGAGCCCTATATATTGGGAGATGTGAGGCAGGGAAGTGTGCTGTATTACAAGTATTCATGGGAGCAATTTTACCAATATCTTGTTAATACAGGTCCTGTACATTGGTACAATCTGTTACTATTGGGAAACCTTTAGTCAGAGGCTCGTGAGTACCTAGCCAACCCAGGAGTTATAAGAATGTCAGGAGATGATTTAGATACGCTTATGTGTTCATGGGGGTCTCGTGTCATTTTTTGCTTCTATATTTACAATGAAAGTGTCCCACACTTCGCAACCACCTCTCGTTAAGCCTTTGGCCTGTAGTATCCGTAGCATCCGCGCTTCCACATGGGACCACTGTAATAAGTCCTGTAGCCATTTGGTGTGAGTTAGAGTACACGGCGCATTCCAATGTGTAGCTACAAGGTTTTTGAATGTTATGAATGCAAGGTCAATAAATCTGTGGAGCTGTTTGTCACCTTTAGCTCGCTGGTGTAAACCTAATGTACAGGACTCTGGGTTGGGTACTAGAGCATGATTAGTTATATCAGCCGTAGACTCGATTATATGTCGCCCGCCAGGCTGTTAATAACGGTGGGAATTCCCATACCATGTAGTAAAGGTTTGCTTCTCGTGCTGCACATCGGGGACAAGTTGGTTCCGACATGGGAAACATGCGCTTATTTCGGGACGGGGAGAGATAGGATTGATGTAAATAATTGATTTGGGTGTAACTGAACCTAGGGTTGTGTGAGATGTGTTTAACAGTAGAAAGCGCTGATGCCATGACCTTCTGCAAAAAAGGGGTAGTGAGTACTTCATTCCAGCGAGCTTGAGCAGCCTCCAAGCTTGGGCAAGCAGTAACTAACAGGATGTTGTAGAGCCCAGATATCACATTTTTGGTGTCAGTTATTGAGAACATCAGTGTGAGTATCTGGGATGTTCCAAGTGTCCTTTAGTGGTTGTCTTATTGCACAGTATGTCAGAAAAGCACCCGCGTGTAGGCCCATAGTGTCCCTTAATTCATCAAACGTTAGTAGTGTGTACGCTGAGAAAAAATTCTCCCACCCTCTCGAGATGTGCCACCCGCCATGGAGCCATATTGTGGTGTTCAAACACGGCATAGGTCTTACGGAAGTGTGAGATTGGTATCAGCGGTGAGTAAGGTATATTGGGTTGTTTGCCGTGAATATATCTCATCCAGCATGTTTTGGCCGCTTCCAGCAGGATGTTGCCATGTGTATATTGGGGTCTGGGTCAGAAAGTTGGATATGACAATTTGTTCCGATGTACGATGTCCCATATCCAGTGGAGCGGCCATTGCAATTGTGCGGCAGCAAAATAGAGTTCATGATTAGGCATACCCAAACCACCAGTGTCCTGTGAGCACTGTGTCGTGGTCAATGCCACACAGTGTCTGTCCTTCTTCCATAGCAAATCAGTTAATAATCTCTTGAGTATTTTAAAAATATGATTGAGGCAGAACAATTGGCAGCTCTGTGAAGTAATATAATAAACTAGGGAGAATCAGCATTTTAGCTATGGCCACTCTACCCATGGGTGATAGTGGGAGTGAGCCGCAGAATGAAAGCGAGCCTCGTATGGAATGCATAGCCCGATTAATGCTGCCCTCCCTCAGGTCTTTAATTGAGTGATATATTTGTATCCCTAAGTATTTAAAGGTGGTTTGGCACCACTGTAGGTGATATCTCGGAAGGGTTAGCTGCATATCCAAGGGGACAGGTGATAATGGGAATATACAGCACTTGGTCCAATTGACTCTTAACCCTGAGATTTCGGCAAAGGAGTCTCATAAGGGCATAACCTCTGGTACGGAGGTGGTGTGGTCCCATAAATATATTTAGGCATTGTCCGCATATAAGGAAATTATGTGATGCATATAAAGTTCCGATATACCCCCAGACGTGCACTCTCACGCAATCTGGCTGCCAGTGGCTCCATTGCTATTGCGAACAATAAAGGAGAGAGCGGACATCCCTTTCTGGTGCCCGGTGTATGGAGAATCTGTCTGAGATAATTTGCCCTGCTTGAACTCGAGCCATCGGGTTATTATATAGAGTGGTGATTCAGGATATATACCGTGGTCCGAAGCACATCTTGTATAGGCTTGTGGTAAGAAAGTCCCAATTTAGGATATCAAATGCTTTTTCAATATCCAGGGATATGGCCACACTGCGACGATTCGTCCCTGTGGTGCTGTGGAGAAGACAAAGCTGTCTCCTGATATTCAGGAAGGTTATCGGTCTGAGGATAAATCCGGACTGGTCCTCATCTAGGGGATCATGGCTAGCCTTAGGTAGGACTACTATGAGGGTCTCACGCAGTGACTCCGGTAATTGACCCGATGTATGTGCTTCGTTGAACATGACAAGCATGGGCTGCAAAAGGTGGTTTGCATGTGCTGCATAGTATTCGACTGACAGGCCGTCTGTGCACGGAGCCTTATTACGGGCCATTTGGGTTAAAGCAGTGTGGACCTCCTCCATACTAATGGGGCCATCTAATGCATTTATTTGATCCAGCTGTAGGTTCTGAAGGGGGAGAGTGTATAGAAAGGCAGACATTTGCCCAGGTGTGGGCGCTGGGTTGGCCATATACAATGATTGGTAGTAGGTGAAAGAGGCAGTGTTTATGGCCCCCTGTGTGTTGACTACTGTGCCTGAGTCTAGTCTAAGTGCCCCAATGGGGGATCTCTGTGGCGTATCATGAAACAGCCACGCCAGGAAGTGGCCCGATCTATCTCCCTCTGCATATTGTCTTGTCATATAATGCCTGTAGTCATATTTGCCTAGCTGAGTATCAGCTTCCCTGTAATTGATTCATAATTCACGCAGAATCTCAGCTTCAGCCTTTCCATTGGCTATGGCCACCTCCGTGTCTTGCATTTTAGCCTCCAATGTAGTCACCTCATGGAGCGGTACCTGTTGAACACCCAGAGAAGTAGCCATGCAGTGGCCACGTACCACTACTTTGTGTGGATCCCATTCAATAGCGCAGTGAGATTTTGAGTTAATGTTCTGTGCAAAATATGTGGATATGCATTCAGTTAGCTCCTCACGACAAGGGGGGGGTCTGATAATATTTCTACGCGCATGTGCTGAGTCGGTATTTTTGAAACCAGTCAGCCCCAACATAGAACCACCCTTAAGGGACAGTGATCAGACATGCTGCAAGCCAGGTATGAGGAACTGTGTATTCTCTGGATCATGGCCGCTGGTGCCAACAGCAAGTCTATTCTAGTGTGCAGGTCGTGGACCGGGAAATAAAAGGAGTATTCACGCTCCGCTGGGTGCCCATGCCACCATAAATCATATAATCCACTTTCTGACCTTCAGGCTGTGAACTCGTGGAAGGTATGCCTACTTGGTGTGCTCGGCACTGGGGGGAGGAAACGATCTAGTACAACATCAGGTACACAATTGAAATCACCACCCCACAAACTGTCCCCAGCTGGGTCCCGAAACAAACCAGGTGTCAATGTGTTCATGAAGCTCCCCTAATTGACATTGGGTGCATATATGCATACGAGTGTCAAAGGTGTACCATCTAGATGGCCTTCAGTTACAACGTACCGACCATTAAGATCTATCTATGTGCGGTCCACCACATAGGGCACTCCAGATGCAACCCATATTACCACACCTTACGCATAGGACGATGTCACAGTACCGAATACTTGCCCTTTCCAGCTGGAGCACAGCTTCTTAAGGGTGGCTTCTGATATGTATGTTTCCAATAGCATGGCTATACGTACCTGATGACGCTTCAAATATGCATGAATGTGATGTCTCTTGAGAGGTGTTGCCATACCCCGCAACGTTCCATGAAATTACAGTACAGCGTGTTATTGAAGATTGCACTTGTGTAGCCATATATTTATAGGAGTCCAAGACTGCCCTGGGTTCTCTCTCACCCTCCCCTTTTCTATTCTGATAAAGTTTATTTGCACCTTACATGATATGTTGCCCCTACTCATGTATCTTCCGTCCCTCCCCACACTCAGCTCACAAGCATTGAATGGCAGGAGTATCAGATAAAAAAATAATATATAACGAAATATGAACAAAATTTGGCTTAACAGGGGCCTAAGACAATACTTTATGAGCAACATTAAACTATAATAACGTAAACTGTGATCAGGCATAAGGATCAGCTGGTCCATATGGTATAGTTTGTGGGGAGTGAGTGCCTTGTGTGTTGGCTCGTGCACTCAGCTCACCGGATGATGGGCTGGATCGTCCAGCCACTCCATGCTTCTTTGTGGGGACCAGTTCCCACTATAGGGCAGCCACAGTGAGACAGTGTGGATGTTAAAGTAGCAAGACAAATACATAATCCCATCAACATGTTGGAACCCACGTTCCGCTAGAAGTTATTTCAGTGCAGGCGGCCTGGATCTCCATATACTGTAGACTTTCCTTCCCTGAGGCTGGACAGATAGCCGCCAAAATTTGTTGAACTTTAACAAAGGAGTTTAGCCTCAGAGGTTATAAGCTGAACGAGGAGTGAGTGCGGACCACATTAGAGTTCTCAGAATCGCTGTGATTTCCCTGTTCAGGGTCTGAGTACGAGGACCCCTGAAGTGTTGCGGATGAATTGGAGGTGAACTGTAGCCTCAAGCAGTGCCTGGGACCATTCCTCCACAACCTGTGCTGGCGTGGGTTTAGCCCCCAGCCCTTTACGACATTTGCATTTCCTCTTGGGGGTCAACCATTGCTCCTCAGTGTCCACCTTATGTGGTGGTGGGCCAGGCATATGGCATGGAGCCAAGTCCATGTGTCCTCAGGTGACGTGAATATATAAATTTTTGTGCCATCCTCCTTACGCAATTTTGCAATAATAGGGCATACTTGAGGTTGTGCCCACAAAGACATTGTTTCACCATAAAAAAGGAGCTGTGTTTTTTTTGGATGCCCTCCGTGAAATCAAGGTAGGCAGTAATGTTTGCATCTTTGAATTTCCATTGTCCATGTGTGTGGAAGAGTTGGAGCACCAGGTCACGGTAATTAAGAAGGCAAGCTATCAAAGGTCTTGGATGAGCACCTGGTGAAGGCGGTCTGCCCGGCAGTCTAAGGGCCCGCTCTATTGAAAAGAATTTCGGCACCTTATCCACCAAAACCATTTCTATGAGCCACTTTTCCAAAAACAGTCCAACGTTGGGACCTTCCACTTGTTCCGGGAAACCTACCAAATGGATATTGTTGCACCTGGATCTCCCCTCCGCATTCTCAGCTCTTCACTGTAGTGAGGTCACCTCTTTACTTAGTTGTCTCATGTGATCCTGAGGTTCCTGGATTGTTGGACGAATTGCCACTATGTCTGTTTCTGTTTCGCCAACTCTTTCGGACAATTTGCAGTGGTTCACACGTAATAAGTTAACATCCTGCATTACGGCATCAATTATGGATTCTAGGGAAATTTTTGTGTCTAAGATGGCTTGTGGCACTTTTTCAAAATGAGAAGCATGATTATGAAGGGTGGCATCCATCTGTTGCAGGGCATAAGTTGTCCCGTCCGAAACTGCAGGCGGAGTGTTTGGAGTAACCATCACTGCAGTGGGCATTCTGGAAGTTTTCAGTTTGCCCATCTGTCTTCCAGGTGGTGGGGTCCCCCCCAGCAAGCGATTCACAGACTAACAGACTGGAGTTCTCATCCACAGGGCGTATGATAGAGTCCACCCTCAGGAGAGCGCGGCGTGCTCAGCTACCTCAACAGCTTCCAGAGCACTCACGATCCTCCTGTTGCTCACCACACCCCCCACGGTTCAGAGAGGGTTGGCGGCAACAGACTGGCACAGACGTATGTCTCTGTATGTGGGCGATAGCCTCCGTCTGACTCCTTGGTTGTACAAGATGGCACTTTTTAACTTGTCCGCTCCAATACTATTGTGGACATGGCATCACATAAAAAATAGTCTGTGCCTGCACGGGGTAGCACAGCCCTACTTGTCACGGAGCCCCCTGCTTCAGGGCACCATTTAACCCTGCATCAATGACGACTTCATCAGGTCCTCCCGGACTGTAGTTGCCACATATCCGATTGCTGAAATAGTAACGGATTGAAGCTCAGCGTGCCCTGTTATCTAGAGGAGCCCAACAGCTCTTCACCACCATGACAGGGCACCCTCACGTGTCTTCCCTCGAGAAGCCAGAGACCCCGCGAGGGCCAATAAGTTTCACCTGGAGGGCGTCCATGGGTCCAGCCAAACTGCTGACGGTCTCATGGCTCTGCTCGCACTCTGTGGCTCCCACTGAGGTGATCCACCAGTTCCGGAGCCGGCCAGGAAAGGCTGGGTTGGTTAAAAGCAGGCCGAGAGGCTTCACTACGAGAATGTCCCCGGCCCCAGCCAAACAGCCAACGGTCCCTCGGCTCCGCTTGCACTCCGCGGTGCCCGCCACAGTGCCCCGCTGGGTCCTGAGTTGGCCAGAGAGGCCTGGATTTGCACAAGCGGGTGGAGTCATCCCAGAGTAGGATATTTATCCAGCCGAGCGCGGAGCTCAGATTCAAGCTGCTGCTCCAGTTGCCATCTTGGACACGCCCTTTATCTCAGTAGATTAAGGTCAAAATAATCAAGATTTTGATAAGTTGAAATATCACTTTGTAATGATAAGATGAGTTTTAAGTTCTTAAAAGCAACAATGGTCTCTTGCAAGCACAAAGTACCTGGTTTGCGTCAAAATTACACGCACGAAGACCACAGAGGAGGAGATGAGTTGAAAAAGGTAGGTGTGTGTCAGATTTCCGGGCACACACAGACGATGTGTTGATTCTGTTCCACGTGGCAAGGGCTTTACGTAGAATTCCGGCACACAGGCTTGAATTCTCTTCGCGATGCGGGATCTTTTGACGTCCAGGGACGATACGTAGAAATCTGGGGCACGCAGGACAAAGTCATCAGAGTTTCTGTCACACAGCAGGCTCTGCGTCAATTCCTCTCGCAGGAAGAAAGGATGCCTTGTTCCGGCTCAGCGATGCATCAATCGAGTGGACTGTGCATCAAAGTTCCATTCGCAACGCTGGTGCAGCGTCGATCTCCACTCGGGGAGCCGGGCTGCGTCGTTCCGGTTTGGCAATGCAGAGATTCTTTTCCCACTAAGCAGGCTGTGCATCGTTTCCATCACGCTATGCATCAAGTTTTCACCGCACAAGGAGTTCTTTGCAGAGATGAAGTCTTTTTGGCCCTGAGACCTCAGGAAACAGGAGGCAAGCTCAATCCAAGCCCTTGGAGAGCACTTCTCAGCAGAGCCAGAGGCCAGCAAGGCAGCAGAGCAGCAGAAAGGCAGCAGTCCTTTACACCACAGCATTCCAGGTGAGTCCTTTGGGCAGCCAGGCAGCTTCTCTTGGCAGGTTGCAGATTCTGGTTCAGAGTTTCTTTCTGAGGAAGTGTCTAAGTTGGTAGAGTCAGGGACCCGGTTTATATACCCAAATGTGCCTTTGAAGTGGGGGAGACTTCAACGAGTGGCTTAGAAGTGCAGAAGGGCCCCTTTCAGTACAATCCTGTCAGCCAGGGTCTCAGTAGGGGATTTGGCAGTCCATTATGTGAGGGCAGGCCACTGTCCTTTGAAATGTAAATGTCAGACCCTCCATCCTTCCAGCCCAGGAAGACCCATTTAGTATGCAGATGTGTGCAGTTGTGACTGAGCATCCTGTATTTGTGGTTGTCTGGGTGCAATGCACAAGGGAGCTGTCAACCAGCCCATCTCAGACACGGATTGTAAGGCACAGAAGGACTTTCTAAAAGTGCAATTTCTGAAATAGTAATATAAAATCCAACTTCACCAATCTGCAGGATTTTGTATTACCATTCTGGCCATACTAAATATGACCTGTTTACCCCTTTCTAATCAGAATCTACCACTCAAACAGTTTATGAGGGTAGCCTGAATGTTAGCCTATGAAAAGAGCAGGCCTCACAGCAGTGGAAAATGAGTTTTCTACTGCCAGGACATACAAAACACACAGATATATGTCCTTCCTTTTATCCACATAGCACGTGCCCTCTGGGTTACCCAGGACCTACCTCAGGGGTGACTTATATGTAGAAAAGGGGGAGTTTAAGGCTTGGCAAGTACTTTTATATGCCAAGTCGAAGTGGCAGTAAAACTGCACACACAGGCCTTGCAATGGCAGGCCTGAGACATCGTTAAGGGGCTACTTATGTGCGGTGGCACAACCAGTGCTGCAGGCCCACTAGTAGCATTCAGTCTACAGGCCCTGGGCACATGTAGTGCACTTTACTAGGGACTTACCAGTAGATCAAATATGCCCATTGGGTATGAACCAATGTTACCATAATTTAAGGGAGAGGGTATATTCACTTTAGCACTGGTTAGCAGTGGTAAAGTGTGCAGAGTCCTAAAACCAGCAAAAACAGTGTCAAAAAGTGGAAGGAGGCAGGCAAAAAGTTGGGGGTGGCCACCCTAAGGCTGTCACGTCTAACAGATATGTACAGTGGGTGTAAATAATTCTGTTCAGATATTGTTTTCATTCTTATTCCTCTTAAACTATTATGTGTCAGTCAGTAAAAAGTATAAAAATATACACTTTTCAAGAGACTTTTGACTTCTTAGTAAAAATGGACAGGATTTGTAAGGAGAAAAATAATTGTCAGATGTACGAAAGTGTTTTGCGATTGTAAACCCTATGTTTTGCAAAATCTCTAGACTGCAACACAAAATGTCTATTTCATTTGTACTAAATCGATTTTACAATTCAGAAAAGTATTTTTTGACCCATAAAATGAAATGTGCAACTTACAACGGTTCGAAATTAGGATGGGGCATAAAAGTGCCATTCCTTCCTAACTTAAAATCAGTATGCTATGTTTCAAACATTTGTGACCATTATTCTTGTTTTAGCCCATTGAACAATTGTAATGGTAAATGATTCTCAAAAAGAAAGAGGTCCTTTGCAACCCTTACCCTTTAGGAATTGTGCTGACTGCTGTGGTGTACTAGTGCCTCATCCCCCTGATGTTTTCACAAATAGAAAACTTGGGCCCATATTTATGGGGGACTGACCGAGCGTGACGCTGCGCCAAAATTAACATTGCGCTCTGTCATTTTCACAACGCAGGGATGCGCTGTATTTAATTGAATGCGTCGCACCCCTGTGTTGTCTCCTGCACTGGCACTAAATTTAGCTGCCAGCACTAACGCAAGCATCCTTGCACCATCGTGCAAGAAGGCCTGCGTTGAGGGGTGTGATTGTTTATGTGCAGGAAGGTGTCCCTTCCTGCACATAAACAATCACTAATGGCGCTTTGGCACTTCTGTGTGTGTTGCAAAGTGCCAAAGCGTCATTTTGAAATGATTGTTTATGTGCAGGAAGGGACCCCTTCCCGCACATAAACAATCATTTCTGGCAGTTTGCAGAATGCAGCACACATAGGAAAATCACAAAACGAGGAGGAATGAAAGTATATCTCCTTGCTGTGCCTTGCTAATGTCAGGTGGCGTTAGCTTTTGGTGCTGCCTCAGGTTTACGAAATCTCATAAATCTGAGGCAGAGTCAAAATGCAGTGGGCGTTGCTGTGCCATGCCCACAGCAACACCCATTGCATGCCCCTCTGATGCAGAAAACTACATCAGAGGGGCCCATATTTACAAGGAGGTGTAACGCCACAAAAAAGTGGCGGTTCACCTCCTTGTAAATATGAAGCAGAGGTTAGCTCCACTGGAGTGTCACATAAAGTGACACTCCAGTGGCGCTAGGGGCTCTTAAATATGCCCCTTGGTTTTCTAATGCAGCACTTGTTCCATTAAGGAATATGGTCTCCTTTTTAAAAAAAAAAGGTTTCCATTTCGGATTGCAGCAAAGGGCTGGTCCATTGCTGTTGTTTATATGCCACCACCTCTTTGTTTTTAGCCAAATCACAGGTGGTCACATATTGTGACCTGCCTAATTAATATGCATTAGGCATGTCATTTAGGTGTTCAGTGGTAAAGGCCACTTGTATACTTGACTATTTGTAAGGCATTCCTATAAGGTGTTGGTGGATGAACGCAACTTCTTTCCCAGCGCAATGACATGTTATATTCAAAATGATTTAAAACAATTGGGGAGCCAAAACAAAAGGCCATTGTGATTTATTTTACAATATATGGCAGTAGAGGGAAGTACAACAAAATGATTGAAAAAAAGAAATGGAAATGGTGGACAGACAAGCAGTTTTGTTCTTCTTATGAATCTTGTGCAATCACAGCGTCAAATGATGCCCATTGAAGTACAATCATTAGCTACAAATGACAGAAATGATATAACCACAAAGATATAGGGCTTGATTTATATGTTGGCAGAGAAGGGATTCAGTTGTAATGGCCAGCAACAGCAGCAGAATGATTTCTACCTGTCATCATATCCACCCAACCCACTGTCAATATTGGTGTACCCATGGGTCCATAGAGGTCATTCCAGTTGTGTGTGATTACATAGAAAAACTAATTCATAGAATACCATTACTAGGAAACCATTTCATCTAAACTGTTTAATGGAAGTTCGCAAGATGTCATTTACCATTTCATAGAAAATTCACCAAATGTCTTAAATCTTAAAATTATTTCTGGCTATAAACTAAATGCATCCCTGGCCCTTAAAACCCCATACATCCGCTAAACTCTACCTATTCTTGAACCCTAAGAAACCTTCACCACCCTTAAATTCTACCCATCCCTGAACCATAAACCACACAGACCTACTCTCCCTCACCACCCCTAAAAACTATTCATTTGCGAACCCTAAAAAAAAGACACCACCTGTAAACTCCACTTACCACTGACCCTGGAAACTCCTCATCACCCATCCCTTAATGCAATAACCTTCACTATCCTTAAACGCTACCCAAGTTCAATTTAATTTTAGATTTTTACATAAAATCATCTTTCCTTCAAAATGTTTCCCTTACTTTTCAAATTACTTGTATTTCTGTAAAATTGGTTTTCCATTATTTGGCCTCCTCCAATGTGGTACCTCAGTTTTCGTTTTTCCATAAATGTGCAAACATCAGCTCATTCCACATCATCTAATGGCCATGATCAGCGAATGCGTTCAAAGAGTGACCTTTAACCTCAGCCTACAACATGCGCCCAGATTTTCTAACCAGTTATGCATAGCATGCGCTTTAATTATCAACATTGTTTCCAAAAATAAGAAACCATTCATCCCAAATTTTTGTGTTTGTCGTCTTTCATCAGTACCTCAAAAAAACTTTTATGGTTTTTCCTCGCAGTGTGTCATCCATATTTCGTCCATTTTGTGAACATCAAATTGTGGCCTGAGGAAAATTGTTTGCGTAGTTCTCGACTCTAACCTCTGTCTGGGTTCTTTCATGTTCCTACAAGTAATCATGGCTTCTTGTATTTACTTTAAATGTTGTGGTCAGTTCTTCTTTCTTCTCTTTATGATATGATGCAATTACGTTTTCCCAGGTCATTTAGGTTATGGATGGGAGAGCTCGGTAAATTATTGCTTTTTTGATGTTCTGCCTTCCAGTTTGAACAAAGAGTGAATCGCCGGTGACTTTGACAGGTGTCTGTATCAGAAAGTGCCACTTTCAGGCCATTACTTGACCTGATAGAATTCTGTGTGCCCTTTTTTCGTTTTTGTTTGATTGTAGTTTAATGTCACACTGAATTGCTTGCAGTTTTCTTTCCCGAGCATGTACCATATATTCAGAAGAAAATGGAAACTGAGCATTGTTTTTGTTAGAAGAACATAAAAAATCGATAGCCGTCATCAAAATGTCAAGGTGCAAAGCACCTCGCCCTAATTGATGGCTACCCACATTAAAATTCATGCATGCAGTTTTCCCCAAGGCAAAATACATATACAGTATGGAGCCGGCAGTCAGATAAGAACATTTAATCAAAATAATTTCTGTACATCTGACTTCCCCTTTCTTAAAAGAAATATTGGTAAAAATATATATTTTAGATAATATCTTAATTTAAATATATTATTTGTTCCAGCTCAACGAATTCCATTACATAGTACTGTGCCATTAAAGGTTCTATGTCATTCATTCATTCTCATCGCACAAAATTAGTTAGAATGATACAACTACATTGTAGTCATTAAAATGTTTTTAACTAGTAGGGATTAAGGGCCTGATGTACAAAGATTTTTAACAAGAACTCGTAAATTGCAACAATAACGATTTGCAATTGGCAATTTCTAATTAGGAATCAGCAGGAATGGATTAGGTAGACTAGGGTCCAATTTTCACATCGACTTCCACCAAAGGCATTGGTATGTGGTCAACCAACCTATGCATTAATAGGATGAGTCACAAAGTACCGATTTGTATTGGATCGCAATTCAACCTACCTTATTAATATGCAAGAGGTAGGTTACAAATTAGGACTCACTGCAATTGGTTAGAGTCACAGGCATGATAGCCTACGGGGGTCCGTAGACCGCCATGTCTGTGATTGCTTTTAATTAAAGCAATCTATTCCTGCCTGTTTTCCTAAAAGGAAAATGGGATATGTCTAACCCCTTCCCCGCCATGAATGTAATGGTTACGTCCGTGGCTGCGGCACTCAGGCGCCACAGATGTAACCTTTATGTTCTGGGACCGGCCCTCGGGGGAAGAGCTGGCACTCCCCCCGAGGGCCTCCCCCCAGCCCCCCAGAGCAGGGCAGGAAGGGGAATCGCTTCCCCTTCCACCTCTGTCCCCCCCACCCCCACAGTGACGTCTGATGACGTCAGCGCGCCAACGTGCCAGAGGTCAACTCCCGTTGCTTCCAGTGCGACCAAGGAGAAACTGATTAGTTTCTTCTCGGTACGGGGGCATGGGAGGCAGAGAGGCATGAAAAGGGAAGGAAAGGCTTTTCCTTCCCTTTTCATGCCTTTCTGTGCATTCCTGCAGCACCATTGCATAGCGCTGGTGCTGCAGGAAACCACTAGACACCAGGGAATTTTTTTATTTCTAGGGAAATTGTCGTAAGGGGACCGGTCCCTAGGGCAAGGGCCACTCCCCAAGGGGGGCATTTTATTTTAAGGCCATTTCTGCCCTCCCTGGGGGCAGATCAGCCTATATTAATTAGGCCAATCTTCCGCCCAGGGGGGGCAGAAGCCATTAGGCACCAGGGATGTTTTTCTTTTTTTAAAAATATTGATAAGGGGAGGGACCAGTTAGGCAAGGGTCGCTCCCAAGGGGGCAATTTTTTAATTAAGCCTTTTCTGCCCCCGCAGGGGCAGATCAGCCTATATTAATTAGGCCGGGCAGAAGCCACTAGACACCAGGGATTTTTTATCAATATTTATATTGATAAGGGGGGGCGACCCCTTAGGCAAGGGTCGCTCCCCGGGTGGCAATTTTTTTATTAGGCCTTTTCTGCTCCCCCGAGGCAGATCAGCCTATATTAATTAGGCTGATCTGCCCACAGGGGAGTCAGAAGCCATTAGGCACCAGGGATTTTTATTTATTTATATTGATAAGGGGAGCGACCCCTTAGGCAAGGATCGCTCCCCGGGAGAGGGACAAATAGTTTTTAGGCCATTTCTGCCCCCTTTGGGAGCAGATTGGCCTATTTCTATTAGGCTGATCTGCCCCTAGGGGAGCAGAAACCACTTAGGCACCAGTGATTGGTGTGCGTATGTGTGTGTTTTGTTTGGGGGGGCAGCTGCTTGGGCAAGAATCGCTCCCCAGGGGGGCACATAACTGTTGGCCATACCTGCACCCCCTGAATGCAGATCGGCCTTTTTTGGAAGGACCATCTGTCCCCAAGGGGGGCAGAAAGCCCACTAAAGACCAGGCAAGATTTTTTTTTCAAAATAGGAAGGGGGGGTATGGCCATATACCCACCCCCAAAAAATGGGGCCAAAGTTGTTCTGCCCACCAGTGGGCAGATGGGGCAATTACCCCCAATCCAAACCCTGGGGCAGAAATTCTGGCGGAGCAGAAACCACTTAGGCACCAGTGATTGGTGTGTGTATGTGTGTGTTTTGTTTGGGGGGACAGCCGCTTGGGCAAGGGTCCAAAAATATATTTTTTCAAAATAAGAGGGTGGGGGTATGGCCATACCCCCACCCCAAATAAAAGAGGCCAAAGTTGTTCAGCCCACCAGTGGGGCAATTACCTCCGATCCACAACCCGGGGGCAGAAAGTCAACTAGATGCCAGGGAATTTAAAAAAAATTGTGCGGTGATGGCTACCAACCAGTTTGTGCCTGGTTATGCCCTCACCCCAACTGAAGGGGGTAACAGTCTTTCAGTTCTTCCCCTGCACACTAAAACATCTTGGGGCATATTTATACTCCGTTTGCGCCGAATTTGCGTCGTTTTTTTCTACGCAAATTCGACGCAAAACTAACTCCATATTTATACTTTGGCGTTAGACGCGTCTAGCACCAAAGTTCATGGAGTTAGCGTCATTTTTTTGCGTGAACACCTTCCTTGCGTTAATGATATGCAAGGTAGGCGTTCCCGTCTAAAAAAATTACTGCGATGCTATTGCGTCGTATTTATACTCCCGGGCAAAAATGACGCCCGGGAGTGGGCGGGTCAAAAAAATCCGCATTTGCGCCAGATTTTAGCGCCTGGGTCAGGGCAGGCGTTAAGGGACCTGTGGGCTCAGAATGAGCCCAGAGGTGCCCTCCCAAGCCCCCAGGGACACCCCCTGCCACCCTTGCCCACCCCAGGAGGACACCCAAGGATGGAGGGACCCACCCCAGGGAAGAGAAGGTAAGTTGTGGTAAGTAATTTTTTTTTTTTTTTTTTGTGGCATAGGGGGGCCTGATTTGTGCCCCCCTACATGCCACTATGCCCAATGACCATGCCCAGGGGACAGAAGTCCCCTGGGCATGGCCATTGGGCAAGGGGGCATGACTCCTGTCTTTGCTAAGGCAGGAGTCATTTCAATGGGGGATGGGCGTCGTAAAAAAATGGCGCAAATCGGGTTAAGACGTTTTTTTTTGCCTCAGCCTGACTTGCCCCATTTTTAGACGCCCAAACGCCATTTTTCCCTACGCCGGCGCTGCCTGGTGTACGTGTTTTTTTTTTACGCACACCAGGCAGCGCCGGTCGGCTAACGCCGGCTAACGCCATTCAATAAATACGGCGCCCGCATGGCGCTTCAGAATGGCGTTAGCCGGCGCTAATTTTTTTGGCTCAAAACTGCGTTAGCGCAGTTTTGCGTCAAAAAGTATAAATATGGGCCCTTATCCCACAGCAAGCAAGAGGACTTTTGATTATTTGGGTTTTGGTTTTACATTTGGGCCATGAGAGCTACAATCATCCCACTTGGAATGGTGATGGATGCTCTTTTGGACTTTTATGACGCTGCCATGAAGAAAAAATCCACAAGACCTAGACACATCTGAAAACTAAACATCTGGGTGAGTCCAGGGTGGTGTGCTTCACATGCACCCCACACCATTTCTTACCCACAAGGCCCTGCAAACCTCCAACTGGAAATCATACATTTGTCCCCAGTTTTGTGATGGAACCTTCCGGAATCTGCAGAAATCCACAAAATTCCTACCAACCAGCATTGTCTCATCTATACTGATAAAAAGTCTGCCCCACTTGTCAGCCTAAAAATTATTTTTTTCCCCTCAATTTCGACATGTTTTTGGCTCTTCCCTGTTGCAGGCAAGTGAGGTATCATTTTTACCGGGAGGCTGAGGAGAACAGTGGGTGGTGGGAAAGTTGTCCCGGTGTGGTGATCCCACACAGAAATGCAGAAAAAATATGATTCTTTTTAGCAAAATTTTAGATTTGCTGAGGATTGTGGGTAAGAAAACACTGGGGGATCCACACAAGTCACACCTCCCTGGACTCCCTCGGGTGTCTAGTTTTCAGAAATGTCTGGGTTTGGAAGGTTTCCCCATATGGCTGCTGTGCCCAAGACCAAAAACGCAGGTGCCCCCCGCAAAAACAGGTAATTTGGTATTTGATCATTTTGATGTGTCCAGATAGTGATTTGGGGCATTTCCTGTCACAAGCATTAGGCCTACCCACACAAGTGAGATACCTGATTTTTATCAGGAGACTGGGGGAACGCTGGGTGGAAGGACATCTTTGGCTCCTCTCAGATTCCAGAACCTTCTGTCACTGAAATGTGAGGAAAAAGTGTTTTTTGGCCAAATTTGGAGGTTTGCAAAGGATTCTCGGTAACAGAACCTGGTGAGAGCCCCACAAGTCATCCCGTCTTGGATTCCCCTAGGTGTGTAGTATTAAAAAATGCACAGGTTTGGTAGGTTTCCTTAGCTGCCGGCTGAGGTAGAGGCCAAAATCCACAGCTAGGCACTTTCCAAAACACAGCTCTGTTTTCTTTGGGAAAATGTGATATGTCCACGTTGTGTTTTGGGGCATTTCCTGTCGTGAGCGCTAGGCATACCCACACAAGTTAGGTGCCATTTTTATTGGGAGACTTGGGGGAACGCTAGGTGGAAGGACATTTTTGGCTCCTCTCAGATTCCAGAACTTTCTGTCACAGAAATGTGTGGAAAAAGGGTTTTTTGGCCAAATTGTGAGGTTTGCAAAAGTTTCTGGGTAACAGAACCTGGTGAGAGCCCCACAAGTCCTCCCATCCTGGATTCTCCTGTGTCTAGTTTTAAAAAATGCACAGATTTGGTAGGTTTCCCTAGGTGCCGGCTGAGCTAGAGGCCAAAATCTACAGCTAGGCACTTTGCAAAAATCACATCAGATTTCAATGTAAAAATGTGATGTGTCCATGTTGCGTTTCCTGTCGTGAGCGTTAGGCCTACCCACACAAGTGAGATACCATTTTTATCAGGAGACTTTGGGGAACACAGAATAGCAAAACAAGTGTTATTGCCCCTTGTCATTCTCTTCATTTTTTCCTTCCAAATGTAAGACAGTGTGTAAAAAAGATGTCTATTTGAGAAATGCCCTGAAATTCACATGCTAGTATGAGCGCCCCGGAATTCAGAGATGTGCAAATAACCACTGCTTCTCTATCCTCGCAACCAGAAGAGTACAGCAGGTGTAACAGTATATTGCTTTAAAAAATCTGACATCCCAGGAAAATGTCACAGAGTAAAACATGGAGAAAAATGGCTGTTTTTGTTCCCTCAATTTTTTTTTTTTTTTTATTTCAGCTCTTATTTTCTGTAGTAAACCCTTATAGGATCTACACAAATTACCCCTTGCTGAATTCAGAATGTTGACTACTTTTCAGAAATGTTTAGCTTTCTGGGATACAGCTTTGGTTTAACACCCATTTCTCTCACTAACTGGAAGGAGGCTGAAAGCGCAAAAAATTGTAAAAATGGGGTATGTCCCAGTAAAATGCCCAAATTGTTTTGAAAAATTGGGTTTTCTGATTCAAGTCTGCCTGTTCCTGAAAGCTGGGAAGATGGTGATTTTAGCACTGCAAACCCTTTATTGACGCCATTTTGAGGGAAAAAAAACACAAGCCTTATTCTGCAGCCCTTTTCCCCCAGTTTTTTTTTTTTTTCAACAAAATGTTTGCCGTGTTTTGGCTAACTTCTTGGTCTCCTTCAGGGGAACCCACAAAGTCTGGGTACCTCTAGAATCCCTAGTATGTTGGAAAAAAGGACACAAATTTGGCGTTAGTTGCTTATGTGGACAAAAAGTTATGAGGGCCTAAGTGCAAACTGCCCTAAATAGCCAATAAAAGGCTAAGCACCTGAGGGGGAAAAGGCCTGGCAGCGAAGGGGTTAAAAAAGATAATGGATCATTTTGCAATCATTTTTAGGGACAGGTAATGATCCTTGTGACCACTGCCTGCTCCTAAAATGTTTTTGTCTACATTCACATTGTGAATGTACTACTCATTTGGATTTCGAGGTAAAATATTGAAGGTTTGTGAATGGATTACAGTTGAAAAACATCAATTCATAAGGAATCAGTATTTGGATTGGCCAACTATTACAAGCCCTTTCAAAATATCACCTGTGTATTTAGCCTTAAAACGAAATTGCTATTCGGTGACATGTTGTTGTTACAAAGCGCCCAATTTGACCATTACAAAAATAACATCACTTTACACATCAGGCCACTGGTTCTCAGTTAAGTTCAGAACATTTCTGCCTTACGTTTGCTCCTCTCTTTGTAGCAAATTATTTACTTTTTTGGAATTCACAAATAATTCCAGCAGTACTCAACTCATAGCAATAACTGCATATGAATACGTAAGAGATCACATCTCTACATGAATGAAAGTAATGCTCAAGTTGACTAGCACTAGCAGCTGAGTCTTACCTGAAACACTAGTCATTAAAGGCACACTCCTCCTTTCCACTGTGCAGATTTCTGCCAATGGTGTGTGTGTGTCTGGGATCTCCATGTACCTGTCCATCATCCGAGTTTAACCGAGAGCAAAAATGATATAGGCAGAAAAGAGAGAAAGAAGACGAGAAAGACTATTAAAAGAGAAAAAGGAAGAAAGCAGAGGTAATAAAGAACCTGGAAGAGTGAGAGAATGAGACAGTTGGAAGAAAGAGGCATCAAGCGGAATCAAGATTAGGTATTGGTAGAATTCATCAACCACAACATTTAGCAACGCCGATTTAAGGCTTTCAAGAAAAAAAGTTGGCGTAATTACATTTTTTTCTGCAAATTAAGTACTGTCCTCCCGTGAGACTTGTGGAGCATGATCAGTGATGGAAAACAAAAGGTTATGGGCTAGACGCAGGAAATTAATTACAATTGGAGAGCAATAATGGAATTGAAAGCTGCTTAGAATATATGCTAAATAGTACTCATGAAGAGGATAACATATCAGAGCTAGAAGCAATATCAAAAACATCATTTACAGGTCATGGAATCCCCCGGACATAAGCATCAAATGTGAAATACCTAACGAATACCAAGTTTGTATTATCGGACTGGAAACATTAAGAGATCGATAACAGAAGATACATGGTTTTCTAAGCAGAAGTAACCTATGTAATGATAGCTATCAGAAGTGCACCTTAGGTCGGAGAGTAGTCTATAGTAGTATATGACCATAACTGACCAAATGACCATAGTCACACTCCACAGACCACATGAAACTAGAAATGCTTACACAGAGGATTGTGATTCACTGGCTAGATACTATTATACTCCTTTTCGACTCCTCTCTGACTACAGGGACGCTTCTGTTGGTTAAGCTTACTGAGGTTACTTCTGCTCTGCCTTCAGAAACACCCAGACTTTAAAGTAGTTCCATTCCATTTCCATTTATTTAATTGTTGTTAGCCTATCCGGCCATAACAATAATCACACAATAAATATCAGTCCATCACACTCGGTAAAAATCACATTGAATAAAACGTCTCAATAGAAAGGGAAAACTGTGCTTGAATTTTTGATTTAACATGTGCCGAAATGTATCCGATTTGCCCTGCATTATCATAAAACTTAATGTATAGCCATAATTTGCATAAAACTTAACTTATTCTAGAAAAACATTATAAATCTAATATTTAAATATCTTGTTCTGGCACAAATCATTTGGGACCTTACGGTGCCTGCCAACCGTTTAATAAAAGCCCGATGCCTAACCCAGTTTTACAACACCCTGTACCGATTTCCCAGGCTAGATAGCTATGGGATAACACAAGTAGTTATGCTTGTGCCAACTGTGGGTTCATTGTTGAGCGTAACTTCCATGCTTCCAATACAGTATATAAGTTGAAACTTTTGTCACAATGTGTTTCTCGTCTGATCGCATACATAGCACTTCCGCCTCATTGCACTTCCTAACTCAGTAGGATCTAAAAAGTGGACGTAAATACAATTTGCGGAGTTTAAGCATGAAGTGACATAATAAAAGGAAGTGGGAAAGTGTTTCTGGGCCACCATGAAGACATGGACAACATTCTAATCTACCCGGAGGAACGGGTTGCCATCTGTTGGTCACCGCCATCACAGGTAGTGTGCCCATGCGGAATTTAAAATAGAGAACCCTTTTTTCCTCCGGATAAATACTGTCTATGAATATTGCTGGTTTAAGCTCTTGGTTAAATAAAATATAGCGCTTTAATAAAGGGCTAAGTGTCTCACACATACTCTCAGTCTTTTGCTCCCAATATGCATTTTTTATGACAGCTAAACTAGGCCTTCTGATTTTTTCTGGATGGAGCCAGAGGTCTTCCTGGCCGATAGCAGCCAGGGTAGTTGAGATGTGTTTGAACCAGGGCAATTTCCGATGGCTTTGTAGCTTCATGATGTCCTTAAGTGTGTCTCTATATGGTTTGAGTTCCTCTTTTGACCAAATACGGATCCAGTATCTTATTGGAGCCAGAGCAATGTAGTCCTCAACCTTTTTCATTTGTAGATCAATTCTTATTGCGTTCATTGGTGCGGCATTGCCTAAACAAAGTAATCGGCGTAAAAATTTATTCTCGGTTACTTGTATTGATGGAGTCTTTCTGAATCCCCAGATATCTGCGCTGTAAAGTGCTGCGGCTCATGCTTTTGTTTTGTATGCGAGCAGTGCAGAACTCACAGAATGGTTGCCTGTAGCTTTTGCAAATCTGAGTACTGCTCCAGCTTGTTGGGCCAAGGAGATGCTACTTGTATAAATTTGTGGTTTCCATGTCTGTTTTTCGTCTAATCTGCAACCCAGGTAATCATAAGTAGCCACTCGGGCCAAAGGCTTGTTGTTTGCCCTAAAGGTCGATTGCATCGTCTGTTTTTGGTTAAGAATCATAAACTTTGTTTTCCCCTCATTGATTACCATGCTTCTTGAGGTGCAAAATGATTCGAAACCCCTGAGTAGTCGATGCATTGCTATCTCCGTTCTTGCCAGTAGTACAGCGTCATCAGCAAAGAGCAGGATAGGTATACTTTCATTGGCTAGTTTTGGCACATCCAGATTTAATTCCCTCAGGTCTTGACTTACCTCATTTATATAACAATTGAATGAGGTTGGGGCCAAAACACAGCCTTGTTTTATGCCTCGCTCGATTGGAATTTCTGCCGTATAATCATTTCTCGTAGTATATCTGACCCTGGCAGTATTTCCTGTATGCAGTAGAATTAACAGCCTTAAAATTTTTCCCTGTATGCCCATTTCCGACAATAACTGCCATAATGTTTGGCGGTTTACGCTGTCAAAGGCTGTTTGAAGATCCACAAAGACCAGATATAATGGACAATCTTTTAGGGTGGCGTATTTAGCGCAGATCATGTTTAGCTTAAAAAGTTGATCTGTTGTACTTTGGCCTCTCCTAAAACCAGCTTGGTGTGTTAATATTAAATCTCCATCCTCTAGCCATTGGTCTAGGCGCGACTGAATCATTTTGGCAAAAATCTTTCCAACACTATCAAGCAGTGAGATAGGCCTGTAATTGCACACCATGTCCCGAGGCCCTTTTTTGTGAATTGGAACAATTATTGATTTCTTCCAGGAAGTAGGGATTACCTTGTGTGACAAATACTGTTGAATAGACGGGCTAGAGCAGGTAGCCATAACGTTAGCTGGTTACGGTAAGCGTCTGAAGGGATACCGTCTGGGCCTGCAGCCTTGTGCGGCTTTTGGAGGAGAATAACTTGTTTTATCTCTTTCTCACTGAATTCCGGTATTAACTCCATTGCACATGGAATGACATGGGTTACTTGCATGGAATTTGTGCTGGGGAATTCGTTAGGGGCTAGTTCATTCTGGGTTTCATTTACTGATCTAACAAGCCGATTTGAAGGTATTGCATAGGTCTTTTGAAGTGGAAATACCTTACTTGATCTTTGATTTCTGCCTGCCAGCCCTTGAGTAAGACTGTTTGGGTTATTGGTACTCCTGGATGCCGTCTTGGCAACTTCCTGGAACAAGGCGGTAAAATGCTTTACCCAAAGTTGTGGGTTGGTATTCAGTTCTAGGTTTTTCGAAGGACCTTCGCATCCCCACCTGACTATCTCCCAAAACTTTTTGCAGTTCCCTGCCGATATTGCCTGCAGTAGAATTTTCCAGAGTTTATGTGGGAATATCTTCCTTTTGTGTCTCAGTAATGTTTTGTAGTGTTGCCTGCATTCATGAAAATATTGCTCATTAAAGTCATTCAAATGCCGATTCTTTAGTGCTTGTGATAAGGTCTTTTTGAGTTTCAAACACTCTTCATCGAACCAGCCCTCCATTGTTTTAGGATTAATTTGAAGATACTTGGTCTTTTCCTTTGTTGTTTGTAATAGCAGATTATTAAAATTATGCAGGAGGGGTAAAGCTTCGTTAACTGGTAGATTTAAAAACGTGCTAAGTGATAGCAACCAGGTTTGACTAGGTGCGCTCGTATAAGGTTCATCCTCATTTGACCTTAATATGTTTTTCCTATTTGGTCTCATGGTTATTGTTAAGCTATTTCCGTTGAATGGAGACTCGGCCTTCCCTGGGCTCGTGTCCGGATGGACTATCTCCATTAGCAGTGGGTCGTGATCACTCTCAATCCTGTCCCTTATTTCCATATCGATGACATAATGCCAGGCTTCGATGTTTATTGCCATGTAGTCGATTATACTTTGCCTTTTTCCAGTTCGAAAGGTAGATTTAAAAGTTCTATCTGAATTTGTTCTTCCGTTTAATGTGCGGATTCCTCCTTCTATTAATGCTTCAAAGATTAGTTCTCCTTTCTTGGAGTCTTTACAACATTGGATGAGGAGCGTTGCAATATTCCAAGCGTGGTCTTCCTCTACTACTTGTTCATCCCAGAGGATAGAATGAGGTTTAGTGTTGAAGTCACCGCATATCAGTAAAAAGGTTTTACAAGGCTGGGGAGAGCGGTTGTTCGTATGACCTAGTGCTGGGTTCCTCCAACCCGTAGTTCTTTTATTTAGGATATGTTCCTTAAGGAGCCGCACACCTGGCATGACTTGGACCCGGCTAATAGGAGGGAAATACACATTTACTATTTCGAGTGACCACTCCTCATATTTTACTGCAAGCGTCTGGATTTTCTTGCTTAATACAGCATGAGTTACTACGGAGTTTCCCAGTAGTGAAGTTCTGATCCAAATGATCAGACCTCCTGATGGTCTTCCTTTTTTTTGCTTGATAGCGGGTGAGTGGAAAGTGGAGAACCCATCTAGGTCAATAGCATTAATAGACCAAGTTTCTTGGAAACAGCTGATGTCTTGTTTTTTAATGAATTCAATCCAGTCCTTATCTTCCATTTTGCTTTTTAAGCCTCCAATGTTCCAGCCTAGAATTTTTAATATGGGACTAGTTTTATCTTTTATGTTCAAGCCGTCCATTTTTTGCTACAAGCTTCTAGATGGTTGATCTTCGTAATTCTGCGACTGTGGGGGATTGCCCCTGCTGTTTCTAGGGGAGTTGGCCAACAGGCAGAACCTCATATTGCTCAGATTTATTCGTTCAGAGAGTTGTTGTTTGGAGCTAATTGCTCCCTGGAGTATCGAACCAGAATTGCCTTTTACCTCTTGCCTACCCAACATGTTTTGGTTTGAAGCTTTTTCAAGAAATATTGTTGGATATGGTTCCTTTTGTGGAATAGCAATAGATATTCCCCAGGTCTTCATCATGTTAGAACATTTTAGGATCTGTTCTGCTATCCAAGGTGAGGCCCAGACTGTTTCTGTTGATTCCCCGTTCTCTAATTCTTTTTTTGGTATGAATCTTACTGAGAGGAGGTCTTTGGTTGTTACATTCTGTACAGCTGGCAGGGAGTTGACCAAATGTAGGATATTAGACCTGTTCAGGATGTCATGACTTCCTCTTGAGGAGTACTCGTGGATAAACGTGATCGTAGCTTCAAGCTCTTTAGTCATTTCAGTGCGGATCTCAGTATGCCCGCTACCTCCCTGCGACCGTCTTCCTTGGAGTTGATTATCTTCATTTTGTCTGTTATGAGTGGTAACTGCCCGACCAGTCAATGTTCGTTCTACCTGGCCTTTTTCCCTCCCAAGTTAAAACTCTTTGTTCCTGTGTTCTTCATAAGGTTGCCTTTTTGGAGGCCAATTATCCCTTTTTCCTTTAGTTTCCAGGTCCAGCGCTGGGCGCGGTAGGGCAAGCGAATCAGTGATCCACCCAGGCTGGTTACTGAGATTGGGATTTCCAGGGCTAACCTGAGAGCAGTATTTTACCTTTGTCCGGGGTGCGGGAACCGGGGCTATTGTGTTGTCCACGCACACGGTTGTTCTTATACTTTGTTTGCTTCCTATGCACTCTGGGGTCTCTGCCCTTCTGCTTTCACCTTTGCTGTTGTCTTGTTCTACCCCCTCAGTAATGGAGTTCGGAGGCTGCTGGCGTTTTCCATAGTGGTCTCCTACTGTATTTGAGTAATGTACCTGGGCTGAGTGTTCTATTTTTATAGCTGGGAGGTACTTATCGATGCCGGTACTTGATTTTTATGTTTCTGGGCTCCATTTGGGTTGTCCATTGACTAGGGAGTCGTTTGCCTCATTTGTCCCATGATTTGTACCAGGATCTTATTCAGACCTCCTTCCTTTATCTAAGTCATGCCCAGATGCTTGGTATCCCCTGGGGCCAATGGGTATACGGTTTATATGGGAATGGTGAGTGCAACTTTTGTCGCACAGTAATCCAGGATTTTTATTTATGAAATTAATGACTTTGTCAGTAGGTTTCTCGAGACTCTCAGACTTAGGCCCTCATTCCAACCGCGGCGGTCAATGACCGCCGGGTTGGTGGACCGCGGGAGCACCGCCGACAAGCCGGCGGTGCTCCAATGGGCATTCCGACCGCGGCGGTAAAGCTGCGGTAGGACCGGCAACACTGGCGGTCTCCCGCCAGTGTACCGCCGCCCATTGGAATCCTCCAAGGCGGCGCAGCTAGCTGCGCCGCCGAGGGGATTCCGACCCCCCCTACCACCATCCAGTTCCCGGCGGTTCTCCCGCCGGGAACTGGATGGCGGTAGGGGGGGTCGCGGGGCCCCTGGGGACATAGCAGACAGTGAAATACGCGATGGGTGCAGTAGCACCCATCGCACCTTCCCACTCCGCCGGCTCGATTACGAGCCGGCTTCATGGTGGGAAGGTCGTTTTCCCCTGGGCTGGCAGGCGGCCTTTCGGCGGCCGCCCGTCAGCCCAGGGGAAAAGTCAAAATACCCGCTGCGGTCTTGCGACCGCGGTACGGTATTTTGACGGCGGGACTTAAGGTCCGAATGAGGGCCTTAATGTTTTCATCTCTATGCTGCTGTTGGGCAGACTCATCACCTATGTTCCTGATTTCCGCTATTGGGCTTATCTGTTGTGGCATGTTTGAAGCCTTTTTTACTGGTACTTTTTTATTTCTTCTAGCTTTTTTCCATGTGTTTTTCCATCTGCCTATTGGTTGAGACCTTTTACTCGGGGTCCTTTTTTCTACTGTATTTGAGGCTTTGATTCCAAATTCAGGACTTCCGTTGGTTCTCTCCATCTTGTCTGTCTGTTTTTTTACATCTGGGCAATTCTCTCGTCCTGGGCCAGAGTGCCCTTCTCTATCTTCTCTGTCTCTTGGCCTTTCAGTTAATCTAGATTCTGTTTTTCCTGACTCGTGATTGCACACCTGTGTGCTTTTAAGGCTATGTTTGCAATCTTCGATTATGTCTTTGATTACTTTCGGGACTTCCAGTAGTTTTTCCAGCAGTGGTCCACAGGCTTGTCTATCCGTCTTGTCCATTTTGTCAGCCACTGCCTGGTGCAACAGGTTTTCCCTTATTACGCCCTCTACTAGGGCCATCCTGTAATCTATAGTCTGTATTGAGGTTGTAAATTGTTTAGTCAGCTCAAGTTGATCGTCAAATTTTTGAGACTGGGCCATGATCGTTGTTGCAATTGAGCCCAGTGTTGTACATATAACTTTCATGATGCTAAGAATTGGTTGATCTAATGAGAGATCATCTCTGTTTCCCCAATTTTGCCCACTTTGCTCATTGGTTATCTGGCCTTCTAAGTTCTTATCGTCCTCTCCTCTGTGGCCTTTTATTATGCTGCCTTCCAGGAAGTTTAGATCTTCTGATGTTATACTGTTTAGTTGGGGGTCTATATTGCCAATAACGGAGTTGTCAGGCGAGGACAGCTCCAGACTAAAGGAACTACTATTGAGTCTGCACAGCGTTAAATTAGTTTTTACAGTTTGGCTTTCGCAGTGAAGATGTGGCACTGAAAGTTTATGGGTCTGTTTAGGTGGTAATTGTTCTATTTCAGGACCCATTATGTTTTGGAGTACTATAAGTTCTGCTTGGGCACATCGTGGAGGGAGTATTAATGAGGAATTCCCGGAGTTTAATAGTCCCATTTGGGGTTCAGGATAAGGTGATTCATTGCTTTTTCTTTGCTCTCCCGAAAAATTGCCCCACTCTGGGAAGTTATTTGACTCCACTTCGCCATCCCCGAGGGGGTTATTCATTGACAGGATAGTCGCGATAAACCAGCCGATCGCTGCTGGAATAGGCGAATATCCTGGTGCCCGGTCTCTGAGAGCTCCAGTTCACCCCCCCCCCCATGTTATTGCCACCCTTTTCCCCCGATGACTGTAATGGGAGGTCACTAGCTTTGGAACTTTGCGTTTGCGGCTGTTCAGAGTTTAAGTTCACTTGGTTATAGTAGTTAGTAATGGTGTTTATCTTTAATTTAGTTTTCCTTACTCCCGTGGTCCCCTCTGTGTAGGAGACAACAGTATACACCGATAAAGTAGTTAGGGTGAAATGCATCTTGGCTGGACCACGATAATGTAGCATTCATATGTCATGTTTTGACACTATCAAGCCTCACAAATGAACAAAGAAAAAATAGTTTCTGCCTTGCAATATGAGTAGCGTGATGATGATGTAAACACTAAATATGAAAATGCTTATTACAACTGTAGTGCACAACACACTCCTTTACAATAATCAAAATATGATGAGAAAATAGATATTTAAAGCAATTATATATATATACACCTAAGAGGGGCAATATATGTTGAACAGGGGAACAAGGGGCTCTATTCATTTGGACCCATGATAGGTAAGATCCCACAATGCAATGTGGAGACATGAAGGCCCATATTTATACTTTTTGACGCAAAACTGCGCCAACGCAGTTTTGCGTCAAAAAAATTAGCGCCGGCTAACGCCATTCTGAAGCGCCATGCAGGCGCCGTATTTATTGAATGACGTTAGCCGGCGTTAGCCGCCGGCGCCGTCTGGTGTGCGTTAAAAAAAACGACGTACACCAGGCAGCGCCGGCGTAGGGGGATATGGAGCTTGGGCGTCAAGAAATGGGGCAAGTCAGGTTGAGGCAATTTTTTCGCCTCAACCCGATTTGCGCCATTTTATTTCACTCCCAACCCCCATAGAAATGACTCCTGTCTTAGCAAAGACAGGAGTCATGCCCCCTTGCCCAATGGCCATGCCCAGGGGACTTCTGTCCCCTGGGCATGGTCATTGGGCATAGTGGCATGTAGGGGGGCACAAATCAGGCCCCCCTATGCCACACAAAAAAAAAAAAAAAACACTTACCTGAACTTACCTTAATGTCCCTGGGATGGGTCCCTCCAGCCTTGGGTGTCCTCCTGGGGTGGGCATGGGTGACAGGGGGTGTCCCTGGGGGCATGGGGGGGCACCTCTGGGCTCCTTCAGAGCCCACAGGTCCCTTAACGCCTGCCTTTTGCAGGCGCTAAAAAACAGCGCAAAAGCGGCCGTACGTCATTTTTTTTGACCCGCCCACTCCCGGGCGTGATTTTTGCCCGGGAGTATAAATCCCACGCACATGCCTCGGAGTCGATTTTTTAGACGGGAACGCCTACCTTGCATATAATTAACGCAAAGTAGGTGTCCATGCTAAAAAATTACGCTAACTCCATGGACTTTGGCGCTAGACGCGTCTAACGCCAAAGTATAAATATGGAGTTAGTTTTGCGTCGAAATTGCGTAAAAAAAAACGACGCAATTTTAGCGCAAACGGAGTATAAATATGCCCCGAAGAGTTTTACTTTTAACTTCAATCTTCCTTGGGGTGTGGGTATCTATGGTAATTGGTCCAGAGTTGGCCGCCTCGCAGGAGAACCCATGGCATTTCTGAAAGAAGACTGGGGAGTCCACGATGATGCGGCTTATGTAGATTCCAACATGTATTCTTACTCACAATACCATGCAAGTATCACATTCTGGCTAAACAATACATTTTCCTTACATTTCTGATAAGAAAAGTTCCAGAATGTGCAAAGATCGACAAAGTCCTAGCATTCGGTCTAACCATACTTAAAAAATAGTAACTGATTTTTGTAGATTTTTTTGGATGGGCTTATCACCTTCGATAAGAAAGGCCTCAAAATGCAACCTGGAAACATCAAGATTTTTTCACTGAAATTCCATCATTCTTGTGATATGGGTTATGGCCATTTTTTGGTGCATGGTTGCCTGGTATTCAAGTCAGCCTGCTAACTCAAGACATTTCCGAAAATTAGAGACTCAGATAACTCCATTTCTTGGATGGAAAGTGCAAGAATCATTGGAGACTGACAAAAGGTCCTAACAATCAGCATACACACCAGAAACACGCCAAAATTTGAACAATGTGATGTCAAGGTGGTTTTCACATGGTTACAGTTTTGATGTTTTCCTATCACATCAACTAGACCTACCAACACATATAGGGTTGTGTTTTTCTCAGGAGGCTTGAGGAATGCAAGCTTCTAAAATGTTTGCCATTGGAATGAAAGTTCCTGAGCTACTAAAAAAACTGAGGGACATTTTTTTTTTTACCCATAGTTTGAAAGTTGCAGAGCATTCTAGGTGCAAAGTTTTGTTTGAATCCATGCATGCTTGTCATGGTCGCAGGCGTGAGCAGGGCTAGTCATGCCTGAGTCATATCTTTTTCCCCCTTATATTAAAATAATGGCATTGTTTAAAGGAGATCTAGACCAACGCTTGTTGTCAAGATAACTTCTGAACACCTGGGCCTCACCCAGGTAACCCAGGAAGCACAAGCCAACTGTTGACAACTGCTGGTTCTTTAATTGATCCTCATAATGGAAAAAAGACAGTTGAGAATGATGTGCAATTACAATATTGACTAACAAGTTCCTCTGTTTTCCCCACGTTTTTCCTTGTACCTTCTTTGTGCCGGCTATAAAAGTTGGCATGGCATTTCAGACTAAATCCTGCTTAGCCTCGTTTAACTTGGAATCAACTTTTACCTGTCTCCAGCCCTTGGCAGCCTTCCCCTTCACAGTGGCAGTCATCTCTTCGCAGCAGCATCCATGCCTTCACAGCAACAGGCTTTCCCTCAAAGCAACGGGTCCTGAGTTCAGAGCTAGTATTTCCACTCTTCTCCGCAGTTACCACAGTACCTATAAAAGGCAGGCATCTTGTAATTCTTCTCTCGCATTGCACTTTGTTGTGCTGGCAAAAAGACACAAGTCATCCCAAAAAAGGTGACACAAGTTTTTCTGTTTAATTTGGGATCTTGAACAGCGCTGATTAATCCAATGTATCCAAAGCCAGCAATAATAGTCGGTTCAATCTTGTGACTGAAAAGAATTAGAGAAAAGTCATATTTCTCGTAATAGCTTCACTTTCCTGGAGCTTGTGCTCATAGTTGATTTTCAATCCGTGTTTTCGTGATCAGAATCTGCGGTTGGTGTTCTAAAGTCTTTTGGGATACTTGAGAACTATAATCTGACTTCCATTCCATATTTGCATATGAACTTTGAGCTGTTGAGACTCTTGATCTACTAAAGAATTTGAAGTAGTTTTGTTGGGATGAACCCATTTATTTTCTCCCAATGGAAATCCTTGTACATGACAATCCCAGTTCAAGATAATTCCTGCATAATTCTTGACTCACACCCGGGAATGTTTCTAGTGTGAATTATTGGTATGTTTACTTGACGTTAGTTAATGCCAAAGATCTGTTTTGGTTCTCCTGTTTCAAAGTGTGGTTTTATTACAGGTAAGTCTGAGTCCAGACCTGTATCTCAATAATCCTGATTGCGGGTGTCCTGTATCCAGAACCAGAATACAGATATCCTTGAGCCCAGCAGTGCCTACAGTAAAGAAATCCAAATATGCAGCAGTCCTGGTATTTCTCTCTTTCTCTCTCATCCCAACCCCTTACCCCTTGGAAACTCCCAGTGTATCCTTCATTGCAGCACTGTCTGTTCTTATTGGGATTCGGGGATTATCGTCAACCCAATCTGAACCACCTGGAGTTCAGGTGAGTGGCTCACAACAATGCCATAGCAGAATAGCTTTGACATTTACATGGCATTGGTGACAAAACAGGTAAAGGATATACAGAAGTCATACCACCCTGGAGTGCCCTGGGTTTTTAGTTTTCAAAATGCCTGGGTTGGGTAGGATTCCATGGGTGCCAGCTGACACACAGCCTAAATACTGAAGCCATGCTGAATGACAAGTAAGAGGAAATTGTAATTTTTTTAATACTTTTTGTCATTTGGGTCAGTAGAGAGGGGCTAAACCTCCATCCTGAGACCCTCTGGGACAGGAAGATGTATGGTGCTCAGGGTGGGGGATCCCTGCCAAGATGGTCTAGCATTCACTCCTTTCCTTTTCGCAATATATTTTCCTGATGGTCAGGTGGGGTTCCCGTCCCCTACTTGGTTGTGCACATAGGTGGAAAATGCCACATTCAGCCAAAGGAGAGGGCAGAAAGAGTGCCCAGGGCTTGGGCAAATGAAGCCTGCCGGAGGTGAGGCCAGGTCGTCCCCATTCCATACTTACTTTAATGTTGGGCTTTCTCTCCCTTTGGTGTACAACTTGATATGCAGAAACCCCATCAGAGCACCAGGAGAAAAAGTGAATTAAGGAAGCAGTGAAAAAAAATTGCTTTTGGGGCTTGCTATCCTATCATTGGGCTGCACTCACTAACACACTGCACCAGTCCTTCTAATTCATCAGTGAGGAAGAGTAAATGGTTCACATCCAATCTTCCTGCCACAGCGGTCTGAAAGTCCATGACACATGACGGATGGGAGTTCAAAAAGGAATGATATGGGGTGTCTTGGCTTTGGGCACCACTTCTAGCACCAGATAACGTTATTCCTCCAGATGAACGTGTCATGGGAGTTATCCCTTCTCTAAAATCTAATATATCACAAAAACTACTCCCCAAATATCCACATTTCTGCTCATTTTTCATGGGAGATGCCGTATTTGTGCTCCAGGCTTGGGGAGGGCTTGGGGGAGGGACTACCTGATGCCAGGATGCACATTCCCTCTCAAATTATTTTAACAAAAATATATATTTTCAGTGGTATCTAGTAGTCTTACTGCCCCCCTGAGGAGGTAGATTGGGTTAGTGCCCCAATATGTGCCTTAGTGGCCAGAATGTCTACTACACACCAAAGACTGATATAAAAAAAGGAATGAGATGGGAGGTCCAGGCCATCTTGGCATCAGGCCCCACCGGAACACTAGACTGTCAGAAGACCTGAGGTAGGGGGAGCATAGCCCAGTGCACAAATTGTATAGCCACACCTTCAGAATTACTTTTTTCAGATATTTTCCCTGCTTTCTAGAATTTTAAGGGTGAGACTACCCAAAACCATGAGGGGACACCCCTGGTTTCTTTTTTAAAAATATATATTTCTGCAGCCATTTAGTGGGACTACTTAACCCCAGTGGGCAGTTTGGATGAACACCTCCCCAATCAGACCTACAGGGATCAAAAAGACTGCTTGAGCCTTTTGGGTGGAGAGGGCATCCTGATGCAAGGACAGGCTTACCCCCACCCATTCCTTTTTTATTCCAAATATTATCCTTGGCATCTTATGGGATTTCTGTCCTCCTATGGTAGGCAGATGTAATGTAAACCTTTCATCATCAAGTCCTCTGCATATAAGTACTTAATAGTAGTTCAAATATAGCCAGAAATGAATTGATGCAATTGAGCCCATTACTTGACAAGGCTAAATTCTTATTACAGGAGGAAACTTGTGAACTTCACATATTTCATGTTATGTAAGTTTAAAAAAAATGTTTGCCAATACACGTTCGCACAACTTCCATACATTTAACCTGTGATAATTGCTCAAGTATATAAAATGCCTGGTGTGGGCAATAAAACCATGGGTGAGACATTTTCCTGTTAAACCAGTCTCCCTCTAGCATCTTGTGTGATTTCTGTATGTATTATATGAATGTATAATGTGTTCCTATAGTGCGAACCTAGCCAAAAGGCAGCAGATTGCAGTAAATGGTCATTGGCAAGCTTAAAGTCAACGATTAACAAGAGAGAAAACTGGGCTGTTGGCATTTAATGCATTGTAAAGTAGTATTCTTTCAAGGGAGGAGTCTTCAACTCTTTCCTAAACTGAAGCAGCTTTGGGGCAGTCCTGATGGATAAGAAGATATTGTTCCAGGTCCTGGGTTGATAGATGGAAAAGGTGTGTTGTCTTATGTGTTTTTTCTTACACTTAGGGCCTGATTACGACGTTGGAATGATCTGACTACCAAAGTCCCAGCGAGGAGGCTGCTGTCATAGCGGCAACCTCCCCCCAGTCATATTACAATGTATAATATGGCATTTCTGCCGATAAGACCGGCGGAAACAGTGCCACAGCATTGGCCTTGAGGGAGCTGAGGCCAATGCTGTGGCACAGCAGCACCCTCGCAATTTGCTCTGTCTGCAGTGCAGACAGTGCACAGTCTGAGGCTGCTGGCAGTGGGGGCCCCACACTGGCTTTCCTCCAGCCTTTTCATGGGGGCACCCCCATGAAAAGGCTGGCTGAAATAGGACTCATAATCATCACGGCGGTGCCGAACTCAGCACTGCCGTGGCTGACCACAACTTTGACCGCCACATACCACTGGGATCTATGATTCTGGCAGTGGCGGTGGTCTGGCTGCCAGGGTTGGAATCTATCCGTCGGACCACCAGGAGTGTGGCGGTCCAACCACCACTGCAGGTTTTTTGTCCTTGGACCGCCAAGCTCATAATAGGGCCCCTAGACTGGTGTCTGAAAGTCTGCTGGCCACGAGTGTGCTAATAACCACCAAAAATTTTGAGATTGTCTGCAAGATAAGTGGGGGTGCTTGTCAAAATGAGTTTGTAAATGATGCAGTTGATTGTGAAGATGGTGCAGGCTGCCAAGTGGACCCAGTAGAGTTCCATGATAATGGGTGAGATGTTATCATATTTCTTAAGGCTGTGGACGAGAAATGCATGCAATGTGCAGGAGGTCCCAAAGGGGTGAATGTGTAGTGTCTGGGAAGCCATAGAGAGGGCCATTACTACCACCCAGATGCAAAAATGCAAGGTCTGGAACAGCAGTTCTGACGTCACTTTCTCTTTTATTTGTATGTGAGCTATGTTCAATTTATATGATCAATTTACATGTGATATACTGGTACATTTATTGCAATATGCACATTTTAAAAAATGTCTGTGAAAATTATGTCCATTTTGCACACAAAAAATGTATCTTAAAAAATGAGACTGCAGAGAAGAGGGCTATAGCTACAATGCAATCCAGTGATGTAACGCTGTCTACTTCATTAAATACCAAACACACGCGATAATCATTTCCCTGCAGAGGTAAATGAACCGCGACCAGTTCTCCCATAATTTAAGCCCTGGTTCTACCAGCAACAAGTGAATCAAAGCAAGGATGACCCAATGTTAGAAAAGCTCAGCATTTAAGATTGAGAATTGTTCTGTGTTTGACGCAAGACCATTTTTGACGTACAATACCATAATTTCGGAACGTCTCTCAATATTATCCCTACTGTTTGAAATGCCTTGCCATTAACTTATCAAGTCTTCCTTTTCAAAGTATATAAAGTCCATATGAGGACAAATCCATAAATTGTAAATCTATTTGTTCATGAAATATCGCTTTTAGAAACATTGAGGTGCATATTTATACTCTGCCTGTGTCGAATTTGCACAAAAAATGTTGACGCAAATTCGGTGCAAACCCTGCACCATATTTATACTTTGACGCCCGAACCCTGCGAACGCCAAAATTCCGCTGTGTGCGTCATTTTCTGGATGCGTGAAACCGCCTTGCGTTAATGACATGCAAGGTAGGCGTTCCTGTCCAAAAAATTACTTAAACACCTGTGCGCCATATTTATCCTACCGCGCAAAAATCCTGCATTACCAGGAGGCGGAGGCGGAAAATGATGCACAGCCCGATTTTCATCAAGAAATAATGCCTGGGTCCAGACCATTGCTGAAGGAAAAGACACAGAAACAACAGCAGAGCTCCAAAAGGAAGACATGGAGGTGCTATTCATCCAGCATGCATGAAGACGCAGAGCACAGGACCAACACCAGCAGCTTCCACAACACCAGCAGGGACCCCAAAGGCAACACAGAAGGCAGGAGAGGATATTCAGGACCAGGACAACCCTTCTGGGACTCAGGCAACAAGACATCATCCAGAGGTACAGACTAAACTGGTAAGCCATTCAGCAGCTGCTGCGCAACATTGAGCCACAGTTGGCACCCACCTTGAAGACACCCCACATCATTCCACCAGAGACCAAGCTTTTAGCTGTCCTCTACATGTTGGCAAGTGGCTCGTTTCAAACCACTGGTGCCCTGGTTGCCGGGATCTCACAGCCCTCATTCTCTGCCTTCCTACCCAAGGTATTGGATGCCATCATCTCCCTCACACCCCGCCACATCAGCTTCCCCAACACACAGCAGAAGCAGCAGGAGACCAAACAGGGCTTCTACCAAATCAACGGCTTCCCACACGTGCTTGGTGCCATTGACTGCACACATGTACGCATTGTGCAACCTGCCGCAACCGAGCATCTATACCGCAACAGGAAGCACACACACTCCATCAATGTGTAGGCCATTGTCGATCACCGGGGATTGATCACCAACATCGTGGCAAGGTATCCTGGGAGTGTACATGATTCATTCATCTTCTGCCACTGCACCATCAATCAACACTCCCAGGATGGACGATATGGCAATGGCCTACTTGTTGGTAAGTACAGAAACTTACTTATATACACAAAGCACAGCAACCCTGTAGGACACACAACCCATACACCACTACATTGACACGTGCCAAGAAGACACTGAGGTTGTGACACTGCTAGACATGTTTGATATCCTCACCCAATTGGATACACACCTAGGGACAAATGACAGGTGCAAATAACAACAGATGCCAGGCCCCAGACACAAGGGAACAATTTAAAACCACACAGTGACAATGACATGGCCTTAACTGCCAGTACAACTTGGAAGATTAATCTTGCAATATCACATCAATAACATTCAATCACACACCCTTCCAAACAATATGTACAGATTAAGAGGTATGCAATGAGTTTCGCTGCAGGCATAATACCATGACACACATAGCATGATGATGATGACTCTAAAGAAGGGGACATGGAATCATTGAGGCTGTACCAATATCTCACATCACTCCTGGTCTGACATTGCCCACTACCAATAAGCAAGAGGACTGTGCTAAGAACACATATTGATGTGACAATATTGCAAAATGCACATTCCGACACATACGGTTTGAGACAATTACACATATACACAACAGAAGTACAGGCATATGGACCTTCTGACACTTAAACCGTCAACCTCACAACCAAGTTAACCAGGTGAACTGGACCAGGTTCAGTAGTGTAGGTGCACGTTTGAACATGAGTCAACTCGGTAAGGGCAGATAAATAGGTCTGCAGAGAACTTGTCACAAATGGGATATTTGTGCATTGTCAATTGTCAACACGTCAGTGCTGCCAACTTATGGAGATGTGTTGTACAATGTCACCTAGCCAAATCAAAGGGCCTCACGGATGTTTAACAAATTCTATTGCATATGTTAAATTGGATGGGATGTCCAGGCCATATAAATGCAACCGTGTTACAACCACTGTGGAATTGATTCTGTGTATGGAAGTATCATGTCACCCCCAGTTAAGACACATGGACACCTCTTTCACATGACATAATGCATGGGAGTACACAATGTACTGCAAGTCTACAAAAATACCGCTGACATCCGGTCAATCAGCCAAACACCAGTTCAGATAATGAAACATCCCAATGCCAATGGTACATCCTAGAAGCCTAGGATTCCACACAATAACACAAACACAGATAAGTCACAAACAATACAAGAGAACAACTGCCATGCAAAGTGATTATCATTGTGCAAGCTCCATCAACATTTTTCACTCATTTACTCTTTCAGCTGATCAGGGGTACGGGATTCAGCCATGGATCATGACCCCATTTGCAAACCCAAGCACAGCATCAGAGCGTGCCTATAATGATGAACATCGGAGGACATGCGCCATAGTAGAGAGGACCTTTGGCATCCTGAAGTCAAGATTCGGGTGCCTCGACATCACCGGAGGCAACCTCCTATACTCACCTGAAATGGTTTGCAAGATCATTTTGACCTGTGCCATCCTGCACAACATTTGTGTAAGGAGAAACATTCCCCTCTATGAACCAGACCTACAAATGCCTGAAGAGGAGGAAGAGGACGATGATTTCCATCAACATGAGGGGGACCATCCAAACACTGCAGCAGGAATGCGTCGGAGGCAACACATTTTACAAAACTTCTTTTGACTCCACTCACCATCACCACTGTCTTACAATATGTCATTAAACACCTATCCTAATATCATGGTCTGGGTAATCATTTATGCATCACATTATCCCTAAGATTCATAATCAGAGTTTAGCATCATGGAGCATTGCAGATATACAGATTAGGATACTGAAAAATCCACATCAGATTTGATGGGTATGAATGTACACCCAACTTCACACACACTGTAAATGACATATATCCTGTCCATTTCACATTTGAAGGTCAATATTAGAGGACCACAGCTATGGCACACATACATGTTGGCAACATGGTTCATTGCAGCATATGGCACACAACTAAGACACCATCATTCATAAGGTAAAAAACTGCCTCATACATGAGGCAGTGGATGTGCTATTGCATTGGTAACAGGAATGTATGACCAGACCCTTGACAGCAGTAAGTGTGACATCAGCTATCTCTGCAAGGAGCATGTGTGACAAGAAGTCCATGTAAGCTGCAAATGGATAGCACGAGTGCCCCAGCTATGACTAGCATTGCTCACAAGACATGCCCTGCACGTGCCATCCCATGTCATAAGTCCTGCCACTGCCATGTTTTCAGTCTCTCCCCACCCTTCTCTAGGGGGCCATGGAAATTGCACCCAGATAATCCTTCATCTACACACACCCAGACTTACATTCTGACTCCAGTGTGCTTCCCTCTTTAGTATGGCATGCCATAGTTCATCTGTCTGCATGGACGTCTGGTCAGATAATGCACTGCCTGGTAGTCTGTAGGACCTGTAATCACCTGTCCATTGCTTCCCATGCGAAAGGTACTGTTGGCCCTTTGAACTTGATTCTCACCTACAGGACTTGTGAGAGACTGAAGCTGCACACACCTGTGAGCACTTCCATGCAGACCAGCCATTTGAACCTGCACAGCCCTTGCTGCTGCTTGCAATGCCTTAGAAGCTTCCATTATATGTATATCCCTGTTATGCATTGCCATATAAATCACTTGTGTAACACAGGCCTTTGGTTATTGTGTAATGTTGCAGCACACAGGACAAATACAGTTTTCATTTTCCACAGTGTTGTTCCAGCTTTGACCAGTCTCAGTCTGCTCACGGTGTATTTGCCTTGTTCATGTTAGTTCCTGACAGAGCCTCCAACCTGTTAGCCTGATTGGTCCCTGTCTTTCTGTTACCATAAAGGTTCCATGTAGCTACTTTTGTCTCATTGTTGCTTTCCATGCCCTCACTTTCCCCCTGGGGTGTTGTGTCTTTTAGGTCTACATTGAATACTGAAGTACGTTGTATAGCGTAATCAGTTTACTTATTATATCATGGGGTGGGACATGTCTTCAAATAGCCTAATCACGGCCCATCCCTTGTCTGGGTTTCATGTATGCATTAGTGACATATAGTCACAGTGTACCATGGCTGTATGCATGGATTGGGTATGGTGCCTCCAGCACAGCAAACAACGTTTGCTAATGTGCATGAAAGGACAAAACATGTTTGTGCCCTGACGGTCCACACACTGATTCACATCAGCCCCAACCTATTGATGGGGCTTGCATGGAGAATAGCTGTGAGATTAATCAGCACAGGGGCACTGATGTTCCCGGTTGCAGTGGGAATTGTAGAGGCCACCCTGTGTACAAATGTTGCGAGGAAACCTGCTGGTTTAAAAATACTGATTCATCAACTTTGTGAGCACACCAAGTTTGCCCTGTTGTCAGTCTCATAAAACTTCTGCAGTGCCATAGCTGGGCTATCCCCATGTGTGTTCTCAATTCCTCTTTGGCTTTCTTTCAATTCTGCTGTGAAGGATACTTTATTAATGCAGGGAATGGCTCCACAGACTCATGACTAGACCTGCAAGTAACTGTGACAACATGGACCCCAATAATGACACAGGGTACACATGGCCACACACTTAAACTGGACACCTTTGTGTAATTAACCACTGGAAATATGTGAACACATGCTGCTTGGTCTGCTGGTCCTCCACTGCCACAAGGGAAACAAAGGTCATTAATGTGAGTCAAACTGTGGAGTGACATTACATTTTTGGATTGGTTTTGGGACTCTGTGTCACAAACACTGTATTTACATAGCATTTTTAAATGCCTGACTCATGGGTAGTATACAAACAAGTGACCAGGAAGTGGTATCCAACATTCCAGTATATGTGATGGCTTAGTCTTGTAACATTGCCATATTCAACCGCCCTCTATCTATCCTGTGCATGCTTTGTCATAGGAGATGCTTTTGTCCCAAAATTCAGGGAAGTTCACACAGCATTTGTTGCTACGTGTATGACAAACACATTTCCTGACTCATTTCCACACTGAATAGCATCTGATGGTTATTCACATTTACAACACATGCATACAAGCACATTTATGAAAAACACGTCTTGTGATGTTCACACAGAGGGCCAACTAAAATTGAAATAGCCAATTCACAGACATTGACACACAGGCAATGAGTTACTTATTAAGTTGCGTAGCCTTGCTATCCTCTATTGACGCACAACCTGCTTAAACTGGGTAATACCAATTTGTATTCCAAAAGTTTGGGTATCTATTGCATCAGTGAAGAGTGCAAATCCGGTACAACAACTAGAGGATCATGGTCTGCAGTAGTGTGATCTACCACATGTTCCCAAACACCGGAATGCACAATAAAGGTGCAAACAGCCTATCTCTGTATAGTTACAGCTGTCATGTACTATAAAAATGTAAGACATGGCCCAAACCTAGTAAAAGACATACATTTTGATGCATACGTGTCAAAAAAGACACATATGCATCAACAAATGCTGCATATGCGTAGAAAAATGATGCTCACAGCCATGATACATCCATTGGCCCCTGAGCGGTAATTCCCACACTGTACCCCAATTGGTTAACAATGCAAAATATTTGGAACTATGGATGCGGGGTAATTTTTAAGCATGTGCGTCAAAAAAGTGACATGCAGACTGTAAGCGTCATAATATTTTGACGCATCATAATAAAAACACACCTCATTTGAGTAAGGAAGTGATATAATAGGATATCCTGTTTACAGAATTGGTACAGTGGGTGTACTTTCACTTTCACTTTGCAGTCTGTGATTTTTCTTGACTGTGTGGCTGTGTTTGGACTTGTCTCTCTGTGAATATTGTGAATTTGTCTCCTGTGTGCCCTTTATATTGTCTTTTGGTGTTTTGTAAGTGTCTGTGGTATCCTTTGTAAGTGTATTTTTGTCATTTTTGGTGTCTAATTTTGTCTTTGTACTGTTGGAAAACTATTGTGGGCATTGTTATTTTGGGGATAGTTGGGCTGTTTTAGGGTTACTTTTATGTCATTTTCCTCCCTCCTTTCCTTTTATTATCCTCTGTACCCCTTAATTTTCTTATTATTTCAGTCATGTTGGGTAGGCCATCTCTGGGGAGGATGGGTGAGGAGGAGCAGGGGGGATTCATTTGGTTGGTGTGCCACTTCCTCCACTTGATGATCGGAGCAGGTGGCAAGGTGATACAGGGGTATCACACAGAGGCGAGGAGACTTCAGTGGTCAGAGGTCTTGTACCATCTGTGACGCGTCTACAACACACCGCGCAATGACCACCAACACTAAAGCACCGCTGGGCTGACCTTGTTGCCAGAGAGCAAGACCTGCTGGACCACCTGGGTATTGTGATTGGTGGCCCTGTTGGTGAGTACAATTCAGAGTAATGTGCACATTTAAATGCTCTATAGTGACAGTAGCAGATTTGTTGATATGCTTCAGGCAATGTTTTTGGACATGTGGAATGCATGTGTAACATACAGTGGCCCTGAGTTATGCAATAATTGCTACACAATACGGTCATTTGTTGATGCAACAGCTGCACTAAGTTACAAAACACAACTGGAGCCTGTAAATTAATGCTGCCTTCACATCAATAGATGATGCAAATGTGCCTCTAACATATGTTTTATCCATGGTCTGTGAGTGTACCAGGAAAGAGATGTTTTTCACCGGATAATTCCAAGAATTAATGTGTTCCCCAATTATTTCGAATACATGTCTGAACTGTATTCTGGCCCATACGTACCAATTTCTTTCTAACCTCAGGTAATATCTTAGACTGATAATTTGACTTGGTTGTGCCGCAAGTAAATTAGGAATGGATGCCAAAGTAATGCACACGGGTTCATATCTAAATGTTTGGTGCTACTTTCCATAGCTGTAGCATATAAAATGAAGCAAATGATACAAATTGAGGGATAACAACTATCCATGGACCTCTGTTCATTGTACCTGTGTGTTTTAAATTGGTCTTGGGCACAATAGCTGGAACAGAGCTAATGCATTTCCCATCTGTGTTACTCTATAGCCATGCACTTCTCATAAGTTATGGGATCATCATGGGATACCTGATGTTGGGGAATGCATGGTCACAATGTATTACGTGCATTATGTTGTGCAAGGGACCCCTGACCAATGCCATCGTACATATAAAGTTCCCTAATACTTTGCTAGTTTTGTGTGGTACACCCCTGCTGATCTAGTTCAGCATACGAACAATAACTAACTTCCCAGTATGGAGGCATGGATGTTTGCTAAGATCAGAAGACCAGCATTCCTGTGACTGCTGCCATTCCGAAGGTACATACAAATTGAAACCTACATCATCATGATTGACACAAAATATGACAGTGTCAGTTTGCTTGATACCCGCTGATCTCCCAACTTGGCAAATTTAAGATGATGAATGTGGCTAACTGTGATTTCCAAAACCCATTATGGGTACACAGGGCAATGAGTGACACATTTCAGTTGCAATGACTACACCTGTGCCCATGCAGTCTGTCATGGATGACCACAATATACACTGTCAACATATGTCTCCTTATTGTATTAAAATATTAAAACTGGTCAATCCATGTCTTGCCTCACATTGTCACCAATTAACGCACAGGATCCCTGCCATTATGCTCAGGGTACACTGTTAATGTAGCATATGTAACCTACACACAACACAGGCCCTGCATGTAAGGGACCATACAAAGCATGATAAATCATGACCTTAAATCAACCCACAGGAGCGTCACACAGTAAATGATTGTCCCTTGATGCACAAGCCACAATACCTGAGTGACTGGTATTGCAGTGGTCCATGAATGTGGATTTGCATGTCTCTCATTAGTACAAATGATGAGAGGAGTACACTTCATAAATGAGTCTGCAACCAATTGATGAAGCATTTTTGTCACCACACGATAGTTAGGGCCACTGCATGTGTGCAGATATGTGTGTATCACTCACTGGAGTAACAGCGTCTATACATGTTTGCAGTGGTATGTATGTTGGAGTATCATCATGCCTGAGAGGCTGGACTTTCACCTTAATTTTACACACAGTAATTTTATTTGAAAGTGTTGTACAGTGCACAGACATTGAGCACATTTCACCCTTCCATGCTTTACAGGTGGACCTGCCCCTTACACAATCGGAGAAATGGTTGATTTGCAGACCCAGACATATCCAGTAAGTGTTGATATTTAAGTTCTGTGTTGTGTTTGCAGATGTTGTGTGATTGACTCCTGTGTGTTGGACACATAGAAAGCTATGATGTGCTGGCACATGATCTGATATGTAACTTGACTGGAGTTTCACTTTTATTTCCATCTTTGAGTTGGACAATCAGTAGTGTATAGACATTTTTTGGGATTGTAGTGCAGCCCTGTAGGCATGGCCATGTGAAGAGGGTGCCATTTGTTTTTGAAATTTTTATAAAGAAAAATTAGCAGAGGGCCATATTCATGATTTTGTCATCAAGTCAGACCCTGAATCTCAAAGAATAGGGATGCCAAAGTCTCACCCACAGACTTGAGCCTCCCTGTTCCCTAATGAACATGTTCTACTGTATGTTTGACTTCCTAGCAGCATGTAGCTCCACATGTTGTGCTACGTGTATGTGGCACTTGAGTACAATGTCATAGGTGTGCATTCAGCTCATGGCCAGATGTGTGCTTGCATCTATCTGCTTGTTGTAAGACAGGTATTAGTGGTATCAAATGATGTTGACAATTGTCTACATTTACAAACATAAATGTGGATGGGATTATCCAAGGATTGGGTCTGTCATAGTTGGACATCCTCCTTACCTGTGGTGGACTGCCTAAACCCATGTACAGCTGTCCAAGGCTTCCTGGGTGTACTTGATGCTTGAAAGTATGTGTTGCTTGTCCATCCCCCCCCGAGGCACAGGCTTAGGGTTATGAACTGTGTACCTAGGTGTGATGATCCAAGTTTAGTACACAGATATGTAAATCTGTAAATCACTTGTCCAAACCTGGGATACCCACTCATGATTAGCAACTGCATACCATCCTGGCAATTCCATTTACAAATCACAGATCTTGTGGCCCTTGATTGTCATCCAGAAGATAGTCATTAGTTGGCCTGTCACATGTGGAGGACTTGCAGAATTTTTTTACGTGACTAATGGCTGAAAAATGATGCATTGATCATTTAAGTTGGTACACATCTTTTAGAGCATTGCTGTGCTGTCAGATAGGACATGTGTAGGCTGCGTTGGCATGTACTTCCTCAGGGAGAATCTGTGATCTGTATGGTGATATGGTCTGTTTCAGCTACATTAGATGTATTGTTTGATTCTCATCAGTAGCTATATCACACAATAAAGTACCTAATGTTTGGCTTTATCTTTTCTAACAGCAGCCAATATGGATGCCAGCCAGATCCGTGAGTTTCAGCGGCAGGCGATGCGTTACCGCCACATTCTGGATGTGGAGGCTGGGTTCCGCCACATGGCACGGTGTTATCACAAAGAAAGAGCCTCATGAGTGTGGAGGGCATTTGCCCAAGGGGGCACTTCGGTGTCCACAACAGCCGCCACCACCAGCGCCACCACTACGACCCAGGTGGCACCAAGGATGACAGCCACCACTGCAGGACCATCGACTTCCACTGCTCCAGGACCACTGACAGCAGCACCTGTACCTCCCCCTCCAAGCATGGCACCACCAACCGGACACAAGTCAACAACTGCCACTCAGACCACCCCTGCTGCAGTCATTGACCCTGGTGATTTTGGAGCAATGCAACGTGACATGCAACGTATGTTGCAGAGACTGGACAGGCTGCAACAGGAGGTGTCATAAATCAATAAGAGGGTGCGTGCCATAAAGAAGACCCTGCGGAGGGCGAATTTGTGACTATTATACCCTCTGCCATGATTCCCTCCCCTCCCTCCTCTTTCCTGGTTCTTTTAATTAGTGGGTTTAGGGTGATTAGTGTTAGGTTAGAATAGACTGTTAGTTTAGTTAGTATTAGTGGGCTGGGGGGTGGGGATATGATACTTTTACATGTTATTTTTTTATGTGTGTGGGTGGGTGTATTGGTGTTGGATGATGTTGGGGTTTTGGTGTTTTAACAAAAAAAAAATAGAAAAATAGAAAAATACAAAACATATATATTTGTTTAGTATAAGATAGTATGTGTTTAAATATTTAGGTGCTCCTTTACAGTATGTGTCATGTGCTTGGGGATCAGGGCCTTGGCATGTATGAACAGTGTCTATTTAGTATTTGCATTTGTGTCCTATCCTGCAACCAAATCCCAATTGAGCTGTCACATTGGCAGCTACACCAGAGCCACTTTGCTAGGAATCTGCCATCCATTGCACCCACCACTCAAGGTTACTATGGATCCCAATGTGTTGTTAACTTTTGCTGTATGTTTTCAGTCTGACATACTTTGGGACCAGATTTGGTATTGAGGACACTGTGTTACGTCTGCCTGCAGCCTGATGTTCAAATGAACTCTGATAATGTGAGTGATGGTATAATCTCATGTAGTATAGTATGCATAACTCACACCTATCATTTGTTACATTGTACAGCCAGGTTACTTATTCATACACATCCATTCCTGCTGTTTGTTGTGTGTGATGAAAGATTTGAGTGAAATGTCACATACATAAAGATTGACTGGAAGAAAAATGATTATACAATATTTGTCTGCTTAGACAGCCCTTGAAAAAGACTTAGGGGGTCATTCTGACTCCCGCCGGACGCGGTCACCGCGCGCCCGGCGGGAGCCGCCAAAATACCGTACCGCGGTCGGAAGACCGCGGTGGGTATTTTGAGGTTTCCCCTGGGCTGGCGGGCGGTCGCCAAAAGACCGCCCGCCAGCCCAGGGAAAAACTCCCTTCCCACGAGGATGCCGGCTCGTAATCGAGCCGGCGGAGTGGGAAGGTGCGACGGGTGCTGTTGCACCCGTCGCGTATTTCACTGTCTGCCAAGCAGACAGTGAAATACTTGTAGGGGCCCTCTTACGGGGGCCCCTGCAGTGCCCATGCCAGTGGCATGGGCACTGCAGGGGCCCCCAGGGGCCCCGCGACCCCCCCTACCGCCCTCCGGTTCCCGGCGGGCGGACCGCCGGGAACTGGATGGCGGTAGGGGGGGTCGGAATCCCCTCGGCGGTGCAGCAAGCTGCGCCGCCTTGGAGGATTCCAACGGGCAGTGGTAAACCGGCGGGAGACCGCCGGTTTACCCTTTCTGACCGCGGCTGAACCGCCGCGGTCAGAATGCCCTCGGGAGCACCGCCAGCCTGTTGGCGGTGCTCCCGTGGTCGGTGGCCCTGGCGGCCACCGGCCGCCAGGGTCAGAATGACCCCCTTATTCTGTCCGGCACAGCATTATACTGTGTATTTTCTGTTTACCTCTGAATTAACTCTCAGGAAGGGCAGATGATGGTACAATCCAGACCCCAGTGCATAGTTATCAGCCCACATTCTTTCACGGCAGTTGTATTAACATTCTATGGGCATTGACATGAGTCAGACATCACTAAACTCCCTCACGTTTGATGTGTCACATTACACAGAGACAAAGTGGTTGTGTAAGTGCTATTTAGTTTAAAGTGCTATAGTGCTATATTTACATTGTCCATGATTGTGAGTCCATTAGTGTGACACCTTCCATTGTGATCCTCCACAAGTGCAAAAGTACATGTCATTGGACATGCTGGGGTGAAGTGTCATACAGTGCAGATGGATATGAATTGCCAATGAGCTAGTGAGAGACAATAACAGGGCATTGTGACAAGGTAAACAGTGGGCTGGAGAACAGTGCTTGAGAGCAGCTGTTGCAAGACTGGCATGTTACAAAGCACAGGACCGTGGTTATAAGGGGGCAGGTGGCAGGGACTAGTGCTACCGGGTACTCTTACGGGTGAAGGTGATCTGTTCCACGTCTTCATCTTCTGATGTGTGTGTTGTCTCCTCTGCCCTTGGTGGTGGTGGGTGTGAAAGGGCAACACACACCTCAGTGTTTGAAGACGTGGATTCAGAAATCCGGTAGCTGCCAACTGTGGGGCTATTAAGGGCAGTACTGCAGCAAGAAGGAGCTGCTGGTTCTTAAGATTAGCAGCCACATCACTGTGGTAGGCAGCCAGGTCGGCCCTGAGGGGGTCAATATTGCATTCGTGCACGGGTTATAAGGTTTGTTGTTAGAGGTGTTGTGTCAACTCTCTTACAGCTGTGCCGATTTCCTTCACACTTTTTTCAAGTACTTGCAAGATTGATGTTCACCCTTGCATGGCTGCTGCCTGTTCTGCAGTTGACATCATACATAAACACACCCCCTCTAGGCTGGCTGCCATATTTTCCATCCCCACCCGCACCTCCTTGGCCAGCTCCCGCTGTACTCCAACAACAGTTCTCTCAAAGCTGGTGCCAGTGTCGTTAGAGTCCTCGGCTGGGTTGGAGCTGGCAGGTCGTACAATTGGGGTGGTTGGTGGGTCCTCTGTGATGGCTGCTGTATCTGTGCTCCTCCTTACGACTGAAGGTGGGGTCTGGAGGGTTCCAAGGACATCTTGGAGGGTCTGCTGGCTGATGTTTGTCAGCTCGTCATCCATGTCATCTTGGAAGTCCAGGACAGGCATATCCCCAGGAGAGCCATCGTCCTCTGCAATGTGATGTTATACAATTAGTGTGTCTGTGTTGTGGCATTTGTAATGTGACATGCCTGCCTTCCTATTAGTTACACATTCTGATCTTGGTTCCTGTTCATTGTTCCTCTCTTTAATATTACTATTCTCCCAGCCCTATGCCCCACCTGCATATCACATGTATTGTGGTCAATTGGGGGACTTGTCAGCATCACATCCTGTGGGTGTAGGTTCTGCCCAATTTGTATGTTGCCACCTTCTTGTCCTACTCAACCCTCCATTTACTTCCATTCTCATGGTGAGGGCTTGCACTGGCTGTGGGTGTTCTGATGGCACTTGCACCACACTTAAAAATCTTGAACTGCCCCAGTCTCAGATATTTCACATCCAGCTATATGTTGCTGAGAGCTAGCATATACTATGTATAGCATTGGCATGGCACACTACATATGTCAGCATTGGTAGTGTGTAATATTGATGTTGGGGAATGTGTGCGACATAGGATTGCACCGATGGTCCAAGCAGTGTTCCATTTCCTCTTCTGACTGTGAGGGTGTATTTCACTAGCCGGTGACATATGTCCTCCCCTTCAATGCTGTTGTCTGAGCAGTATAAAAGTTGGGATGTTGCATGGTGTCCTTGGAGCTATTGTGACCCAGGCACAGGGTGGACCCTGACATATGCAGCATGGGTATGACATTAGTGCTGTGTACCTCACAATGTTTATGACAATGGCTGATGTTTGAAGCAACTGTGGACCTTCACATTTGACAGGATGAACACATTTGTATTGATTACAGGTGATTGATAAAGTTGTCATCCTAAACCCTCTAATTTGGGTGTGTTTGATCCATGGGCACGTAACTGCCATTAGCTACTTGGCCTGCACACACAGCAGAGGTGGTACTGGCAACTGCTGTCAATATTACATTCCATTGGTGTAGTGTAGGACTGTGCCCCAGGTTTCCTCTGAACAGCCCATGCCCCTGTGCCGTGCCCCTTTACCCATTCCACTCCCTTAATATCATGACTTACATGCATTGTGTAGTAGGTATGTCCACCCCCCTGCTTCCAGTTAACATTTGTGCATTTTAATTCCCCATGCGATTTACCCTGCATCTGTGTTGTCTCCTGGTAGTCTGTGCTGTCCTGTCCTTGAATCCCTTTGACGATCTCCTCAGGGATGATGACTGCCACCATCTCCTCCATGTGGTCCAGGGCCTCCTGCGGTGCTGGACTCCCACCTCCAGTCTACAGTGCTGCCTTCCTGGCCATTTTTTCCTTTGTCCTGCGCTTGCAGTCATGCCAGCGTTTCTTACACTCAATGACTGTTCTCCGTACTTCTGCCAAATTGTTTATCTTGTCAACAACTTGTTGCCATATTGAATTTCCCCTACTAATTGGCAATTTAGAGGTGACAAAAAGTTGGTGCTGGTGTTCTGTCACCTCTTTCACCAGTATTTCCTGCTCCTCTGGACTGAACCAACACTTTCTATTCTTGTTCTTCCTCTCCTGGATCTTGTGTGGGTCCTCCTGGCTGGTTCCTGGTCTGTTGTCATCTTCCTGGGGTCTGTCCAAACATCTGGGATCCATTTCGGCTCTCTTTGCACATTTTGCAGTGTTTGCGCCGCTTTTTGACGCAATTGCGTCAAAAAGGCACATATCCGGTTTGCGACGTCGTAAACCGGCTCACAGTCATTTTTTCTGCATTAATGTCATTTTTCTTTATGACGTGGTGCATTGGTTTGAGTAAAAAATAATGACTCACACCAGTGGTTTGTGCCGCCGTGCGTCAAAGTGTAAAATTGACGCCTGGGCGGCACAAATAAATAGCGTTAGCCGGAGGTAAATTTTTTGAAGCAAAACTGCGTCAGTGCAGTTTTGCGTCAAAAAGTATAAATATGGGCCTGATTTTATTGAAGCACTACTATTTCCACAGTGCAGTTTCAAAGCCATCACTCTGTAACAATTAAGAGTGTAACAGTTTTTTATAAGAATTTTATTGAACTTTTGCAGTGGGTATATTTATTGCATACGTGTTTGCAATGAAGTCAGATTGGCAGAATACAAGGTGTGAATATAAGCAGCAAACACAGTGCACTAGTGACAGGCATTAAGGGCCAGATGTAGGAAGAAAACATTTTGCGAGGTGCAAATTGCGAGTACTAGTGACTCGCAATTTGCACCTCGCAAAATGTTATGCAGAAAGGTGTCTCAGACACCTGCGACTCGCTATGGGGTCGCAAAGACCCACCTCATCAATATTCATGAGGTGGGTCGCATTTTGCGACCCCATAGCGAGTCTAGGCACTCACAGGGATGGTGGCCTGCTGGAGACAGCAGACCACCATGTCTGTGACTGCTTTTAAATAAAGCATTTTTTTTTTTTTTTTTTGCAGCCCGTTTTCCTTAAAGGAAAACGAGCTGCAAAAAGAAAAAATACCGAAACCATTTAGTTTCGTTTTTTTCAGAGCAGGCAGTGGTCCATAGGACCACTGCCTGCTCTGAAAAATTATTTTTTTTTGCATTCACAAAGGGGAAGGAGTCCCATGGGGACCCCTTCCCTTTTGTGAATGAGTTACCATCCACTTCAAGTGGATGGTAACTGCAAGTTATTTTGCAACCGCTTTCGCGGTCGCAAAGCAACTCCACATCGCGATGCGGTCGCAAATAGGAAGGGAACACCCCTTCCTATTTGCGAGTCGGAATCACATTTTGTGAGTCGCCACCGACTCGCAAAATGTGATTCTGCATCGCGTAAGGGCTTTTGCGCCTCGCAAACGGCGTTTTTCGCCGTTTGCGAGACGCAAAAGCCTTCCTACATCTGGCCCTAAGTTACAGTAAACAATTTTGGCAGTGCATCAATGCCTCATGAAATGGGTGGCACTGCATCCTCGATTAAGATTTGGGACATCTCACTGTTTGTGGAGGCCGTGTCTGAGTAGACTACTGTTGGAGGTAAGTTTGAAGTGGATCCCAGAAATCTTTAACGCCATCGCTGCCAGGCCTTTTCCCCCTCAGGTGCCAAGCCTTTTTTTGGCTGTTTGGGGCAGTTCACACTTAGGCCCTCATAATGTTTTGTCCACATAAGCTACCTACGCCAAATTTGCATCCTTTTTTCCAACGTCCTAGGGATTCTAGAGGTACCCGGACTTTGTGGGTTCCCCTGAAGGAGACCAAGAAATTAGCCAAAATACAGCGAAAATTTCAGAAAATTTGGGAAAAAAGGGCTGCAAAAGAAGGCTTGTGGTTTTTTCCATGAAAATGGCATCAACAAAGGGTTTGCGCTACTAAAATCACCAGCTACACAGCTGTCAGGAACCGGAAGACTTGAATCAGAAAACCCATTTTTCAACACAAGTTTGCCATTTAACTGGGACATACCCCATTTTTAGTATTTTTTGTGCTTTCAGCCTCCTTCCAGTTAGTGAGAGAAATGGGTCTGAAACCAATGCTGGATCCCAGAAAGCTAAACATTTCCTAAACGTAGACAAAATTCTGAATTCAGCAAGGGGTCATTTGTGTAGATCCTACAAGGGTTTCCTACAGAAAATAACAGCTGAAATAAAACAAATATTGAAATTGAGGTAAAAAAACAGCCATTTTTCTCCACGTTTTACTCTGTAACTTCTTCCTGCAATATCAGATTTTTGAAAGCTATATACCGTTACGTCTGCAGGACTCTTCTGGTTGCGGGGTATATAGGGCTTGTAGGTTCATCCAGAACCCTAGGTACCCAGAGCCAATAAATGAGCTGCACCTTGCAATGGGTTTTCATTCTCTACTGGGTATACAGCAATTCATTTGCTGAACTATAAAGAGGGAAAAATAGGTATCAAGAAAACCTTTGTATTTACAAAATGGGCACAAGGTAAGGTGTAGAGAAGCAGTGGTTATTTGCACATCTCGGAATTCTGGGGTGCCCATACTAGCATGTGAATTTCAGGGCATTTCTCAAATAGACGTCTTTTTTACACACTGTCTTACATTTTGAAGGAAAAAATGTAGAAAAAAGCAAGGGTTAATAACACTTGTTTTGCTATTCTGTGTCCCCCCAAGACCCCTAAAAAAAATGGTACTGCACTTGTGTGGGTAATCCTAATGCTCAAGACAGTAAACGCAACATGGACACATCACATTTTTACATTGAAATCTGATGTGTTTTTTTGCAAAGTGCCTAGCTGTGGATTTTGGCCTCTAGCTCAGCCGACACCTAGGGAAACCTACCAAATCTGTGCATTTTTTAAACCTAGACACCTAGGGGAATCTAAGATGAGGTGACTTGTAGGGCTCTGACCAGGTTCTGTTACTCGGAATCCTTTGCAAACCTAAAACTTTGGCCCAAAAAACACTTTTTCCTCACATTTCAGTAACAGAAAGTTCTGGAATCTGAGAAAAGCCACGAATTTCCTTCCACCCAGCGTTCCCCTAAGTCTCCGAATAAAAATGGTACGTCACTTGTGTGGGTAGGCCCAGTGCTTGCGACAGGAAATGCCCCAAAACACTATCTAGACACACCAAAATTATCAAACACAAAACAACCTGTTTTTGCGGGGGTGTTCCTGGACTCAGCAGCCATCTAGGGAAACCTACCAAACCCAGACATTTCTGAAACCTAGACACCCGAGGGAGTCCAGGGAGGTGTTACTTGTGTGGATCCCCCAATGTTTTCTTACCCAGAATCCTCAGCAAACCTCAAATTTAGCTAAAAAAATCTAATTTTTTCCACATTTCTGTGTGGGATGACCACACCCGGACAAATTTCCTACCACCCAACGTTCCCCTCAGTCTCCCGGTAAAAATGATACCTCACTTGTGTAGGTGGGCCAGGTGCCTGTGACAGGGAAGAGCCAAAAACATGTTGAAATTGAGGGGGAACCAAAGCGGGTCCAAAAGGGCAGTTTAAAAAAAAACATTTTTACGCTGACAAGTGCAGTAGAATTGTTATCGGTACAGATGAGACAATGCTTGGTGGTAGGAATTTTGTGGATTCCTGCAGATTCCGGATGGTTCCATTACAAAAATGTGGGAAAAATTTGTGATTTCCAGCAAAGTTGGAGGTTTGCAAAGCATTGTGGGTAAGACAATGGTGCGGGTGCATGTGAAGCAAACCACCCTGGACTCACCCAGATGTTTAGTTTTCATAAGTTTCTAGGTCTTGTGGATTTTTCTACATGGCAGCGTCCCAAAGTTCAAAAAGGGCAGCCCTCACCATTCCAAGTGAGACGCTTTTGAGAGTTAGCCAAGCTCTCATGACCCAAATGTAAAACCAAAACCCAAAATAATCAAATGTCTTCTTGCTTGCCATGGGATAAGATTTTTTAGTGTGCAGGCGGAGAGCTGAAAGACTGTTACCCCCTTCCGTTGGGGTGGGGGCATACCCAGGCCCATACTGGTTGGTATCCAGTACCCCACTATTTTCTTTTTTTTTAAATTCCCCGGCATCTAGTAGACTTTCTGCCCCCCCGGGTGTGGATCGGGGTAATTGCCCCATCTGCCTACGGGTGGGCAGAACATCTTTGGCCCCAATTTTTAGGGGTGGGGGTATGGCCATACCCCTACCCTCTTGTTTGGAAAAAAAACTTCCCTGGTCTCAGGTGGGCTTTCTGCCCTCCTTGGGGGCAGATGAGCCTTTGAAAAATAGGCCGATCTGCTCCCAAGGGGGGCAGATATGGCCAACAGTAATGTGCCCCTATAGGGAGCAACCCTTGCCCAAGGGGCTGCTCCCAAACAAAACACACACATACACACCCCAATCCCTGGTGCCTAAGTGGTTTCTTCCCAATAGAAACAGGCCGATCTGCCCCCAAGGGGACTAGAAATGGCCTAAAATAAATGTGCCCCCCCACCAGTGGAGTGACACTTGCCTAAGGGGTTGCTCCCCTTGTGTGAAATTGGTGCAAAAAAAAAACAATCTCCGGTACCTAGTGGTTGGTGCCCCCCTTTGGGGCAGATCGGCCTAATAAAAATAGGCCGATCTGGCCCCAAGTGGGGCAGAAATGGCCTAAATACAATTTTCCCCTCAGGGGAGCGATGCTTGCGTAAGGGTCACTCCCCATATATAAAAAAAAACTAAAGTAAACATAAACAAAAATATATACCTTGTGTCTTGGGGTTTCTGATCAGCCTACTTATAATAGGCTCAGGGAACCGACTCTCCAGGAGGCACTCACCGAGATCCTGAGAGCCTATCAACACTCCCAGGACACGATGGGCCAGATCCTGGATAATGTGCAGGAGAACAGGCGGCTGCAGGAGGGACAGTACCAGGGGATCAGGGAGGACTTGCAGGCCAATAACAACATCCTGATCTCCATTGCAGCGGTGCTGGCAGACATGGCCAACATTATGAGGGAGGCAGTCTCACACCAGCGGGCCCCTGCCACTAGCCAGACTTCTGAAAAGCCTTTGTCCTTTGCTGCCGCTAGTGGCCAGGAGGCCCCGCCACAGGACTCACAGGGCACCAGCACCCCTCCCCCTGCAGAAGGTGAACCACTCTGCAAACGGTCCCTGCGATCCAGATAGAAGCCAGAGACACTTGCCAAGACCCTAGCCAGGAAATGAGACTCTCCTGATGGTCACCCTTGAGTCCCACTCTGTCACCCTGTCCACCTTGAACTGCCGTTGCTCCCCTTCCTATGTCCCCTTGGACAATGCACCTGTGCTACAAACAGACTGGAACAATACACTGGACTTTCCTCTACCATCACCCCATTCCATTGCACTTGCCCATCCATATGTTAGTACTTCAATAAACACCCTTTGAAAAAAAAACATTTTGGAGTATGTCATGTATATCAAATATGTATTCATTGTATCAGGTACAAACATTGCAAATGAGCATAGATTAATGACCTGTTGCTGGCTGTAGTGATCACACCAGGAGTCTATGTCAGGTCACCAACATCTGCAAAATGAATTGCCAGAGGGAACAGCAAGTGGGCATAGAAGTGGGAAATATCACCATGGCATTGCCACACAAATTAAAACAAAAGTCATTGAAATGTGAAGTAACACTGTCCTACCTGCGTGCCATTGGAAGCATTGTCGGATCACAGATGTTCTGTTGTCCTCATCCTCTGCCTCCTCATCCTCATCCTCACTGTCCACTGGGTCTACTGCTGCCACACAGGCATTTCCAGCCTCCTCCTCCTGCAGGAACGGGACATGGCGTCTGAGGGCCAGGTTATTCAACATGCAGCATGCCACCACTATCTGGCAGACCTTCTTTGGTGAGTAGCACAGGGATCCACCTGTTGGATGGAGGCACCGGAACCTGGCCTTCAGGAGGCTAAAGGTCCTTTCAATTATCATTCTGGTTCACTCATGTACCTCATTGTAACGTTCTTCTGCCCTTGTCCTGGCATTTCTCACAGGGGTCAGCAGCCATGATAGGTTTGGGTAACCAGAGTCTCTTGCAAATATTGAGGGACAACATTTAGCCACACACTATCCTATATGGCCCACACCAAACACCAACATATACTGGGTGTGAACCAGGGCTCACTGTTAGTGTCACCCTGTGCCTCTGAAGTTGGCCCATCACATTTGGGATGCTGCTATTCCTTAGGACAAAGGCATCATGCACTGACCCAGGATACTTAGCATTGACGTGGGAGATGTACTGGTCCGCAAAGGACACCATCTGAAAATTCATGGAGTGGAAAATCTTACGATTCCTAAACATCTGTTCATTCTGGTGGGGGGGGACAAATGCAATATGTGATCCATTAATCGCCCCAATTACGTTGGGTATATGTCCCATTGCATAAAACTCGGCATTCACAGTGGCCGTATCTTCAACCTGGGGGAAAACAATGTAGTTGCACATGTGTTTAATCAGGGCAGACAACACTCTTGTCAGCACTATTAAGAACATTGGCTGTGACATTCCTACTGCCAAGCCCACTGTCACTTGGAAAGAACCAGTTGCCAGGAAATGGAGCATTGATAGAACTTGCACAAGAGGGGGGAGCCCAGTGGGGTGACGGATAGCAAATATCAGGTCAGGCTCAAATTGGGCACACAGCTCTGTGATTGTGGCCCCGTCCAGTCTATACGTAAGGATAATGTGCCTCTCCTCCAGTGTTGCCAAGTCCACCAGGGGATCTGTTCAGGGGGGTATGTCTTCATCTCATATTCATCAGCAGCAGTAGCAATCTAAGTGACAAAAGAGTGAGGAGCCGGTCACAAACTGAACAACAGTACTTTGCAACCTGTAAACATGTAATGGCTCATTGTGATTTGTCTAGTATATGCTAATATCTCTTGTGATGCAGCATTATTCTAGGGCCTGCACCCCCCCTTGAAATGGCGTCCACCTGTCCTGTGTGGAGGGACAGTTGGAAGTGAGGTAATTTCGCTGACGTTGTGCGCGATTGCTGGAGGCGGTCGGGAACCACGGTGCAACTCTTCATTGGCTAACATTGGGCCCTGTGGGTTACAGGGGCCAATGGTGATCTACGCCGGGGGTGACAGTATGCACCGCCGAGGACGTGACTGCCATTTTCTATCATATTCCTCACTTACTACCTGACCTTCCACAGGAGAAGACCTCCACTGCATGTGCTGCTGTGACCTGTGTCTGGAACCTACCATGGCCCCTGTGACTGGGGAAAGGGCATCAGCCTTCACTTCGGAGGAGTTGGAGAACCTGCTGGATGGGGTCCTACCCCAGGACAGACTGCTGTGTGGGCCTCCAGACCAACAGTTGAGTACACCTTAGGTGTTGTGTGTGTGATGGCCTTGTGTAAGTGGGGATGTCCTCTTGGTATGGTGGGCCATATGTGTAACAGGCAGGACTGTTTGTCTAATGTTATTTACCTGTGTATATTGCCTCTGCAGGTCAGCGTCCATCAAAAGAGGGGTATATGGCATGCCATCGCCAAGGATGTGCAAACCCTGGGGGTCTATGGCAGTTTGAGCACCCACTGTCACAAACGGTGGGAGGACCTGAGACGCTGGGCACGGAAGATGGCAGAGGCCCAGCTGGGGATGGCCTCCCAATGAGGAAGGGGTGCCCATCGAACCCTGACCCCCATGATGGCCCGCATACTGGTGGTGGCCTATCCAGAGCTGGATGGGCGCTTGAGGGCATCACAGCAGCCACAAGGGGGTGAGTACAGTGCCCATCCTCACAACTTACGCATGGTAGGGTGGTATCCGGGTGAAGGATGTGTGTCAGTGGGTGCCCCTAGGCCAGGCCTGACATTGCAGCGTAGGTCCCCTGGTGGCTAAGGTTTGAAGGGATAATCTTGCTATCTAGCTCCTAGGCATCCACTAATGGTCAGGGCTGCGTGGGTCCCAGGTGTGCTGCATTTGGCGGTGTGTGCCCCTCCTTATGCCTTGGTGGCTAGCCATATGACTGGCAGTGCAATGCATATTGCGTAGGCCTGTTCCCTGTGTGTCAGTGTGCTGTGTATGCCAAGAGTGGTGTTGGTGCAGCCATTGACCCAGTGTAACCTTTGTCTCTTTTCCCCCCTTTTTTGTTCTGTCAATATGTCCTTATGTGCATTAGCATCACCTGGCAGAGGAGCAGAGGCACTGGCTATCAAGGGAGCTGCATCCCACAGGACCCAGGAGGCAGAGCCCACCGATGGTGAGGGCACCAGTGGGACAGAGGGCGAGTGGAGCACCAGGGCGGAGACTGAAGGGGACAGTTCAGACACAGATACCTCCTCCGATGGAAGCTCCCTGGTGGTGGCAGACCCTTCTGTGACCATGCCAGCTACAGGTACAGCTGCCCCCCGTACCAGCACCTCCCTCCCAGCAGCCCCTCATTGAGTTGCCCCTGCCCACTCACCCAGGAGGGAACCATTGTGAATGCCATCCAGGGGCTGGCAGCCCAGATGCAACAATCTAATGCATTCCCGGAGGGCATTCAAACTGGATTTGCGGCCCAACAGAGATCGATTCAGGCTCTGGCCTCCTCTCTGATGGCAGCCATTGTCCCTGTTTCTATCGTGCCCCTCCAACTTCCACTGCCCAGTCCCATTCCCCTCAACCCCAACCTATCCCTGTAACACATACAGACGAGCATGCACACAAGACAACACCCAAAAGTGTCACAGGCAAACACAAGCACCATACTTCATCCCACAGGCACTCACACAAACACTATCCAGTTGCAGACACAACAACATACACTATTTCCACTGTCTCTCCCTCCTCAACCTCCACCACCTGCCTCCCAACCACGTCCACACTCACACCTGCATGCACTACATCATCATCCACTACCAGCATCATCACCACAACAAGCAGACCACACACCTGACTGGCAGACACCTCCACAACATCCATGCACAGGTCCCCTGTGTCCTCTCCCACTGTGTCTGTCCCTCCCTCCTAAGGTACACAAACACAAGCATTCAGACACCCAACCACCATCCACCTCACATCAGCATACAGCCCATACACCTGCACCCAAAAGCAGCAGACAGACACCTCCAACAACCACTCTCTCATCCTCCACTCCCATTCCTTCTCCTTATTCCCACCCAAATGTCCCTAAAAAACTTTTCCTATCCACCATTGACCTCTTCCTTACCCCCCCCTGCACGTATGGCCAGGGTATCACGAACCGAGGCGAGCACCTCAGCCACACAGTCCATGGGCCCAGTCCTAACCGCACTCACTCGTGGAGGAATGCGATCCAGGCCACATGTACTGAAGGGGAAGGAGCCTGCACCAGCCAGCCTAAAGGGGAAGGAGCCTGCCCCAGCAGCCAAGAAGGGCAAGGAGCCTGCCACCCAAAAGGCCAAGGAGCCTGCACCAACAGGCTGGAAGAGAATGGAGCCTGCACCAGCAGGCCGGAAGAGCATGGAGCCTGCACCAGCAGGCAGGAAGAACAAGGAGCCTGCACCAGGACCTGTGACGGAGCCCCCACCACCAACCACGGTTGTGCATCCGTCCGAGGGTACAGGGGATGTGCAAGAGCCTTTCCCCACCAGCAGCACCACCACAGTGCATTCGTTGGTGGGTGTAGGGGGTGTGAAAGAGCCTCCCCAACCAGCAGCACCACCACTGTGCATCCATCCGAGGGGATGTGCAGGAGCCTCCCCCCACCAGCAGCACCACCACTGTGCATCCATCTGAGGGTGCAAGGGATGTGCAGGGGCCTCCCCCCACCAGCAGCACCACCACTGTGCATCCGTCCAAGGGTGTAGGGGATGTGCAGGAGCCTCCCTCCCCCAGCAGCACCACCACTGTGCAGCCATCACCGCCTGTGGACGCTATGTAATCCTGCCTCCATGGGCTGCTGTGCAGCCTGCCCTCTCAAAAACCAGTGGGCAAGACACCCACATGAGAGACTGTGGCCTTACACTCCCCAGGACCAAGCGCAAGGCATGTTACCCCCTCCAGAACCAGTGGGTAAGACACCCACATGAGAAACTGTGGCCCATCACTCCCCAGGATCAAGCATAGGGCATGCTGCCCCCTCCAGTACCAGTGGGTAAGACACCCACATGAAAGACTGTGGCCCAACACTCCCCAGGACCGAGCACAGGGCATGTTGCCCCCTCCAGAACCAATGGGTGAGACACCCACATGAAAGACTGTGGCCCATCACTCCCCAGGATCAAGCACAGGGCATGTTACCCCCTTCAGAACCAGTGGGTAAGACACCCACATGAGAGACTGTGGCCCATCACTCCCCAGGATCAAGCAAAGGGCATGTTGCCCCATTCAGAACCAGTGGGGTATTCACCCACTCCAGAGACTGTGGCCTTGCACTCCCCAGGACCAAGCTCAGGGCATGTTTCCCCCTCCAGAACCGGTGGGTAAGACACCCACATGAGAGACAGTGGCCCATCACTATCCCAGGATCAAGCACAGGGCATGTTGCCCACTCTAGAACCAGTGCGTAAGACACCCACCTGAGAAACTGTGGCCCATCACTCCCCAGGATCAAGCACAGGGCATGTTGCCCCTCTAGAACCAGTGGGTATTCACCCACTCCAGAAACTGTGGCCTTGCACTCCCCAGGACCAAGCACAGTGCATGTTGCCCCCTCCAGAACGAGTGGTCTTGTTTTATCTCCCAGCTGAGGTGCCCCCCCACCCCCCTGAGGTGCCTGCCTATTTACCAACTGATGCCCCTGCAGTGTTTTCTCCGTGTTGAAGTAAGTGACAAGTGTGGCCTTGGACTTTGGCTTGTGGCCATGTGGCCCATGCAAATTGAGGACTGGGCTGTGTCTCTTTTTCTGTAAATATGTATATCTATTATCTTGACTAACTTATTATTTATACTGTGTTACATTCACTTTGGTAAAAAAAAAATGTCCGTGCATTATTCAGCCGAGTTACGGGGTCAAATTGTTTTTGTTTTGCATCTGGTTGTGTGTATGGTGTGTGTGGGGGTGTGTGTGTGTTGTTTGTTTGTGTCACTCTCTTTTTCCTCTCCCCCTCCCTTGTGTGCTAGGCAGCTGTACTCACTGTCGTCGTCTTTGCCGGCGTTGGTGTTCGTGGTGGAGCAGAATGTAGAATATCATCGTAAAAACATGCAGTTCTTGTTCCATGGCAGTGTGGTTCTTCCCTGTGTCTCCAATGGTGAGTCCTTTCACTTCTAAGGTCTGTTTCTGCCAGGCTTTTGATGTCGTTGGTACCACCCCGGAAAAGGTGGCAGTTTGCAGGGTCTTAATATGGTGGGTGGAACATTGACTGGCTGTAGGTGGCTAGAGCTATGGCGGCTGTTGTTTCCGCCCTGGCGGTCAATGTAGCACATTGTCTGTCTTTCGGAGAACTTTCCACCATGGTCATAATTTGGCGGTAGTTACCACCAGCCTGTTGGCGGTATTATAGCCACTTTATCACTGACTGCCAGGGTCGTAATGAGGGCCTAAATGTGAAAGCAGTGCTTAGAATTCACTAGTGGTCAAAATGTTACTTAAGTCTGCAAGGGAATAGGGCAACTCCAAAGTTCAGGCCGAAAGCAATGGAGGGTATGCCAGCAACAGAACCCACACAGGGTCCACTGTAACAAAATCTTTGATGGAGCACAGCGTTGAGTTTAAGGGCACGATGCATCGGTTTTTATAGAAATCAGCTGCAGAATCCACTTCTGAGGCCTACGACTAGAGTGGCCCCCTCAGGCGAGAGTAGGACTCACTGGTGGCAGAGTACAGCAGCACCAGGAAAGATGGAGGTGGTCTTTGATGTACCTCAGACTGCGGAGAACACAGGAATCTTGGGTTGAAGGATTCGAGGCAAGAAGCAGCCAGCAGTAGACCAACACAGCAATGCAGTTGCAGAGTGGCAGTCCCTCCTAGCAGCACAACAGTCCTTCTTTCTGACAGAATGTCACTGGTTCCAGTAGAGTTCTGATTTGGTGGGGTTTGGGGTCCAGTACCTATACCCAATTGAGCCTTTTTATTGGGTGAAGACTTCAAAGAGGCCTTTGAAGATCAGAAGGTCCTTAACCTTCCTTCCCTGGCTCCAGACACCCTGGCTCCGCCCCCCATCAAGCCAGTTAATGGCCCATCAAGCAGGTGGTGGGCAATCAAGATGCAAATGTCATACCCCAGCTCCCTCTTTATGCAACTGCGTAGAGGAAATGCACAAAGCCCAGCTGTCTGTTCAGAGACACAGAATGGGTAAAGTAAGAAAATGCCAACTTTTTAAACTGACTTACAATTTAAAATCCAACTTCACCTTAATTTATGATTTTAAATTGTGGGTCCAGAGACACAAAACTCCAAATTTCTATCTATTCCAAATTGGAATTTACACCCCAATATCAACCTATGGGAGAGATAGCCTTGCAGTAGTGAAAAAACAAATTTAATAGGTTTTGACTACCCTGACATGTTAAGCTGAAAAGTACATGTCCAAGTTTTTAAATACACTGCATGCTGCCCTTGGTTCTAACCCTGGCTTACCTTCGGGGTGACTGATATGTTATAAAAAGGAAGGTTTCGGCCTGGCGATTGGGTGTACTTGCCAGGTCAAAAAGGCAGTTTTAAAAAAGATGTTTTTATTGCTTTTTCAAAAAAACAACATACATAGCTGCATACTTCAGTATACAATGGTGTACTGAAACAAGAAATGCATTGCATCCAACCAGAGTGTACAGGCATAACCACATGCAAGGCATTATACACAATAACAAATCAAGGGTTATGAGTCAGGTACAGTGTTGGATGGTATGGTCAAATATTGAGCCAATAAGTAAGCATAAACTGGAGCCCAGATATCCTTGGGCCTGGCTGTAGGAGGCTGGAGAGATGCATAGAGTTTACTTGCGGTATCACATTAAATGAGATCATGTAGCCAGTCATTTGTGGTAGGTATCCTACTACTACCCCACAATATGGCAATATGTTATTTCGCTCAGTGGTTCCCAACCTTTTGACTCCTGAGGACCCCCACTCAATCATTATTGGAAGCAGGGGACCCCCAAGCAATTTGTAGAATTTGAATTTCAAACATTAAAATAGTAATTTGCAAAAAATACACAAACTACACACTAAACAAATACTCAGATTAGAAAAGATATAATTATTTTATATTGAAACATATGCAAAAATTGAAAAATGTTAATGGAATGGTTGACGCTGCATCTCCGTGACTAACTTTTCAATGTTTGGTTTTATTTAAGAAAGTTGAATCCTCAGGTCAGATTCTACATTTTCCAAGCAATTTCTGTTTTTATTTTTTAGGTACCTAGGATCTGAGAAAGCTTTTTGACATAAATATGTGGTGAGGAAAGAAAGTAAAACCAGTAGGGCCTCTCATCTCTCCCTAGCCTCTCTGTCACATGTAATTCATTTGTTTTATAGCACCTCTCATACCAGTCTAGGGTGTCTGTGCACTTTACAGGGTACTACAAGGTGTAGGATTCACGCCATCCACACTGGTAGGCATCTACTAAGAGTGCTTGGTCTGGAGAAACACAAACTCAGGAATGAGAACACAACGCAGTGGTTAGCTTTGACTTTAATAATAAGAAACTATGGGGCATATTTATACTCCGTTTGCGCCGGAATTGCGTCGTTTTTTTTGACGCAATTCCGACGCAAAACTAACTCCATATTTATACTTTGGCGTTAGACGCGTCTAGCGCCAAAGTCCATGGAGTTTGCGTAATTTTTTAGCGTGGACACCTACTTTGCGTTAATGAGATGCAAGGTAGGCGTTCCCGTCTAAAAAACTGACTCCAAGGCATGTGCGCCGTATTTACACTCCCGGGCAAAATTCACGCCCGGGAGTGGGCGGGTCAAAAAAAATGACGTCCGGCCGCTTTTGCGCCATTTTTTAGCGCCTGGAAAAGGCAGGCGTTAAGGGACCTGTGGGCTCTGAAGGAGCCCAGAGGTGCCCTCCCATGCCCCCAGGGACACCCCCTGTCACCCTTGCCCCCCCCAGGAGGACACCCAAGGCTGTAGGGACCCATCCCAGGGACATTAAGGTAAGTTCAGGTAAGTCACTTTTTTAATTTTTTTGGGTGGCATAGGGGGGCCTGATTTGTGCCCCCCTACATGCCACTATGCCCAATGACCATGCCCAGGGGACATAAGTCCCCTGGGCATGGCCATTGGGCAAGGGGGCATGACTCCTGTCTTTGCTAAGACAGGAGTCATTTCTATGGGGGTTGGGAGTCGTAAAAAATGGCGCAAATCGGGTTGAGGCGAAAAATTTGCCTCAGCCTGACTTGCCCCATTTTTTGGTGCCCAAGCTCCATATCCCCCTACGCCGGCGCTGCCTGGTGTACGTCGTTTTTTTCCACGCACACCAGGCAGCGCCGGCGGCTAACGCCGACTAACGTCATTGATTAAATACGGCGCCCGCATGGTGCTTCAGAATGGCGTTAGCCGGCGCTAATTTTTTTCACGCAAAACTGCGTTAGCGCTGTTTTGCGTCAAAAAGTATAAATATGGCCCTTTATCTATGCAAGCAAACCTTTTTTAGCAGCATATGGAAAATGAAAGACTGGTAAAAAAAAAAACTTTCTAACTTGTGCCATGCAGTTTGCATGCAGCGCTTTAATGGCAGGTCATAGCTCACTGCGATCGATTACAATTGTAACTTATGCACTGAACTTCTACAAAATAATTTCTGTGAATAAAGCAATAACCACCTGTACTATACACATAAAATACTGTTCTCTGCATGATACACGTTCTTTGAATCAGGCAGTTTAACTATCTGCTTACCTTTGAGTCAAAACTGCCTCTGCACAAAACTCCCATCTCTCGCCAGCAGGTACATTAATCACTAGAGTTATCTTCACGTTTTTATTTTTGTCCAAAAGCTGCTAGATGAACAAGCAATGTTGCAGTGCTTTTAAAACTGCCGAACAAAGGAAGTAATAAATATAAAACATGCAAGCACGTGTTTGTCAGAGGCCCCAGCTAGAGAAGTGCCTTCCTGCCGGCCCAGGTCTGCCGACCCCCTGGGAATGTGTCACGGACCCCTGGGGGTCAACGGACCACAGGTTGGGAACCACTGGTTTAGCTAGTAATAACGCCATAGTTGCATACCTTCTGTGCTCAGGGGTGAGAGGCTTGACATAACCCAGGAGTGCCACAAGAGGGTCACGATCAACAGTGTGTTTGAGCATGGCAGAGATAAGTGTGAATATTGCTTACCAAAAATCCTGTATGATGGTGCAGTTCCAAGTTTGATGAGCAAAGTCGGCATAGTCTGCTGCACATTTGGGACATTTGTGAGAGAACGAGAGGTCAAATTTGGCAATAGCATGAAGGTTAGTATACGCTTGGTGCAAAAACTTGTAGTGCAGCGGTGAGTGTAAGCTATTTATGGACACCACCTTAGCCTGCCTGCAGCAGAATTGCCATACTGTGTCAGAGATATGGAAATTCAGATCTGGCTCCCAAACCACCTGTGATGCATCATGGCACATAAGTCTGGGCTCCTGGCTGGCATGGTAGATGTTGCAAACAAGTCTAGAGCTTTCCACAGTCAAGATCATCATGGTGAGAGGAGGAAAGTCAGGTCGTTCCTCAGGAAATGTTGGCAATATTTCTTGAAGTGTACTGTGTAGTCGGAGATGAATGAAGTGATCCATTGTGGAGGTAACTCCATCAGCCTTGAATGGTCAGCCGTGAAGGTCTAGCTTACCTTTAATAAAAAGGTCACCCAGCAAATGAATCTGGTGTATAGATAGTGTACACTGCACCGTTTCCCTTGTCATTGGAAGCCATGAGGTATCACTAAGAGGGATATCTGGTGAGTAGAGAAGGTCAAAACATAAATATTTATGAAGTTTAGACCATGCTCTATATGTCGTGTTGGGGAGGTGAATTCCTGGTGTTCTCTGGGTAATCCCTTATGGAGGAGGGAGGACAAGGGAAGATGGTCCACCTATTATCTCTCTGGCTTTAGGTAAGGAAGTCTGGCATCTTTTGTGACCCATTTGGAAATCGAAAACAATGTTAAACACACTGTTGTACATAGCTATTTGTGATTTCCTAATAGCAAATCGCAAACATTGCCTATTAGGAAATCGCAAACATCAAGATATGTGCATCTGGCCCTTTGTCTGGGAAGCTTTGACTGTTGTTAGGGCATAGAGGTTTGAAAAAACCTGCATCTAAATTCTTCATTTGGGATGTTTGCAATTACTGCATCTGAACCTGATTGTTTACCTGCATTTGCATAAATCCACCATTCTGCATCTGATTATTGTTTGCATTAAGAGGGCACTCCCTCTTCCAATGGCCCAATTTTCCGCACACATGACAAGGATTAGTCATCTTCAAAAGTCACCGCATAAACATCAGTACTCGGATCAAAAGGAACATCTCATCCTTTACCCTGCTGCTGAAAAGCTCTACTTCTTTGCATCATCAGAGCACCATGCTGATGCACTCCCTGCATTCCACTAGTATTCCCTGCAAACAAATCAAATGATGGTGAATCATGATATTCACTTCTGGCATCAATCCATATAAAAATCTGAACACAAAATAACTCATATCTTTCACTTCAGTAGTCTCAGTGCCACTGAAATACTTGAAAGCCTGCAATAATCCCTCATAACTGGAATGTATTGACTCCTTAAGCTCCTGAGTCGTTCTGGAATAATTGGGACAATTGGAACATTTAGAACATCTAATTTGTGTATTCTTTTTCCTGTCATACCTGGACCATATAAAGGAACAACTGGACCTATTGTTACTGGAACTGTTAATGCATCTGGAGCAATGCAATTTGTAGTATTCTGTGAAACCCTGTCCTGTTGAAGTCTGTCCTGTGTGATCTAAAATTTGCACTAGGGGTGAAGTATGTATAGCAAAAGTTGTGTTTCTTTGTGTCTCACTTTAGTCTCCTGTCTGTATAGTGTTGTATGGAGGCGAACGATTCAACAGTGACTGATTTATGAAATCATCATCCGAATCTCCCTCATAAACTTTAGCTTTATTCTCTGTATCTGTTTTCTGTTCTGCCTTTTTGTTTCCTTTTGCTTTAGTGCTTTCCTCATCTTCACTTGTTAAAGCAGGATATAGGCCCTCATTACAACATTGGCGGTCAAAGCCGCTTACCGCCGCGCAGAAGACCGCCAACACACCGCCGTGGCTGCGGAAATCCGCCACAGCTATTATGACCCACAGCACGGAATCCGCCAAAATTCAGACACCCACACAAGTCCGCCACACCAAAGGTCAGTGATAAACTGGCAAAAACAAAACCTCCACCGTCACGCCAACAGAAATACGCCCACACTATCACGACACACGAATCCACGTGGCGGTCTTTCAACTGCGGTATTCCATTGACGGTACACACCACTGCGCTCAAAATACACACACTCATACAAAACACAGCCACATTGGACAATTCAAAATACACACACCTGATACACATACACACACCACTCCCACACACCCAATACAATATAAAACACACACCCACATCACCCACAAACCCCTACGACAACAATTGAGAAAGAAGCACAGAGAGAGACACCACCATCAACAATACTAGCATCCACAGGCACACCAGACCATCACCCACATAACTTCCACGCACCTCACACAACACCCCACTACATAGCAGCACACTTATCACCACACACACCACCCCACACATCACCCACACCACCCCATGGCACGGCAAAGTCACCCCAGGTTCTCAGAGGAGGAGCTCAGGGTCATGGTGGAGGAAATCGTCCAGGTAGAGCCACAGCTATTCGGATCGCAGCACACCTCCATTGCAAGGAAGATGGAGCTATGGCGAAGAATAGTGGACAGGATCAACGCAGTGGGACAGCACCCAAGAAATAGGGATGATATCAGGAAGAGGTGGAATGACCTACGGGGGAAGGTGCGTTCCGTAGTCTCAAGACACCACCTTGCAGTTCAGCGGACTGGCAGCGGACCCCCACCTACTCCCCCACAACTAACAACATGGGAGGAGCAGGTCTTGCCGATTCTGCATCCTGAGGGCCTTGCAGGAGTAGATGGTAGAATGGACTCTGGTAAGTCAAATCTTAACTATTACATACCCCACCCTACCTGCATGCCATCACATACCCCCACCCTCACCCCCATCACTCCAACTCCTCACAAATGTCCCAACATCACAAACCACACATCCCAACACCAAGCTCTGCATGCAACACCAAAGCATGGACACCCATCACCAAAGCATACCCACTCCACAAACCCATCCACCCCCCTAAACCATCATCACACAAGGTCCCACACAGGAATGCAAGCACTGGGGTACACGGTCACCCACCCATTGCACACCATGGCACACACAGATGTGATAAACATTCTTTTATACCCCTGCAGGACCCCTACCCAACGTCACCGGACAGGAGGGTCCACACATGTCCACACCATCAACAGAAGAGGCCCACAGTGATGACAGCAGCTCTGTCCAACTGGATCCAGATGACCAGTCCGGCCCATCGGGGACCTCGGGACAGTCAGTTCCCATCACACAGTCACAGGCCACTACAGAGCTTCCCACCTCTGGAAACACCAGCACAGCACCCACCCAGCGGGCCCATACCTCTGTCCCCAGGACACGTCAATCAGCAGTGTGTCCACCACTACAGGGAACCCAGGCTAACCCACCACCCCAACAACAATAGGGACATGGGGGCAGTGGCAGTGGGCACACGGTCCAGGGGACGGAGGCCCAGGAACACAGGGGAACTGAGAGGGCTTCTGTGCGACAGGGGGAGGATAGGCCAAGGGAACCCACTCTCCACGAGGCCCTCTCCTCCATCATGGGGGCCTCCCACCACTCCCAGGAGACGATGGCAACGGTACTGGCCAAGTTTCAGGAGACCCAGCGCCTGCAGGAGGAACAGTATTTGGGCTTCAGTGAGGAACTCAGATCCATCAATTCCACCCTGGGCACCATCGTAGGGGTGCTGAAGGAAGTACTCAACACCAGGAGGGACACTGTGGCACAACAAGGGGCCCCTGACACTAGCATGGATGATGAACTGCCCACCACCTCCGCCGGCGCTAGTGGACAGGAGGCACTGCCACAGGACCACCACACCAGCACCCCACCCCCTGCAGAGGGAGAACCACCCCGCAAACGGTCCCTGAGATCCAGGACAAAGACAGAGAACGATGCCAAGACCCCCGCCAAGAAATGAGACCACCTGAATGTCATCCTTCTGTCCCACTTTGTCACCCTGTCCAGCCTTAAACTGCCCCAGCTCCACTTCCTATGCCCATTTGGGCAATGCACCAGTGAGACTAATAGACTGGACTCTGCCATGGACATTCCTCCACCATCACCCCTCACCATTTTTCAACCCCCTCCAATATTCTGCACTTAAATAAACACCCTTGAAGCACAAAACAATCTGGAGTCAGTCTGTAATTTCGGAATAGTGTATTAGCAATTACTGGGGCAAAAAGCTCTTTCAATTGTAATGTCAACATACCTATGTCACACAGCTCTAGTCCATGAGGAATCAAAGCAGATGTCACACAGTGGGACCCACATCTGTGAAATCGTAAGGGAAAGTGACAACTCAGTGACCATACACTGGGTGAAAACGACAGACAGTAGAGAGGTAGTAGTGTTAAAGTACATGTAGTAGGCAGGTTTGTATTCTTACCTGTGTCTCACTGGAAATATTGCAGGATCACTGAGTCCCTGTTGTCCATGTCCTCCCTTTCTGCTTCCTCGTCTTCACTGTCCACAGGCTCCACAGCTGCAACAACACCGCCATTTGGACCATCCTCCTGCAGAAAATGCACCTGTCGTCGCAAAGCTAAGTTGTGAAGCATACAGCAGGCCACGATGGTCTGGCACACCTTCTTTGGTGAGTAGAATAGGGATCCACCTGTCATACGGAGGCACCTGAACCTGGCCCTCAGGAGGCCGAAGGTCCGCTCGATTATCCGCCGTGTTCGCCCATGGGCCTCATTGTAGCTTTCCTCTGCCCTTGTCCTGGGATTCCTCACTGGGGTCAGTAGCCATGACAGGTTGGGGTAACCAGAGTCACCTGCAAATGGCGAGAGACAACTGTTAGACACACACTAACCTGTAGGGATAACCCCAGACCCAGACAACCATTCCCACAGTCTTGCTTCCAGGTGCTCACCTAATAGCCACACACAGTGCCTCTGGAGTTGACCCATCACATAACGGATGCTGCTATTCCGCAGGATGTAGGCGTCATGCACTGAGCCAGGGAACTTGGCATTCACATGGGAGATGTACTGGTCTGCCAAACATACCATCTGCACATTCATCGAATGATAACTCTTCTGGTTTCTGTGCACCTGTTCACTCCTGCGGGGGGACCAAAGCCAAATGGGTCCCATCAATGGCACCTATGATGTTGGGGATATGTCCCAGGGCATAGAAATCACCTTTCACTGTAGGCAAATCCTCCACCTGAGGGAAAACGATGTAGCTCCGCATGTGTTTCAGCAGGGCAGACAACACTCTGCACAACATATTGGAAAACATAGGCTGGAACATCCCTGATGCTATGGCCACTGTTGTTTGAAATGACCCACTTGCAAGGAAATGGAGCACTGACAGCACCTGCACTTGAGGGGGGATTCCTGTGGGATGGCGGATAGCTGACATCAGGTCTGGCTCCAGCTGGGTACACAGTTCCTGGATTGTGGCACAGTCAAGCCTGTATGTGATGATCCCATGTCTTTCCTCCAATGTCGACAGGTCCACCAGCGGTCTGTACACCGGAGGATGCCACCATCTCCTCACATGTCCCAGCGGGCGGTGCCTATGAAGGACAACAGTGAGCACAGAGTCAAACAACTCATAGGTACGTACCCACAGCTTACACAGAACACAAATCCTAATCCGAAAAGTGGTCTGTATGTGTGTTGAGTCTAGGCCTAGGTATGTGTGACGCAGTTAAAAATGAAGCCATGTGGGCCCCTGAAATTGCAGCTGCCTGACCTCTAAAGTGGGACAATGGGATGTGAGGTAACTGCGCTGGCGTTGTACACTGTCGCGGTAGGCGGTCGAAGACCGCGGTGCAGTGCTGCAATGGTTAACATTGGACCCTATGGGTCCCAGGAGCCAATGACGATGTACGCCGGCGGTGACGGTATGCACCGCCGCGGATGTGACCGCCATTTTCTATCTGTTCAATCACTTGATACCTGATCTTCGACAGGCGAGGACCTACACTGCAAGTGCTGCTGTGACCTCGGTCTGGAAGAGACAATGGCTCGAGTGTCTGGGGAAAGGGCCCCTGCCTTCACATCGGAGGAGTTGGAGAAACTCGTGGACGGGGTCCACTCCCTGTACACGCTACTCTACGGTCCTCCAGACAAACAGGTAAGTACACTGGGAGCATGCTGAATGGGCTATGCCTGTGTGGAGTGGGGTGGATGTAAGAAGGGGGGGAGATTGCGGCGTGCTTGAAACGACGGTGAGTGCATGTGCCACATGGCAAGGGCAGGGATGCAGGCCATTGACTGTGATGGTGCAGTTGGTAATAAGTTTCTCTTCCCCTTGTATAATTCATGTAGGTCAGCGCCCACCAGCAAAAAGATTTTTGGCGTGCCATCGCCAAGGACGTCCGGACCCTGGGGGTCTACCACAGACGGAGCACCCACTCCCGGAAAGATGGGAGGACATTCGCCGCTGGAGCAAGAAGACGGCAGAGGCTCAGCTGGGAATGGCCTCCCAATGTGGGGGGGGTGCCCGTCGCACCATGACCCCCCCTGATGTTCAGGATCCTGGTGGTGGCATACCCGGAGTTGGATGGGCGCTTGAGGGCATCACAGCAGCCACAAGGGGGTGAGTACACTCTCATCCTGCTGATTTTGCACGCAGTGGAGGTGTCTGGGTGGGGGAGGTGGGCTGTGGGTTTCCCTCGGCCAGGGCGAGTTTAGTAGGCAAGGTCTCTCCGTAAGGCAGGCCATGTGGCACCCCACCCCACCTCTGTAGAGTGCCAAGTACACCTAGTCATGCCTCTGTGTCATCCATGTGTGCAGATGTCGTCCATAGCCTAGTAGGCCATTTCCCAGGGATTGAACAGTGGAGCCCAAGAGCGCGGCGTGGTGCAGGGGGCTTCGGTGTCTGTCGTGTCCGCTAACGGCAATGCATGCACTGAACATGGCTTTCTTCTGTCGTTCCCCCCCTTTTTGTGGTCTCCCTGTTCCTGTGTGCATTAGCATCATCAGGCGGAGGAGCAGTGGCACCGGAGCACGAGGGAGCTGCATCCCACATGGCCCTGGAGGGCGACAATATGGACTCGGAGTTCACCAGTGGGACGGAGGGCGAGGGGAGCTCCACGGCGGGGACAGGAGCTGACACCAGCGGCACGGACTCGTCCTCTAATGGGAGCTCCCTTGAGCACTGCCCTCCCAGCAGCCCCTCATCCTTTGCCCCGTGCCCGCTCACCAAGGAGGGTGGGCATCACCTTCGCCCAGGCACCTCAGCCCCTGCCCCAGTCACCCCTGTTGCCCTCAGTGAGGAGGCCATTGACCTCCTCAGGTCCCTCACTGTTGGGCAGTCTACCATTTGGAATGCCATCCAGGGTGTCGAAATGCAGTTGCAACAAACCAATGCATTCCTGGAGGCCATTCATTCTGGTGAGGCGGCCCTTCAGCGAGCTTTTCAGACTCTGGCCTCAGCACTGATGGCAGCCATTGTCCCTGTCTCTAGCCTCCCCCCTCCAACTTCCTCCACCCAGACCCAATCCCCTGTTCCCCAGCCTATCCCAAGCACACCTTCAGACCAGCATGCACACACGTCAACACACAAGGGAAGCTGAGGAAAACATAAGCACCACACATCCCACAGGCACTCACGCAAGCATCACACACATGCAGACACACCAACATCCACTGCCTCCACTGTGTCCCCCTCCTCGTCTCCCTCCTCCCTCCCAGTCTCGTCTACACTCACACCTGCATGCACTACATCTACAGCCACTACTGCCATCACCAGCACACCCACCACCACACCCCGCTCACATGCAGTCACCACCCCCACTACCATTCACATGTCCCCTGTGTCCTCTCCCAGTGTGTCTGTGACGCCACCTCCCAAGATACACAAATGCAGGCACACACCCACCCAACAGCCATCCACCTCACGACAGCCTCCAGCGCATGCACCTTCACCCAAAGTCACCAAACGAACACCTCCTACAACCACAACCTCTTCCTCCACTCCCAAACCCCCTGCAGCTACCCATCCCAGTGTCTCCAAAAAACATTTCCTGTCCAACCATGACCTTTTTCCCACACCTCCCCCACCCCGTCCATCTCCTAGGGCCCGACTCTCCAGGTCCCAACCTAGCACCTCAGCCACAACATCTCCGGGACCAGTGGTGCCTCTAGTCACCGGAATCTGGAGTGCACCGACCACCAGGGCAGCCAGTGTGGCACGGAGCCACAGCACAGACAGTCCCCTACCTGTCAAGCATCAAAAGTTGGCCAGTGCCCGGCGGGAGAGGGGGAAGACTCCAGCCACCAAAGCCTCTCTCAGGGGACCCGGTGGGAGTGTGGAGTCAGCTGCGACACCTTCCAAGGTGGGGAAGGGCCACAAGAAACCCGGAAAGTCTGGGAAGAGCAGCACAGTGGAGGAGACCGCCATCATCCCCGCTGCCCAGGAGGCCACCGCCAGCACCTGCCCTGCTGCCCAGGAGGCCACTGCCAGCACAAGCCCCGCTGGGCTAGAGAGGACCGTCAGCACAAGCCCCGCTGGGACAGAGAGGACCGCCAGTACAAGCCCCGCTGGGCTAGAGAGGACCGCCAGCACATGCCCTGCTGGGCTAGAGAGGACCGCCAGCACAAGCCCCGCTGGGACAGAGAGGACCGCCAGCACAAGCCCCGCTAGGCTAGAGAGGACCGCCAGCACAAGCCCCGCTGGGACAGAGAGGACCACCAGCAGCTGAGTCACTGCAAAGGAGCCCGCCACCTCAAGCACCGCTGAACAGGGCACCGCCGCATCAAGCACCGCTGAACAGGGCACCGCCGCCTCAAGCACCGCTGAACAGGGCACCGCCACCTCATGCACCGCTGAACAGGGCACCACCGCCTCAAGCACCGCTGAACAGGGCACCGCCGCCTCAAGCACCGCTGAACAGGGCACCGCCGCCTCAAGCACCGCTGAACAGGGCACCGCCGCCACAAGCACCGCTGGCCCATGAGCGCCAAGGGCACTGACGCTACTGAGTCCGTCACAAGCAGGATAAAGCACTCTGGGCACCGAGCCCTCTCCAGAACCAGTGGATATTGCCGTCCACTACCTCTGTCCTTAGCAGGATGAAGCACTCTAGGCACCATGCCCCCTCCAGAACCAATGGAGACTGTCATCCACTAACTCTGTCCTTAGAAGGATGAAGCACTCTGGGCACCATGTCCCCTCCAGAACCAGTGGAGAAAGGCATCCACTACCTCTGTCCTTAGCAGGATGAAGCACTCTAGGCACCATGCCCCCTCCAGAACCAATGGAGACTGTCATCCACTACCTCTGTCCTTAGCAGGATGAAGCACTCTAAGCACCATGCCCCCTCCAGAACTAGTGGAGAGATACATCCACTACCTCTGTCCTTAGCAGGATGAAGCACTCTGGACACCATGCCCCCTCCAGAACCAGTGGAGAAAGGCATCCACTACCTCTGTCCTTAGCAGGATGAAGCACTCTAGGCACCATGCCCCCTCCAGAACCAGTGGAGACTATCATCCACTACCTCTGTCCTTAGCAAGATGAAGCACTCTAGGCACCATGCCCCCTCCAGAACCAGTGGAGAGATACATCCACTACCTCTGTCCTTAGCAGGATGAAGCACTCTGGGCACCATGCCCCCTCCAGAACCAGTGGAAAGATACATCCACTACCTCTGTCCTTAGCAGGATGAAGCACTCTGGGCACCATGCCCCCTCCAGAACTATTGGAGAGATACATCCACTATCTCTGTCCTTAGCAGGATGAAGCACTCTGGACACCATGCCCCCTCCAGAACCAGTGGAGAAAGGCATCCACTACCTCTGTCCTTAGCAGGATGAAGCACTCTAGGCACCATGTCCCCTCCAGAACCAGTGGAGACTGTCATCCACTACCTCTGTCCTTAGCAAGATGAAGCACTCTAGGCACCATGCCCCCTCCAGAACCAGTGGAGAGATACATCCACTACCTCTGTCCTTAGCAGGATGAAGCACTCTGGGCACCATGCCCCCTCCAGAACCAGTGGAAAGATACATCCACTACCTCTGTCCTTAGCAGGATGAAGCACTCTGGGCACCATGCCCCCTCCAGAACCAGTGGAGAGATCCATCCACTACCTCTGTCCTTAGCAGGATGAAGCACTCTAGGCACCATGCCCCCTCCAGAACCAGTGGAGACTGTCATCCACTTGAGAGACTGTGGCTTTGCACTCCCCAGGATGGCACAGTGGGCAACCCACCCACTGTATAGACTTGAGAGACTGTGGCTTTGCACTCCCCAGGATTGAACAGTGGGCAAACCACCCACTGTAGAGACTTGAGAGACTGTGGCTTTGCACTCCCCAGGATTGAACAGTGGGCAAACCACCCACTGTACAGACTTGAGAGACTGTGGCTTTGCACTCCCCAGAATTGCACAGTGGGCAAACCACCCACTTTAGAGACTTGAGAGACTGTGGCTTTGCACTCCCCAGGATGGAACAATGGGCAAACCACCCACTGTATAGACTTGAGAGACTGTGGCTTTGCACTCCCCATGATTGAACAGTGGGCATGTGGCCCCCTCGTGGATTTGGCATCGTGCACTCAACCGGCTGAGGTGCCCCCCTCTTACCTTCCCCCTGAGGTACCTGTTTTCTTGCTCTCTGATGCCCCTGCAGTGTTCTCTCCGTCATGGTCGGGGATCTTGTGTGGGCCTCGCCCATACCGTGTGGGCCCAGTGTTCCACAGACTTCATTGGAGCACTACCTGGACTACTAAGATTGGTGTATATTTTGTTTGTAGTGTATATATATATTTTTGCGTACTTGATTTTAATATATTACAATGGTTACACTCATTTCCTTTTGTCTTTGCATTCTTCCGGGGGCTTGGGGGGTGTAACTATAATGTATAAATATGTATCAGTGTGTGTGTTGTGGTGGATGAGGGTGGGGGTGGGGGTGTTGCGTGTGTGTGTCCCTGTTTTTTCCATCCCCCCTCCCCTGTGTCGTAGGTGCAGTACTCACCGTTGTCTTCGCCGCCAGCGTTCATGCTCCTGGTAGAGGATCAAGAAGATGATGGCTGGCAGGATGTGCAGCTCGGGTTCCATGGAGTCCGGATTCCTCATGGGGTGTGGAGAGGTGAGCATTTTCCCTTCGAAGTCTTGTTTCCACCGTGTTTTTGTCCGCGGTGAATCCGCCCCGGAAAAGGTGGCGGATTGGTAGGTTGTGATACTGTGGGCGGTACTTTGTCTTCCGCCTGTCTGTTGGCGGTGACCGCCAAGCTGTTTGTCTTTACCGCCGTGGCGGTCGGAGTGTTAAAGTGGCTGTCTTTGTTGGCGGTTTCCGCCACGGTCGTAATTCCAATTTGTTTACCGCCGGCCTGTTGGCAGTCTTACCGCCGCTTTAACACCATCCGCCAGGGTTGTAATGACCACCTAAGTCCAAACGTAAAAAGTTGACTGAGACCTCCCAGCCAGCGTATCCAAGGAGGGCTCCAAGGTGGTCAGCCTTAAACTTTGATTTTTGCCCCTGTCGAGGTGCAACCAGATGACCCAATTGACGCTTTTTGTTTCTAGGCGCTAAAAAACAATAATTCTTTAAAAATTCATACCTCCGGTTCCCTGTATCTGATTTTATTAGTTTTTGTGTCATTTTAAAGATAAAAATATAATCTATTTTTATAAATTGGTTTTGGATTTTTAAACTGTTTCCTGTGTTTTATTTAATTACTGTTTTGTGATATTTGAATGCTTTACACTCTGTCTCCTAAGTTAAGCCTTGTCGCTCGTTGCCAAGCTACCTAGGGTTGAGCGGGGTTTAATTTACTGAGACCTAACTGGACCTAAGTGGAGTTTAGTGGCCTATTGCTAAGTGTAGCTACTTACCTGCCCTTACCAATAACCCTTTTTCCAACATTTTTGGTGCACAGCGGTGGGATCCTGTACTTGTGTTCAGTATCATGTTACAGTTTTAAGTAAATCAAATAAAAAATCCTTTAAATTGTCCTAGTGCAAAAATTGTTTTTAATTTTTAATTTGGATTAATTTCAATTATTGAATTTTTGTGATTTTTCTAAATTCCTGTTTCCAATTTTTGCAAAACGTTTTTGTTGACACAAAACTAGGGAACCATTGAGCTTGATCTGGCTAGCCTACCCACACTGACAGTAGTCCAGCTTAGGGGGTTGTGCACTGAAAGAGGGTTGCCTGCAACCACTGACCTCAGGAAGCATGTCGTGATCTAATCCCTGACAGCATGGGCTGAGGCCCAAGAGGTAGACTCAGAGGAAGCTCTAGAGGAGGAAGAAGTAGGGGAGGATGCTAGCTCCAACCACTCAGGGGAGGGAGGGCATCTGAGCCTAAGTGAGGAGGAGGAAGAACAGTCCTCCCTACACACAGTCACTAGGGTCATCCCCAAAGCTAGTTGGGGGAAGGGGGTCCCTTCAGGAGGAGAGAACCTGTCCCTCAGGGAAAGAGAGCTGGAGGCCCAGCTAGCATTTATAGCTTTGGAAGCCAAGAAGCTGGCCCTAGAAGAGAAAAAGTGGGCAAGGGAAGAGAAAAGAGATGGTGGCAGCGACAGAGAAGCTGAGGTGTCCAGGGGTAGGGGGTTTTGCCCCAGATTACCCAAGGGGGTGGTCCTGCCTATGTAGAGGGGAATGACATAGATAAGTGGCTGGGGGCCTTTGAGAGGGCCCTCCAGGTGAGGAGAGTCAAGCCTCAGTACTGGGGTTCACTTCTTTGGGAGTTGGTCCCCAACTCTGGGAGGGATTGGCTCCTAACCTTGAGGGGGGAGCAGGCAGATTCATACCCCAGTATGAAGAGATGCTTGACTAAAAAGTTTGGTCTGACCCCAGAGCAGCATAGGCTCAAGTTTAGGGACACCCAAAAGACAAGCACCCAGTCCTGGGTGGACTTTGTGGACATCTCAGTAAAAGCACTAGAGGGCTGGATACAGGGCAACAAGGTAAGTACCTTTGAGGGGCTGTACAATTTGATTATGAGGGAGCACCGTCTAACCAAGTGTGTCCAAGAGAAGCTCCGCCAGTATCTAGTTGACTCTAAGCTGACCAACCCAGAGAGCTGGGGGAGGCAGCAGATGACTGGTTAAGAACTAGGGTTAACCAAAAAACCCCAGGGGGTGATCAGAAAAAGGGAGGACATGGTTCTTCTCAGGGGAAGAACTAAGGGAAAGATGATAAAAAGCCCAAGGAGTCCTCACAAGAGTCCCCAAAAACTTCTCAGGGTGGGGGAGCCCCGAGCCATTCAACTTCTAAGGTGAAAGGGTATCAGGGGAAGAATTATGATCCTGTTAAAGCAGGAAAGTTTCAGGAGCTTGCTAAGGCCGGCAAGTGTTTTGAGTGTCATCAACCGGGACACAAAAGAGGAGATGCTATCTGCTCCAAGAAGCCCCCCACTGGTGGGCAATCCCAGGGGATTGCTAGTGTAGTGTTGGGTGTGGAAGTTGGCCCAGGGCTGGGATCAGGGTACATAGAGGTCACCTTAGTATCCATGGGTGGGGTGGACATTGCAACTATGGCCACCTTACCTTCCAGCATAGAGAGGTATAGGCAGAGGCCTAAAGTCAATTGGACTGAGGTGGAAGCTCTGAGAGATACAGGAGCCAGTGTGACAATGGTCACAGAGAAGCTGGTTTCTCCAGAACAGGTCTTACCTGGTGTCTTCCACCAAGTAACATATGCAGATAGCAGAACCCAACTCCATCCCATTGCCATGGTGAGCCTGAAATGGGGAGGTGTGACTGACCCTAAGAAGGTAGCTGTAGCTCCTGCCCTCCCAGTAGAGTGTCTGCTGGGAAATGATCTTGAAGCATCTGAATGGTCAGAGGTGGAGAGAAGGGTCCATGCACAGATTCTGGACCTCCCTGAATGGGTGTGTGCTGTGACCAGGTCACAGGCAGCACAACAGGGAAGTGCTGGCCACTTGGACCCTGGAACAATGGGCCAAGCCTCCAAGAAGAAGAGAAAGGGCACTAGGTCTGGCTTGCCAGCCCCTACAAGTACAGAGGATCAGGAGGAATCCAAACCTGAGGGGGAGGATCTGACCTCTGAGGGAGGGCCACTTCCCCTGCAAGCTCTGCCTGACTTGGCAGAACTGCAAGGGGCAGGTGGGCCCACCAGAGAAGAGTTGTGCCAGGGACAAAGAGAGTGTCCCACTCTTGAGGGACTAAGGCAGACTGCTGCCAGGCAAGAACAAGGGGATACCAGTGGGACCCACAAGGTTTACTGGGAGGATGGAGTTCTCTACACTGAGGCAAGGGACCCCAAACCAGGAGAGTAGTGGTCCCCCAGAAGTATAGAGAATTCCTCCTTACTTTAAGCCATGATATTCCCTTAGCTGGACATTTGGGACAGACCAAGACATGGAACAGGCTGGTCAACCATTTTTATTGGCCCCAAATGTCAGAAAAAGTCAAGGAGTTATGCAGCTCCTGTGTCACCTGCCAAGCCAGGGGCAATGCAGGGGGCAAGCCAAAGGCTCCCTTGATACCACTGCCAGTGGTTGGGACTCCCTTTGAGAGGGTGGAGATTGACATTGTTGGTCCCCTAGACCCACCAACTGCCTCAGGTAACAGGTACATTTTGGTGGTTGTGGACTATGCCACCAGGTACCCTGAGGCAATACCCCTCCGGACAGTCACTGCTCCCACAGTGGCTAGGGCCCTACTTGGTGTGTTTATCAGAGTAGGATTCCCAAAGGAGGTGGTCTCAGATTGGGGCACAAACTTTATGTCTGCCTATCTGAAAGCCATGTGGGATGAGTGTGGTGTGACCACCCCCTATCATCCACAGACCAATGGTCTGGTGGAAAGATTTAATAAGACCCTGAAGTGCATGATCATGGGTTTGTCTGACAAACTCAGGAGGAGATGGGATGTTCTCTTCCATGCCTGCTGTTTGCCTACAGAGAGGTGCCACAGAAGGGGGATGGATTCGGCCCCTTTGAGTTACTGTTTGGGCACCCTGTAAGAGGCCCATTGTGCTTGGTGAGAGAGTCTTGGGAGAAGCCTCTCAAAGAGTCCAAGGAGAATGTGCTAGATTATGTGCTGGGCCTGCGGTCACGCATGGCTGAGTACATGAAGAAGGCAAGCAGAAACCTGGAGGCCAGCCAAGAGCTCATCAAGCTCTGGTATGATCAGAAGGCTACCATGCCTGAGTATCACCCAGGACAGCTGGTGTGGATTTTGGAGCCCATGGCTCCTAGGGCACTTCAGGCCAAATGGACTGTGCCCTATCCAATTGTGGAGAAAAAGGGTAAGGTCACCTACTTGGTGGACCTTGGCACCCCCAGGAATCCTCACAGGATCCTGCATGTTAACAGGTTGAAACCCCACCAGGACAGGGCAGACATGACCATGCTGATGGTCACTGATAAAGGGAAGGAGGAGGAGAGTGAACCTCTGCCAGACCTCCTGTCCTCAAATGAGCAAGATGGGTCCGTGGAGGGAGTGGTACTCTCTCCCACGTTGACAGACCAGCAGCAGAAAGATTGCAGACAAGTTGTGGAGCATTTTGCTAGTCTGTTCTCCCTGACCCCTGGACTCACCAATTGGTGTGTCCATGACATTGACACTGGTGACAGCTTACCTGTCAAGAACAAGCTGTACAGGCTGTCTGACCAGGTCAAGGCCAGCATCAAAGCTGAAGTGGCTAAGATGTTGGAGCTCAAGGTAATTGAGTCCTCTGACAGTCTTTGGTCCAGTCCAGTGGTACTGGTGCCCAAACCTAATCTCCAAGGTGGGAAGAAGGAATTGAGATTCTGTGTGGACTACAGAGCTGATGAGCTCATTGATAGGTTGGGGGCTGTCAAATTCCTGAGCACCTTTGATCTGACCTCAGGATACTGGCAGATTGCCTTAAGTCCAGGAGCTAAGGAGAGGTCAGCATTTTCCACACCAGAGGGCCACTTTTAGTTCAAGGTGATGCCCTTTGGCCTGAAAAATGCTCCTGCCACCTTCCAACGGTTGGTAAATAGAGTCCTGTCTGGGTTGGAATCTTTCAGTGCAGCTTTTCTGGATGATATAGCTGTATTTAGTCCCACCTGGGAGGACCAGCCTGTTCTATCTGAAGGAAGTGCTTCAGGCCCTGCTTCAAGCAGGCCTGACTATCAAGGCAAGCAAGTGCCAGATAGGGCAACGCTCAGTTGTGCACCTGGGCCACCTTGTTGGTGGAGGCCATGTACAACCTCTCCAGCCCAAGATCCAGACTATCCTTGATTGGGAGGCTCCTAAAACCCAGACTCAGGTCAGGGCCTGACTGGGTACTACAGGAGGTTTGTTCAGAATTATGGGACCATAGTGGCCCCTCTGTCTGAGCTTACCTCCAAGAAACAACCCAAGAAGATCATTTGGACCCCAGAGTGTCAGACAGCTTTTGCCACCCTAAAACAGGCTATGTGTTCAGCACCAGTGATACTGGTCCCTGACTATAGCAAGGAGTTTATAGAGCAAACAGATGCTTCAGAGGAAGGTATTGGGGCAGTGTTAGCAAAAGTTAATGAAGAGGGCCAAGATCAGCCAGCTGCCTTCATCAGCAGGCGACTACTCCCCAGAGAGAAAAGATGGAGTGCCATTGAGAGGGAGGCCTTTGCTGTGGTCTGGTCCCTGAAGAAGTTGAGGCCATACTTGTTTGGCACTCACTTCCATGTACAAACTGACCACAGACCTCTCAGATGGTTGATGCAAATGAGGGGGGAGAACCCAAAACTGTTAAGGTGGTCCATTTCCCTACAGGGGATGGACTTCACAGTGGAGCACAGACCTGGGACTGCCCATGCCAATGCAGATGGCCTTTCCAGGTTTTTCCACTTAGCTGATAAGGACTATCAGGGTGTAGGTTAGTACCCATCACCTTTCATCTGGGGGGGGCAGTGTAGGAAAGTCCTCCTTTTTGCCCTGGTCACCCCCACACTTTTTGGACAGGTACTGGTGGTTACTGACTCTTGGCTGTGCCCTGGGTACTGCTTACCAGTCCCAGGGCCAGTGCTCTGTGTAAAGTGGATATGCAAATTAGGCTAATTATAATTGGCTAAGTTAACCTACCTATAAGTCCCTAGTATATGGTAGGGCATGTAGGTTTAGGGAACACAGCATAGGTAGTGCACCCATAGGTCCACTGCTGGGGTGCCCAGTGTCATTTTAAAAGCAGGCCTGCCTTGCTGGCTGCTTTTAAATTAAAGTTATATGCAAATTCCACTTTGGAATTAAAAGTAGTTCCAAAGTCTTAAACTACCTTATTTTTACATATGTCACCCTTAACGTTTACCCTATGTGCCCCTAGGGCTGGGTGCTATTTAACTATAAGCAGTGACCTTATAAAAGTAGTTTTATAAGCCCTGGTGAGGTAAAAACTGCCAAATTTTTTTTTCCCTCATTGTAGTGAATGGCCTTCATAGGCTAGAATGGGGAGACTTTATTTTAATTTTTAAAGTCCCCTAAAGTAATGGATACCAAGAGTTTGGTATCAAATTAATTGTTATAATAAATCCCACAACTTCTAGTTGTTGGATTTAATATAAATTGTTCAGGTAAAGAGTTTTAAACTTTACCTGAAAAGTTGCCAATTTCAGCCCTGCATTGTTTTTGCTGCTGTGCTCTGACTGGCCAGCCTCTGGCAGCCTGGCCAGGCTGCCTTGATGAGGTGTGAAGTGTCCTGGCTTCACACAAAGATATGTGCCTGGGGAGGGAATTTCCCCTCAGCAGATGGTGAGGCAGGACGGGGAGGGCTGCCAAACTGGTCTTCAAAGGCAGAGAAGGACATTTGGTAAAACCCAGCAACACCCCCACATCCTCTAACACCAGACAACTAGGTGCCCCCTTGATTAGATTAGGAGAGGGCAGGAGAGGGGTGTGTTTATGATTTTTAGCCACACCAGTGGGTGGGCTCAGCCAGATGTAACCTCCAAAAATCAGATTCAGCCATGATGGATGTTTGAAGAATGTTGCCTCCTGGGATTGATTTTTCCCACACTTCCCAGGAAGTGGTCATCACAGGGGGAAGGACCCTGCACCTGATTGGAGAATCAGGACCCCCCTGTTTTTTACCCAGGAGCAAGGATAAAACTGGCAGACCTGCACCACACCTCAGATCCCCATCAGATTCCAACAAGGAAGAACCAAAGGAGAAGAAGGACTGCCCTGCTGGACCCCTGACCTGCACCTGGAACCTGCACTCAGAAGGACTGCACCAGCTGCACACTTGGGCTTCACCAGAAGAAGGACTTTGCCTGGCTTCAACTGGTTCAAGGAGGGACTCCCTGTTTGCTACAGGTGAAAAATTGCTAACCAGAGTCCCCTGCACCAACTCCTGAAGAAATCAACCAGCTGACCACTGCTCAGTGGCCAAAAAGGAGTTTGCGCCAGGTGCATTCTGGGAGTTGTAGTCCACACCCCAAGGATCATCTCAGAGCTTCTGGACCCTTGGGGTGAGCTATGGACCCCAAAATAACCTTAAAAGAACATCTGGGAGAACCCCCAGAAGTTTGGAGAAAAAAAGCTCCATAGAGGGACCGACCCGCTGCGGCAACTCTAGCCGGCTTGCCTCAACTGCGACCCAGCCTGATTTGCAGGTTCATCCCGGTGAAGAAAAATCTCCAAAAAAGAGACTAAGTCCGAACGTAAAAAGTTGACCGGGACCTCCCAGCCAGCGTATCCGAGGAGGGCTCCAAGGACGTCGGATCAAGATCCAAGTTTACCCCGGTCGAAGGATTTTCACCTCGAAAAAACGACTAAGTCAGAAGTTAAAAATCTCCACCGAGGGCTCCCACGACGCGTATCCGTAGAAGAGTTCCAGGAGGTCGGATTGGACTGGCAGGTTCATCCCGCTGAAGAAAATCTTCAGAAAAGAGACTAAGGGCCAGATGTAGCAAAGCTTTAGCGAGTCGCAAACGGCAAAAATCGCCGTTTGCGAGTCGCTAAAGCCACTTTGCTATGTTGAAATGCATTTTGCGAGTCGGAACCGACTCGCAAAATGCATTTCCGAGTCGCAAATAGGAAGGGGTGTTCCCTTCCTATTTGCGTGTCGCAATGGTATGCATTTTCATTTGCGACCGCGATTGCGGTCGCAAATGAAAGCGCAGTTACCATCCACTTGACGTGGATGGTAACCCAGGCGCAAACAGGAAGGGGTCCCCACGGGACCCCTTCCCCTTTGTGTCTGGCACAAAAAATACTTTTTCAGAGCAGGCAGTGGTCCAATGGACCACTACCTGCCCTGAAAAATACCGAAACAAAAGGTTTCGGTTTTATTTTCAAAGTGCAGCTCGTTTTCCTTTAAGGAAAACGGGTTGCACTTTGAAAAAAAAACTGCTTTATTTAAAAGCAGTCACGGACATGGTGGCCTGCTATTCCCAGCAGGCCACCATCCCCGTGAGTGCCCTGAATAGCTATGGGGTCGCAAATTGCGACCCACCTTATTAATATTAATGAGGTGGGTCTTTGCGACCCCATAGCGACTCGCAGAAGGTGTCTGAGACACCGTTCTGCATCCCAAATTGCGACTTGCAATTTGCGAGTCGCAGGGACTCGCAAATTGCAAGTCGCAATTTGGGAATTTGCTACATCTGGCCCCTAAGTCCGAAGGTAAACTTTTGACCAAGGCCTCCCGCGAGCTGTAGCCGAGCAGGGCTCCATCGCTGTCGGCCTTAAACTTTGACATTGCCCCGGTCGAGGTGCAACCAGATGACCCGATTGGCGCTTTTTGTTTCTAGGCGCTAAAAAACAATATTACTTTAAAAATGTATATCTCTGGTTCCCCTTATCCGATTTTATTCGTTTTTGTTTCAGTTTAAAGATAAAAATATGATCTATTTTCATAAATTGGTTTTGCATTTTTAAACAGTTTCCTGTGTTTTATTTAATTACTGTTTTGTGATATTTGAATGCTTACACTCTGTCTCCTAAGTTAAGCCTTGTCGCTCGTTGCCAACCTACCAAGGGCTGATCTGGGTTTAATTTACTGAGACCTAACTGGACCTAAGTGGAGGTTAGTGGCCTATTGCTAAGTGTAGGTACTTACCTGCCCTTACCAATAACCCATTTTCCAACAAATAGAAAATGGCGGTCACGTCCGCGGTGGTGCGTACCATCACCGCCCGAGTACATGACCATTGGCCACTGTAACCCATAGGTACCAAATGGTATCCAATGAGGAGTTGCACGGCGGTTCTCGACCGCCTCCCGCAACGGCGCACAACGTCATTGGAATTACCTCATTTCCCCATGTCCCTTCATACAGGACAGGCGGATGTCATTTCAGGGGGGGCAGACCATGGCACCTAACTGCGTCACAGTACACATAGGCACTATTTGGGCCTAGCCAACAATATACTGTTACAGTCACAACATGCAATGCAGTGTAGTGTTTGGAAATACGGAATACTGACCAGCTGCTCACCGTTTTGCCCCCTAGATTCCAACCACTGTGGATGAATAGAAGATGGAGACATCCCCCCGTGTACAGGCCCCTGGTGGACTTGGCAACAATGGAGGACAGGCACATTATCCTCACCTTTAGACTGGACAGGGCCACAATCACAGAGCTGTGTGCCCAATTGGAACCTGACCTGATATCTGCTATCCGTCAGCCCACAAGGATCCCCCCTCTTGTGCAAGCCCTATCTGTGCTCCATATCCTGGCAACTGGCTTCTTCCAAGTGACAGTGGGCTTGGCAGCAGGAATGTCTCAGCCAATGTTCTCAATAGTGCTGACCAGAGTGTTGTCTGCCCTGATAAACACATGCGCAGCTACATCGTTTTCCCCCCAGGTGAAAGATTTGGCCAGAGTGAAAGCTGATTTCTGTGCAATGGGACATATCCCCAACATTATTGGGGCTATTGATAGTACACATATTGCATTTGTCCCCCACCCGGAGAAATGATCATTTGTGCCTGGTGGACCAGTACATCTCCCATGTCAATGCAAAGCATCCTGGGTCTGTGCATGATGCCTTTTTTCTGAGGAATAGCAGCATCCCATATGTGATGGCTCAGCTACAGAGGCACCGGGTGAGCTAATAGGTGAGCCCTGGTTCCCACCCAATAGGTTTTGGTGTATGGGTATGGAGTGGGCCCTAAGGGTTAGTGTGTGCCTAACAGTTGTCACTCGATATTTGCAGGTGACTCTGGTTACCCCATCCTCTCATGGCTACTGACCCCTGTGAGGAATGCCAGGACAAAGGCAGAGGAACGTTATAATGAGGCACATGGGCGAACAAGAAGAATCATAGAGAGGACATTCGGCCTCCTGAAGGCCAGGTTTCATTGCCTCCATCTAACAGGTGGATCCCTGTACTACTCACCCAAGAAGGTGTGCTAGATCATCGTGGCATGCTGTATGTTGAGCAACCTTTCTTTACGTCGCCAGGTGCCGTTTCTGCAGGAGGATGAGGTTGAAGATGGGCGTGTGGCTGCAGTGGACCCTGTGGACAGTGAAGATGAGGAAGCAGAGCATGAGGACAACAGAAGTGCAATAATACGACAGTACTTCCAATTACACACAGGTAAGACACTGTAACTTCACTTTCAATTGACAGTTTTGTGTTTGACATTGTCACTAGCAGGCTGATTTTCCCACTTCCATGGCCACTTACTGTACCCTTTGGCATCTCAATTTTCAGATATTTGTGCCCTACTATTGCTCCTGGTGTGGTGCTACAGGTCATTCCTATGTATACATTTCTGTAAATTTGTATTGCAATGTTTAAAGCTTGTTAAACTAATACATAGTTTAATCATTTGACAGACTCCATACTTGTATTTATTCAAATGGTGATTATTTTAGTGCCAATAAGTAGAGGGGGATGTGCAATGGGCTGGGGTGATGGTGGAGGAATGTCCAGGGTAGAGTCCAGTCCATGTGGATCACAGGTGCATTGTCCCAGGGGGCATAGGAAGTGGAGCAATGGTAGTTCAAGGTGGACCGGGTGATAGAGTGGGACACAAGGGTGACAATCAGTAGAGTCTTATTTCCTGGCGGGGGTCTTGGCAATAGTATCTGGCTTCTGCCTGGATCGTAGGGACCGTTTGCGGGGTGTTTCTCCTTCTGCAGAGGGTAGGGTGCTGGTGGTCTGTTGGTCCTATGGCAGGGCCTCCTGTCCACTAGCAGCAGAGGTGGTGGAAGGCTGTTCATCGGTTTGGCTAGTGTCAGGGGCCCGCTGGTGTGCCACTGCCTCCCTCATGGTGTTGGCCATGTCTGCCAGCACCCCTGCAATGGTGGCCAGGGTGGTGTTGATGTCCTTCAAGTTCTCCCTGATCTCCAGGTACTGTCCCTCTTGCAGCCTCTGGGTCTCCTGCAACTTGTCCAGTATCAGGCCCATAGTCTCCTGGGAATGGTGGTATGCTCCCAGGATGTTGGTGAGAGCCTCCTGGAGAGTCGGTTCCCTGGGCCTGTCCTCCCCCTGTCACACAGCAGTCCTCCCAGCTTCCCGTTTGTCCTGTGCCTCTGTCCCCTGAACCATGTGCCCACTGACACTGACCCCAGGTCCCTGATCGTCCTGTGTTTGTGGGGTGTCCAGGGGTCCCTGTAGTGGTAGACACACTGCTGATTGACGTGTCCTGGGGACAGAGGTATGGGCCCACTGGGTGGGTACTGTGCTGGTGTTTCCTGAGGGGGGAGGCTCTGTGAAGGTATGGGACTGTGCCTGGGTAACCGACTCTCCAGAGGTCCCTGATGAGCCAGGTTGGTCATCCAGATCCAGGCGTCCAGAGCTACTGTCATCACTGTGGGCCTCTTCTGGGTGGGACTAGATTAGGCTGGCACCTTCTCTCCGGTGACGTTGGGTGGGGGACCTGTGGGGATGTAAATGCAGTGTTATTGTTACTATGTGTGACATCTTGTGCATGGGTGTGTTGCCCTCTATGGTTGTTATTGCCCTGGCAGCTTTGCCTTGTGTGAGTAGTTATTTGGTGGGCTAGGTGATTCTCTCTAGTCTGTATGCTTTAGTGATGGGTGTCCATGCAGGTCTGTGACGGGGGTCCGTGCACTGGTGTTACATGCAGGGCTTGGTATTGGGATGGGTGGGTTGCGATGATGGGGTGTGTGTGTGAGGTGGTGGAGTAATGGGAGTGAGGGTAAGGGTGGGGGTTTGTGATGGCACGAAGGTAAGGGGGGGTGATAGTAATAGAGATTTGACTTACCAGAGTCCAGTCCTCCTCCTACTCCTGCCAGGCGCTCAGGATGCATGATTGCCAAGGCTTGCTCCTCCCAGTTGTGGCGGAGGAGGTCCAACGCCAGTCCTCTGTACAGCTAGTTGGTATCTTGCTGCTGTGGAACGCACCTTCCCCCGTAGGTCGTTCCACCTCTTCCTGATGTCATCCCTTGTTCTGGGATGTCTGCTGCACCTGTGATCCTAATTGCTGTGGCTCTACCCGGATGATTTCCTCCACCATGATCCTTAGCTCCTCCTCTGAGAACCTGGGGTGTTGTTGTAGTGCCATGGGTGTAGTGTGAGTGGTGTGGGTGAGGGTGGGTGGGGTGATGTGTTATGGTGTGTGATATAAGGTGCGTGGATGGCATATAGGTGATGGTGGTATGTGCCTGTGGTCTTGTCTGCGGTCTTGCTATCTCTCTTGTGGCAATTGTTTTTAGTCATAAAGGGTTGTGGGTGGGTGTTTTATAGTGATGTGGGTGTGTGGGTATGGTGTGTGTATGGGTGTCAGGTGTGTGTTATTCAAATTGTCCAATGCAGTCTTTGGTATGTGTGTGCGTATTTTGAGCACGGAGGTATGTACCGACCAATGGTTTGGCACCATTGAATGTCCACCGTGGTGATTCGTGGGTCATAATGCTGTGGGCCCAGTTCTGTTGGCGTAACGTGTGGGTTTTGCTACCGCCAGTTTATCACTAACCTTTGGGCTGGCGGACTTGTGTGTGTGGATGTATAGTGACGGATTGCTATGTGTGTGTCATAATATGGGTAGCGGTAATCTGCTGCAGCGGCGGTATGTTGGTGGAAGTCAGCATGGCGGTAAGCGGTACTTACTGCCAATGTTTTAATGAGGACCTGTGTCTCTGTCTCTATAGTTCAAGATCTGAGCAATAAATGACCTTGGAGTGGTGCCTGGAGGGAGGAGCAGTACCAGTGCTCTATGAGTCCTTTCAATCACAAACAGATTAAACAAGCCTTTAGGGCACGACACAGTGCTCAGCCAGTGCCCCTGGAAATGCTCAGCAGAATGGCCCTTCACCCATTCAAGGAAGACCAACAGGGGCACATTATTTCTCCTGGAATGCCTCTCAGCATCCTCAACTCTATGTATCAGGTCACTCAAGACAGTTGCAACCGGGCAAGCTGACTCTTGAATTGTTTAAATTCAGTTTGTAAGCTAGTAATGTTGGTCTCAGCAGTCTCAACTTTGTCAGGCACTTTATGGAGTTCATCCCTCTGCAGCTTCACCTCTATGGATACCCCTGCAATCTGCTCCTCCAAGACAACTCTTGTTTTCTGTATGGCCTCCAAGAGTGAGGTGCAAGATGGCTCCTCCTGCTGCTCCAGTGAGGCCACCGGCATAGAGGAGTGCTCTGAATGAGTGCATCTGTGGGTGGCTCGGTGGGATGTACTATACTGCACAATAGTAATGCCCTGTTGTTGTCAATGAGGCCTGTCTTTACCCATCCTGGGAGGATGGAAGAGGAGCTATACAGTGCAATGCCCAAACTATGATACAAGGTATCAGGAGGCTTCCAGTGTTCCACCACACAGTCTGGTGCCCCAGCTAAGATCACAGTGCTATAATTCTAATCAGTTCAAGGAGTTGAGTAGGTAGCAGATCCCAAATCTTGAACCCATTCACCCCAGTCAGCAGCCTCTCTTTGCCTCTGCCGCCAGGTCCTGGTGGCACCCACATACTCCGATCCATTCCAGGTTGGCCAACAGAGGTTGTGCAGGAATGCAAAGAACTCAAATGCCTGAGTAATGCTCCAGGAGGCCATTCGTCATCTTAGATAGGATTCATGTCTGGGGGCACAACCTCCCATACAGGTAGTCTCCAGCTATATCTATCTCTGGGCTACCCCCGCACCTGTCATCCCCAGAGTTGATCTACTAGGATCAGACCTGTCTCACCATGGTAGAGGTGGGAGTATCTTGCAGCTGCAAGGGGAACCTCCTGGTGATAGGCATCCACCAAACAGGTAATGTCCCACTTCGGGCCTTATGCCTGCTGGTACTGATCTCTGCTTGTCAGGGGAGCATGAACCACTCCCAGTGAGCTTCAACAGTTCAATGTTGCCTCTCAGCCACCTCCTGTCTTCATGCAGCCCCACAGCAATCTTGTGAATGTCGTGTACTATTTACATGGATCTCTTTGAGGTAGGGATGCTGTTGTCAGTGAAATCCACCTGCTATGGCCAATGGGCCCAAATGTCTGGGCCAAAAATATCCCCACAGTAACTTACCTTAAGGCCTATAGCTTCCAGATAGCCGCTCCTCACTCGCAGGCTGCCCGGGCACCGAGCACGTCAAAGAGGGCAAGGCTACCCTCTACTGAAGAGCAGATGCTACTGCTCTGCGGGTCTCAGGCACCCATCCCTTCCAGCGCATGCAGAGGCCACAGTCCAGTCTGGCCCCGATCCTGTTGGGGCCAGACAGCTCACCCTTAAGCCACATACACTGGGTGCCTGTGGTCAGAGGGCAACAGCCTTAATAAGCCACGCTCCACCCACAGCCCCACCCAGGCTCTCTTCACTCCTCTTGAGGCCAGGTACAGAAATCCAATTGCCTCTGTAGGGAGAAGTAACTCCTCAGAGCTGCTGCTCTGAGATGCTCAAGCCGAGGAGCCATAGTCGGGCAGTTAGTGGAGATCTGCTGAGCAGGGATGCCACCGCGTTTTACAGGCCACTACAAGCGCCAATCAAACTGCTGGCACTCCGGGGCATGAACCACCCCTAATTGGCTCGCCGAGCGGGTGGGGGACTCAGGGGCAAGGCTGCAAGCTGTTGTGATCCGGGGGTAGGGGGGGGAGGAGGGGACAGCGTAGAATCAGGATGGTTGAGAATTTTCAGAAAGTGGGAATACAGAGCTCCTCCACGGAACATCTGACCGGCCATATTGGCTAGCCAGGTCCCCTGTGGTCAACAGTATTATGTTGATAAGAAAAACACATAGATTTGCTCCCCAGGTATTTCAAATACAATCTATGAAATGCTGGAAAGGAAAATTGTGTTTTGTTAAAGAATTCAAAAGTTTATTATTAGGAGGCTAGTAGGAAATAGCAAATAAATTCTAGAAATGAAACAGCTTTAGATCTAGATGTTCACTCTATCTCCCCTACAGTGCACCTTAAACCAAAAATATATTGGTTGCACGTCTGGTCTACCCCGAGTTGGCACATTATAGAGATGGACTTAGGGACATCCTGGACAGACAAAAGGTGGGGTGGCCATACCTTGGCTGAAATACGTGATGCAGATCCTCACTTCCTTGGCCTGCTCGAGCACTGACTTCATCCAGCTACCACTCCACCATTCTCTACCAAATTGCTGAAGTCCCTCTTTTGGGAGCATGAGGACATGAAACTGAATAACCTGCAAGATCTGGGGTACCTAACTGATTGTTTTCTAAAGATCAAGTCCATTCCCGCTTGAGAGGCTTACATGGATGAAGTCAATCCTCCTTTTACCAAAACCCTCTATATAAGGTTTAGGTTGGTTGTCCTCCCCTTTGCTACTCTAACAGTGAAATAGAAAGGCAACCAGGTTAAACTCTGTCCTGCAAGCACAGGATGTAATGTTAAATACAATGCATTCCTGCCTTTTCTCTTTCACACAGCACAGAGTAGTTTGCTATGCTGCGTGAAAATTTGATAAATATGGGCCTTAGTTTCTTCCTTGAAACTATATTAAAGATAGGGTACTCATATTTCCAGCAGTGGGTTGCGTCATTGTCAGAAATCAAATACAACAGTTCTCAAAATGTTCTGAATATTGTGTTACAACGTTGATGTTCTTATTCTTTGTTTCTTCTCTGCTGCTCGCATGTCTGTTTGATGGCTTTCCAGTTCTCTAACAAGAGTTTCATGAGCTGTAGTGCCAGTAAGGACAAAAGGCCCTTGGTATGTTAATGAAATACAAGAGTACCTGGAGTCTAGCATGTCCATGGCTTAGAGAGGCATTCTACCTATTGCAGTAATGATACCTAAGGCTGGAGAAAGCTTGCATACATTTTTCAAAGATCCAAAAGTTGTATAAAATTACATGTTATTACGTGAAATACCAGTACGCCATTTTATACATATTTTAGCAATATATGTGAGGACACAATTTGCCTTTCAAATAATATACTAAATGGTGTTTGATGTGGCTAAGAGGAACCAATTACTCATTTGTTCATGACAGTGATTTTCATAAATAGATGCTTGGCATGATGTGAATAAGTATATAGTGTTATATCCATGTGATATAAGAGTCCACATCATTCTTTGTTGATCTACTTTTCAGTTTCTTTTGCTCTTTGTTTTTTTTTAATTTATTTTTGTACCTCTGAATATAAAGGCGAAATCTATCCCTGAGCTCCTAGACAGCACCTGTCGTGAGGTCTTAAACTCAGCCCTTTGTAGGTAAGCAATTTTGAGTTTGTCTCTGTTGTATGCTGGGAGTAATTTGACTTATTGTTAACTGTTTAAATGATATTTGGATGAGCCATTAAAGCAGATACACCATAGGCTCACTTAAGGGCCCAGGTACTGGTATCATGAGTCCTCAGAAAGTGATGGTGTCATAATGTTTGTCTTTCTGTGGTGAGCCTACGAGTAAAATTCTTGTTATACTATTCTAACAGGTCCCACCAGTGAAGTGTACATATCACCCTAACTGAATTGGTGATTGCTGATAACCACTGGATGGTGTTGTATACATTTAGGCAGACATTTCACATTAAGTCCTGAAGAAAGCCGTAACACCTCTATCGAGGATTATAGGCAGAACATATCCACCTACTATTGATATGTGAACAGACAGGTTCTGATTACACCTAGTCAGTCTTGTTTTCTTATCCTGACCGAGGGGTGCACTAATAAGGTTACAAGCATACTGTGGAGTTAGTTTTAATTCACTTTACACTAAACACATACTTTGCCCCCTCAGTCCACCGAGTTTATTACCATAGGTTGTTCATACCTCTGAAAACATCCGCTCCCCCCTCCTTGTGGAACGGGCAGTAGCCTGCACTGTGATTAGTAATCATGGCACGAGGAGGTTCCCCATGATGAAGCATGCCACCTTCAGGTGGGTGAGGAAATTCATCCTTTAAAAAGGATGCTTCCAGTGTAGCCAGGCCATGAGGTTTTGTCCTTTGTCTTTTTTTGTTTTGTTTTCTTCCCTATGCTTGGTATGTTGTCTGTCTCTGTCCTTTTGAATACTCTAGACATAGACCCGGGGGTTTGTTAGTGAAACAGAGTGATTCATTCTTTGGAGAAATAACCCCTGCTGGTCTTTAAACTCCTCTAGCCCTATTTTGTGAAACAAGTGTGATATGAAACAACAGCCACTCGAGTTTGGTTCATGGACGTTTTCCTGAGTTCCTGTGATAGGATTCTTACCCATATGGACTATTCATTATGTGATGTGGATTAATGGTGTAATCTCAGGCATTTTGGGTAATAATTATAGTACTTAATGCAGGGAAATTACATGAGATTACTCCAGTGTAACTCAATTTTGCCCACGTTTATTGATAGCTATGATCGCTGCTGTAGGACAAGTAATATTACATCATTTGACACTGAGGATATCAACATATGTCTACATCGGCATATACGTTCAAGTATTAGTAAGTCTACCTATTATAAATTTTAGGGGTGAACAAGGGAAGCAGCTGCTTCTGCTGGAACTGTCTGTTGGTGTGCTTGAATCTGCACTTTCACTCAAAGGCCATGAAGGTGACAGTGACAGAAAATAATTGTGTCTTTCAAATTCATATTTACTTCCTATAGTTTTCAGACCTTATTATTAGGTAGGAGTGTGTAAAACATGCATAATTTTCTTTTGCATAATTATGCAAAATTATGGAAAAGTATGCATGATTATGTTAAATGCTAAACTGGCATTTGATGCTGTATTTTAGCCAGAAACGCACCCTTGCGTCCACTCTAGATGTGAAGAAGCATTTCATGCTCAAAAACGTGCAAAAAAAGCAGTGAACAACTACACTTTGTACTGTGTTCTTTGGGTTGTTCTTGTGCATGGCACCGGGGCTGAGATTTATTGAGAAATTATGCAACACAGGGCAGCAAGTAAAGTTGTACTGCTATGCATGAATGGGAGAGAGCAGAACACCAACACATCTAGCGGCATATTTATCAAGGTTTTGTGTCACCCTTGCACTACAAAAGGAAACACAAGGGTAACACAAACCCTAGATGAGATTTACCAAGCCACGCAAGGCCACCTTGTGAGCTTCTGTGTGGCTTGGTAAATCGGAAAGTAACATGAGGCAGTGCAAGTCACTGCCTTGCATTACCCTGCCCTAGGGGGCATTCCATGGGTGGAGCATGTGTGCTTCCCAGCATTCACCCATAGTTTTTGGCACATTCCCAGATTTACCGATGCTGGTAAACCTGGGAATGTGTCAAAATCCTATGCCTTCCTAGGGGAGGTACAACAAGGGGAAATGTCTTTATTTCTCCTTCTTATTGCGAGATAGTGAGCAAGAGTGCATCATATCTTGATGGAATAAAAACATTTCTTCTTGTTACACCTGCCTTCAGATGGCATGGGATTTTGGTACAAATCCTTGTCTATAATTCTTTGTAGATAGGGATATGTGTCAAACTCATGAGTTCTGGCAGGGGAATGCCTATGCACCACCTATGGAGTAGACCTTGAAGTAAACCAAGGTAAGACAGTGAATTGCACAGCTTACATACATTTTGGTTACAATACAATGCAAAGTATGATTTACTTTGGATTGCAAATACCAATACAAAGTTTTGCATCAGGTGTGCATTAACAAAGTAAAGCAATCTTGAAGCAACATCTTTGTAAATCTGGGCCTTAATTTTTTAATATACTACACATTTGCAGTAAAGTTTTACCGTTTATGCCAATAAACAAGCAATGTGGCCTATTAGTGTAATTGCAGGAATTGTATGCAACAAGAAGAGCACAAATGCCCCTGGTCTTACTATTAGCTTATCCACTAAATAGTAAATAGAATGCTGTTGGAGGGCTAACAGTAGTACGCACAAACATCCCTGTGACTTCATTGTGGTAGAATGCGTTTGTTACTTTGAAATTTAAGTAAATTGATGTCCATCATGTCTTATTTGTGTCCTTGTTCCCTGAGAACAGCTTTGGTACTGGTTACAAAAAAATAGAAACATGCATAATAATCCTGTCCAATCTGGGCTTAAATTAGAAGGTAGTTAAAGGCAGATTTGAAGGATAGAGAATCACATCATAAATTGGGATATGGGGGTCGCCATTCTTCATCTTGGATAAGTAAGTTCACTTGAAGTCAGTCTTAAACATTTTATCCCCTTCTGTGCCCAGGACGTAATGGTTACGTCCTGAGGCACAGTGCTCGTGTGCCCAGGACGTAACCATTACGTTCTAGTCACAGAGCCCAGAGGGAGCACTAGAGCTCCCTCTGTGAGGGTTCCCCTCCACCCCCCCAAGGCAGGGATGGAAGGGGAAGCCCTTCCCCTTCCACCCCCGACATCCCCCACCCCCGTGATGTCAGCGCACGACTGTGCGCTGATTGTCACAAGGCCTCCTCCCATCGGAAGAGAAATGTAAAAGCATTTCTCTTCCGATCACGTGGAGCAGGCCGAGAGACTTCAAAGGGAAGGAAAGTTATTTCTCAAACGCCGACTAGACACCAGGGATTTTTTTTTTCAATGAAATTGGCATGAGGGGGCATTTTTTTAAAAGGCCTTTTCTGCCCCCACTGAGGGCAGATCGGCCTATAAATAGGCCGATCTGCCCCCAGGGGGGACAGAAACCTCTAGGCACCAGGGACCATTTTTGTGTGTTTTTTTTGTTTTGTTTTGTATTTTTGAGGTGGGGAGCGACCCCTTAGGCAAGGGTCGCTCCCCTAGGGGGCAAATTATATTTAGGCCATTTCTACCCCCCTTGGGGGCAGATTGGCCTATTTTTATGAGGCCAATCTGCCCCCAAGGGGGACAGAAACCACTAGACACCAGGGAGTTTATTTTTTTCCGTGAATTTCACGCAAGGGGAGCGACCCCTTGGGCAAGGGTCGCTCCCCTGGGGGGCAAATTTATTTTAGGCCATTTCTGCCCCCCTGGCGGACAGATCAGCCTATTTTAATTAGGCCGATCTGCCCCCAAGGGGGGCAGAAACCACTAGGCACTGGGGATTTTTGTTGTTGTTGTTGTTTTACAGATGGGGAGTGACCCCTTAGGCAAGGGTCGCTCCCCTGGAGGGGCAAATTGTATTTAGGCCATTTCTGCCCCCTTTGGGGGCAGATCGACCGATTTTAGGTCAATCTGCCCCCAAGGGGGGCAGAAACCACTAGGCACCGGGGATCTTTTTTTTTGCGCCAATGTCACGCAAGGGGAGCGACCCCATAGGCAAGGGTTGCTCCTCAGGGTTTGGGAGGGTGGGGGCAAATTTATTTTAGGCCATTTCTGCCCCCCATGGGGGCAGTTCGGCCTATTGTTATTAGGCCGATCTGCCCCTAGGGGTGGCAGAAACCTCTAGACGCAAGGGCAAATTTTCTTTTTAGTGATTTTTTTTGTGTTTGTTTGTTTTTTTAGAGATGGGGAGCGACCCATTAGGCAAGGGTCGCTCCCCTGGGGGGCAAATTGTATTTAGACCATTTCTGCCCCCCTTGGGGACAGAACGGCGGATTTTAGGTCAATCTGTCCTGAAGGGGGGCAGAAACCAATAGGCACCAGGGGTCTTTTTTTTTGCAAGAGAAAAAAGCAACCATGGCACTCCAAAAAAATCAGTCCGAGATAAATAAAGTAGCAGGAAATGCTTTAATCCTTTGTACTGGAAGAATCCAATATATGCTCAATGAAAATCACGTCCACATGTTAGGAAAGGCATATCATAGTAGAGAAACAGCCAACACGTGTTTCGTCCACACAGACTTTTTCAAGGCTGGAAATAAACACAAATACGAATTCTTAAAATTAGAAACTCTACCATCCGGTAGGTACAAGAGACCGTGACATATCAGATTGAAATTACATTTAACGCAAAGATTAATATATGGAATGCATAGCCCTTTGGCGTGCAAAGATGTACTTGGTAGAGATACTCCCATTATCGAAGACCTGAGCACCAAAGTAGGAAAGAAGACTGTCACCCTTGTGAAAACGGTGGATAAAGGATACACGTGAAGGGAATAAATATAAATTGGCGAATAAAAAAGTGACAATATGACGAGCCACCACGTGGATAAAAAGTGCAGTGAGAAAAGTGATTATCAGATATAGTATTGAAAACAAAGGGGAATAGTGCACATACTATATACAAGAGTGGGATAAGCATATCCCTTGGAAAAGTTCACCTAGGCCGCGGTTCTTGTTCTCAGAGAGGCCCAAAAAGGAATGTACACTTAAAATTGTGAGACCCATATCAGAAAGATGTGTGAACGATAGAAGAGGATCAAGGAGGGAGAAAGCAACTCATATCCTACCACGTAAGAATAGTAGTCCAGCAGTATATGGAGCCGTCCCTTGCAGTGTAGGGAAAGGTGTAGTCCTCCAAATCAGTATACACTGTAGGCATTGCGTATAGCCATAGTTAAGAAAACCCTGTGAGAATGGCCAAAAATTAGACCCAGCCTGAGATTATGTAAAGAAAATGAAACATTTCAGGGCGACACAACATGGGGCAAGGCCATGTGTATATATGAAGCATATACCAAGATGGCTTCCAACACACTGCACCTAATCTTTTTTTTTGCACCAACATCACGCAAGGGGAGCGATCCCGTAGGCAATGGTCGCTCCATGGGGGGGTGGGGGGGCACATTTATTTTAGGCCATTTCTGCCCCCCCCTGAGGGCAGATCGGCCTATTGTTATTAGGCTGATCTGCCCCCAGGGGAAGCAGAAACCTCTAGATGCCAGGGCAAAAAATCTTTGGTGTTTTTTTTTGTTTTGTTTGTTTTTACCCATAGGCAAGGGTCGCTCCCCGGGGGAGTTGGGGGGGGATTTATTTTAGGACATTTCTGCCCCCCCTGGGGCCGGCTGAGCTAGAGGCCAAAATCCACAGGTCGGCACTTTGCAAAAAACACCTCTGTTTTCTGTGAAAAAATATGATGTGTCCACATTGTGTTTTTAGCCATTTCCTTTCGTAGGCGCTAGGCCTACCCACACAAGTGAGGTACCATTTTTATCGGGAGACTTGGGGGAACGCTGGGTGGAAGGAAATTTGTGGCTCCTCTCAGATTCCAGAACTTTCTGTCACCGAAATGAGAGGGAAAAAGTGTTTTTTTGGTCACATTTTGAGGTGTGCAAAGGATTCTGGGTAACAGAACCTGGTCAAAGCCCCACAAGTCACCCCATCTTGGATTCCCCTAGGTGTCTAGTTTTCAAAAATGCGCTGGTTTGCTAGGTTTACCCAGGTGCCGGCTGAGCTAGAGGCCAAAATCCACAGGTAGGCACTTTGTAAAAAACACCTCTGTTTTCTGTGAAAAAATGTGATGTGTCCACGTTGTGTTTTGGGCCATTTCCTTTCGTGGGCGCTAGGCCTACCAACACCAGTGAGGTACCATTTTTATCGGGAGACTTGGGGGAACGCTGGGTAGAAGGAAATTTGTGGCTCCTCTCAGATTCCAGAACTTTCTGTCACCGAAATGAGAGGAAAAAGTGTTTTTTTGGTCCAATTTTGAGGTTTGCAAAGGATTCTGGGTAACAGAACCTGGTCAGAGCCCCACAAGTCACCCCATCTTGGATTCCTCTAGGTGTCTAGTTTTCAAAAATGCACTGATTTGCTAGGTTTCCCCAGGTGCCGGCTGAGCTAGAGGCCAAAATCCACAGGTAGGCACTTTGTAAAAAACACCTCTGTTTTCTGTGAAAAAATGTGATGTGTCCACGTTGTGTTTTGGGCCATTTCCTTTCGTGGGCGCTAGGCCTACCCACACCAGTGAGGCACCATTTTAATCGGGAGACTTGGGGGAACACAGAACAGCAAAACAAGTGTTATTGCCCCTTGTCTTTCTCTACATTTTTTCCTTCCAAATGTAAGGCAGTGTGTAAAAAAGACGTCTATTTGAGAAATGCCCTGTAATTCACATGCTAGTATGGGCACCCCGGAATTCAGAGATGTGCAAATACCACTGCTTCTCAACACCTTATCTTGTGGCCATTTTGGAAATACAAAGGTTTTCTTGATACCTATTTTTCACTTTTTATATTTCAGCAAATGAATTGCTGTATACCCGGTATAGAATAAAAACCCATTGCAAGGTGCAGCTCATTTATTGGCTCTGGGTACCTACAGTTCTTGATGAACCTACAAGCCCTATATATCCCCGCATCCAGAAGAGTCCAGCTGACGTAACGGGATATTGCTTTCAAAAATCTGACATCGAAGGAAAAAGTTACAGAGTAAAACATGAAGAAAAATGGCTGTTTTTCTCACCTCAATTTCAATAATTTTTTATTTCAGCTGTTATTTTCTGTAGGAAACACTTGTAGGATGTACACAAATGACCCCTTGCTGAATTCAGAATTTTGTCTACTTTTCAGAAATGTTTAGCATTGGTTTCTCACCCATTTTGGTCACTAACTGGAAGGAGGCTGAAAGCACAAACAATAGTAAAAATGGGGTATGTCCCAGTAAAATGTCAAAATTGTATTGAAAAATTGGGTTTTCCAATTCAAGTCTGCCTGTTCCTGAAAGCTGGGAAGATGGTGATCTTGCCACCACAAACCCTTTGTTGATGCCATTTTCAGGGAAAAAACCACGAGCTGCCTTCTGCAGCCTTTTTTCCCATTTGTTTGAAAAAAACAAAATTTTCACTGTATTTTGGCTAATTTCTTGGTCTCCTTCAGGGGAACCCACAAAGTCTGGGTACCTCTAGAATCCCTAGGATTTTGGAAAAAAAGGACGCAAATTTGGCATGGGTAGCTTATGTGAACAAAAAGTTATGAGGGCCTAAGCGCGAACTGCCCCAAATAGCCAAAAAAAGGCTCGGTACAGGAGGGGGAAAAGGCCTGGCAGCGAAGGGATTAATAAACATGGTGGCCACGATTCACAGAGTTTTCTGCTAATGTAAATAGAATTTATCTGTGCGAAAACTGATTTGCATGTTGAAAATTGTATGATTATCTGAAGAAGTTTCAAAAGACATTTCTAGCAACTGTTATGATTTACTATGACAATTTACCAGTTTTGGGGATTGAGCCTGGAGTAACTCTTCAAGAAGAAATGGAAAAAAGAGCATTCCTAGACAGTAGTCCAGCAAAATGTTGGCAAACCTCCACAAGCTGATATATTTTTGGGCATACCCAAATGTTTGGCAGGCATTTTCTAAACTTGGAAACACACTTATTTAAAAGATATTTAGAGGGGGGAAAAGAACAAAAAAGTAATGGATGTTTTGAGGAGTAGGTATCTGTTCCAGCACTCGTCCCTAATTCTAAGTTCCAGGGTCCAATTAATTTTTCTTCTCTGTTCCAAAAGGTGAGGAGACAATACATCAAATTTTTCAAATTATTTACACTGTAACTTGATTGTCACCCATTCAATTCCAAAGACCAATTTACAGTTCAAATGGTTTCATTTCGACTCAAAGTCTTACATATATGAGTCTCTTAGTCATAGTATAGTTGTACAGAATAGCCAAAGGTGAATTAAAACATCGTACAATATGAAATGTAACTAACATGTAAAAGACCACTAATTCAATAACGATAATGCAGAAAATGAGGAACTGATGAATAGAGTTTAAATTCAAGTTTTCCTGCATTACCATTTGATCTGAAATCCTAACTATGCTGTTATTCTATGGGTTCGGGAAAGTAGTCAGCATGACAGAACTTCTGGAGACGTTTCCATCAGGAGAGGTATGGCAGCATGAAGCCACATAGAAATTAGAGTTCAACAGAGGTATCTATGTAAGGTCTGCTCTCAGCGAAGGGCAGAGGGATTCTGAAGCTTGCCACTAACAAAACCACACTTAAATCATGTTTCTTCCAAGGAGGATCTTATTGGCAAATACCTTCCCAGTTCAAAAACATAGTCACAAATTATGAGTTGTTAATTGTCACTTTAGCCTTCCGAGGTTGGTACGCCCTCACACTTTGGAATTCCACAAGAGTTACAGCTGCCAGCCCAGCATACTCCATACATCCTCAATAAGCATTCCAATGTGCTTTTCTTATCATCTCAAGCAACAAGCTCGCTATTAACTCAGTCTCAGCTCCTGACACCTGCAGCTTTAAAAAACATTCAAAAAGCAAACTTCACATTAAAGATTAGAACACAGAAAACTACATATGGGCATTCACTCTGGCCACACTAATTAAGCATGAATACACTTTCAGGTTAAATAAAATCTATATGTTTCATATCATATATATAATAATTACAAAGAATAATATTTCTAAAACACTGTAACATAAACAATCTTTCAAGCAATGGTATAATATATCAAACATGAAACATTGCATTTATCTGTGCACTTGCCTTGTATACTTTACTATGCAGCATGTTTAAATGAAAAACATTTATTTTCTTAAGCAGAAAAAAACTACCCTTTTATTTCATGTTTTAAGGGGCGTAATGGCACAGCCACGTTACACCTTATCAACCCTCCATCTGATTACTTTTAGAGTCATCATAAATCCCTTTCAGTCTTGAATGAGACTCTCTAAAACTTGGTTGATTTGAACAGTTTTTGCCTTGACTCTTCTTAACGCTTGATATCATCATAATATTTATGCTGACTATCTTCCTATTCAATTTCTGCTCTCTTTCTCTACTTCTCTACCTTGCATCTCATTAAGGCTAGGTAGGTTTCCACTTCCAAAAAATGACTTTAACTCCATAAATTTGGCGCTAGACGTGTCTAGCACCAAAGTATAAATATGGAGTTAGTTTTGCACTGAATTAGAGTAAAAAAAAGAAATGACGCTAATTCAGTGCAAACAGAGTATAAATATGCCCCTTAGCATCAAAAAATGATGCTAATCTGGTCAGAATCATTTATTTTGACTCAAACCTGCCTAATGTCATTTTTTTTTAAGCTAGCCTCCCCGTTTATGCCACCTTGCACCATTCCATAAATATGGTGCCCAGCTGGTGCTAAAAAATGATGCAAGTTGGTGCAAAACATTTTGGTGCAAAACTGCCTTAGTGCAGTTTTGCACCAAAAAGTATAAATAAGGCCCTCAGTGTTTACCAAAAACAACATATTTGCTGTACTAGAAGCCAGTTTATCCACTATTTTAGACAGTTTTTTAATCTTCAGAACATTCAAAATCACTCCCACTGACAGAATCAATTCACCAAAAATATCTCCAACTATTTCTGCAGCACTAGCTCCTTGTTTAGTTCTGGGTTTCATCTTCCACACAGGATCTTCAAGATGTTCCACATGATAGATTGGTGCCAAAACTATTGCTATACAACACATACCATGCCATCCTTTTGGCAACTTGAAACATGCAAACTCTCCACACATAAATAAAGCTCCAGGAATCACAGGATCCTTTCCATCCAAAAATAATTCACTCTTTCCTCTGACATTAAAAACATGGTCAAAACCACTCTTCCCTCTGAGGAAAGGATCTGTATAGCTCAGATCAATATGTATGCATAATTTCCCTTCATGCTGCCAGCCTAAATGTAAATCTAGTAAATTCCCTTTCACTTGATGTTCTATTTCTTCCATCTTCCATCTGTATTGTGTTGCAAGTTCTTTATCTGTTTTGGACTTAGTTTCTAATGCCCTCCTTTGATCTCCCACTAAATTCAAAGATTTGTTTTCTATTTCAGTCATTTAACAGGTCAAAGTGTGTCTATGTGCATATGCAGCTTCTAAAGGTTTTAATGACACAAAATATTTTCCTGCAATTTCTGCACCATTAAAATATGGGTTTTTATTCAGGTGCTTAAAAAGAGGAACTTCTGGCAACACTAAATCATAATTTAAAAAGCAATATTGAAAGCTTTTTTGTTGTAAAATATTCACAATAGTAAACTAAAGGAAAAAACATATGTCAATGAGATGTGATGATATGTGATGCCCTCTGACACTGAAGCAGGTACCGGCATACAGATAGAGTAATCCCTAGGATTCATTGTATTTGCATACTCATACAACAGCTCAATATATGTTACCTGAATAATCTCCTCTAGAATCACCTAGGTGTAGTGCTTTATCATCTGATATATAAATATTATTATACTTAGGACAAAGAGTTTGCGAAGGAACACTTGGAAATAACTTCTTCTCTTCAGAATGTGTAGAAGAATATGCTCCTATTAGCAACACTACTAATACTACAAGGGAAATAAGCAATAAGGCAGCTATAAGTATCTACTCTTATTTTCCTAATTTGGCTTAGTTGCGTCTTTAGAATCAGCTCTATTATCAAAGTAAATACTGAGCAGCAAAATATTAAGGCCCATATTTATACTTTTTGACGCTAAACTGCGCTAACGCAGTTTAGCGTCAAAAAGTTTTGCGCCGTCTAACGCCATTCTGAAGCGCCATGCGGGCGCCGTATTTATGGAATGGCGTTAGACGGCGCAATCAGACCGGCGCTGCCTGGTTTGCGTGGGAAAAAAACACGTAGACCAGACAGCGCCGGCGTAGGGGGAAAATGGCGCATGGGCGTCTTAAAATGGGGCAAGTCAGGTTACGTCGAAAAAATCGTCTTAACCCGACTTGCGCCATTTTTTAACGACGCCCATCCCCCATCAACATGACTCCTATCATTGTAAAGATAGGAGTCATGCCCCCTTGCCCAATGGCCATGCCCAGGGGACTTCTGTCCCCTGGGCATGGTCATTGGGCATAGTGGCATGTAGGGGGGCACAAATCAGGCCCCCCTATGCCACAAAAAATTATTAAAATAAAAAAAAAAAATACTTACCTGAACTTACCAGGGGTGGGTCCCTCCAGCCTTGGGTGTCCTCCTGGGGTGGGCAAGGGTGGCAGGGGGGGTCCCTGGGGGCAGGGGAGGGCACTGTGGGCTCATTTTGAGCCCACTTGTCCCTTAACGCCATGCCTGACCCAGGCGTTAAAAAGCGGCGCAAATGCGCCGTTTTTAGCAACGCCCACTCCCGGGCGTCTCTTTTGCCCGGGAGTATAAATACCACGTAAAGGCCTGGGAGTCATTTTTTAGACGGGAACGCCTCCCTTGCATATCATTAACGCAAGGAAGGGGTTCACGCAAAAAAATGACGCACATTCCGGGAACTTTGGCGCTATTCGCCTCTAACGCCATAGTATAAATATGGCGTTAGTTTGCGTTAGTTTTGCGTCGAAATTGCGTCAAAAAAAACGACGCAATTTCGGCGCAAACGGAGTATAAATATGCCCCTAAGGGTGGGCAGAACTCACAGAGTTTCACTCCGCAGTATTCCATGGAGTTAAATAAAAACTCAGTGAGATTCTTCGGAGTTCCGCCCACCCCACAAACCATTGCTTTGTGATCTTGAATCAATGTCCGCCCATGGAGGAAGTGTTGTAAGGCACAGAGAGGCTTGTGCATGTAGATGATGGTGTGTGCTCATCAATAGCTGAACAATTATTTTAGCACCGTCTCCTCCAAACGTGCAGAAAGCACTTTGGGGCCTATTTATACTCCGTTTGCGCCGAATTAGCGTCGTTTTTTTCGACGCAAATTCGGCGCAAAACTAACGCCATATTTATACTTTGGCGTTAGACGCGTCTAGCGCCAAAGTATGGGCAAATAGCGTCATTTTTTTGCGTGAACGCCTTCCTTGCGTTAATGAGATGCAAGGAAGGCGTTCCCGTCTAAAAAAATGAAGGCGACGCAAATGCGTCGTATTTATACTCCCGGGCAAAAATCACGCCCGGGAGTTGGCGGGGCCGAAAACCCCGCATTTGCGCCACTTTTTAACGCCTGGGTCAGGGTAGGCGTTAAGGGGCCTGTGGGCTCAAAATGAGCCCACAGGTGCCCTCCCCTGCCCCGAGGGACCCCCCCTGCCACCCTTGCCCACCCCAGGAGGACACCCAAGGATGGAGGGACCCACCCCAGGGACATTCAGGTAAGTTCAGGTAAGTATAATTTTTTTTTTTTTATATTTGTTTTTTGGCATAGGGGGGCCTGATTTGTGCCCCCCTACATGCCACAATGCCCAATGACCATGCCCAGGGGACAGAAGTCCCCTGGGCATGGCCATTGGGCAAGGGGGCATGACTCCTGTCTTTACTAAGACAGGAGTCATGTAAATGGCGTCTGGGCGTCGTTTAAAATGGCGCAAATCGGGTTAAGACGATTTTTCAGCGTCAACCTGATTTGCGCCATTTTTAAGACGCCCTAACTCCATTTTTCCCTACGCCGGCGCTGCCTGGTGTACGTGGTTTTTTTCCACGCACACCAGGCAGCGCCGGTCTGCTTGCGCCGGCTAACGCCATTCAATAAATACGGCGCCCGCATGGCGCTTCAGAATGGCGTTAGCCGGCGCAAAATTTTTTGACGCTAAACTGCTTTAGCGCAGTTTAGCGTCAAAAAGTATAAATACGGGCCATTGTATTTAACAAAAGACATCTCAGAAAACATGCTTCTTTGCTACAAAAATGTATAGTGTTATTCTGCGAGCTCTAAACGTCGACCCGTTGACACCATGTTTCTGCATTTTTCACAGTTGGTTTTCTATGGTACTACATTGCAGCCCCATAGAAACTCTCCAGTACCGTTCTCTTGCGGAAAGTGAACACTATGGCAACTAGCATTCGGGGGCATACTACCTTCCCACCACAAAATGGAAACAATAGCCCCATATCCACATCTTTCCACTTCATTGGCCCCACTGCACACTTCCCTGGGTCCTTTATGCATCACGTCATCACTGTGAATGGATTCATTCACAGGAGCAGAAGCGGGCATTACTCACCTTTCAAGGTCTCAGCCCTCATGGTCAGCCTAAACACCAGAAAAAATCATAATGCAGCCTGGTAGATGATGTGAATAAATTCAGATAACTCTTTTTTGGCAAATAACTTCACAGTGAAAGAAAGGCCTTAGTGTGCTGGTATGCAGTGTTTTCCAATTTGCAAGTATAAGAGTGCAAGTAGTGTTACCATATTAGCAAAATGACATTACCTGAACGACCAGTACAAAAGTTGAAACAGCTGAGCGGTCACAAGTGGTTAGCTAATCAGGTGTGAATTGAGCATGCACCATTATCTAATATGCTAGTGGCATTTCTTCCCATGATTTCAGCGGGAGGAACTCATGCTTGCACCCATGAAGATTACCAGTAAATAATCTGGATAGGATCTTCTTCTAGGGTGCATGTGATTGATAAAAAAATCCCCGCTTCCACAAAGCCACATCTTGTGACCGCAGGCGAATCACTTAGCTTATCCCCATGCGCCTTAGTTACTTTATCAACAAAATCAAAACTCTGTAGCACCTATCAATGGAGCGAAATGCCAGCATTGTCAGAGTGGTAGGCACTTCTCTCCTATGTGACAAGCCGAGCTGTCGGCAGTACACAAAAACGCAAAACATATGAGTGATATTTCATAACTAAACTTTATTATATTACACAATGTTTGTACATGTGTCAGAGTGAAAACTGTTTCCTTCTCACTCACCACACTCATAGAAGCAGGTCAGAGGCAGTGAGGTGGTCAGAGAGGCACTTTTCAGTCAAGACAGCATTGAACCATGCTCACAGAGGGTGTAATCCACATCAATGTCACTGAATAGGGCCTAGGCCCAGGCAGGGAACAGCTGTGAAGTGAAACGTTGGAGGCTTGGGCACAGAGATGATTTAATATGAGGCACGAAGGTGACAGATGAGTCCCAGCAGGAGAGGGTGTCAATGAAGCAGCTGAGGGGCGGAGGCTAGGTCTCCTGAGGAAGAGTTTACTGATTTACTACCTTTGGCGTACTGAATGCTGATTAAAAAATAAATATTTCTGCCGGTGGAGCAGAGCAGCAGAATTTATCAGCAAGTCCACAAGAGTTACACGGAATTACTAAATTCCTCCAATTCCGCCGGCAGAATTAAGAATGCCACCTGCTCCTCCAAAATATATTTTTGTTAGTTTCACCAATGAGAGCAGCAACAGAGTTCAAAGTTCATAAAAGAGCAACAATGTATAAATCTTAGTGAGACTTCCCTAGCCCTACTCTGTGTTCTTCTAAATGACAACCCTCTTTCTTATTCTACTGGGGCCGAGGGCATCTTCCAAATTCTCTATCCCAATCAGGTTGAATCTCTCTAATATTTACATAAACCAAGCTCATTGAGGGCAGTGAAAATTCAAAATACAACTAGTCCACAATGTTCAGTTCATTGAGGTTAAGCCTAACCAGTATGTTCATTCAAACATTACCAGAACTTTTTATCTGTGATTGTGTAATTTGCGAAGTAAATCCATTATGGCAAGGAATACTGACAACTAGGTATTCTTGTTCTCTTTGATCTCCTTAGTTCCACACCTTCATTGTCACTTTCACTCACATCAGAACTTTCTGTTTCTTTAGTAATTGTTGATGGCACATGTTGTTTAGGCAAACTCACTTTCCCTCTTTACTTCTTCCTGGGCAAATGGTCTCCAGCTCCTACTCGCTTTCTTCCAACACTAGTTCCTTCTTCTTAAGGGTCTGATTTGAGTCTGACTCATTCACCACAGGGCAAGGTTCATTTACCTCTGTTTTGGTTTTAGATGTGACTTGTTCAAGACCCCCTTCAGCCTGATCAAGTGCTGTTTCTGTCTCAGTTTGGTCCCCGGCAGCCTGTCTGTCCTGCTCTTGCCGTCTTTCTCACTCCCCCGATTCTTCTGGAACAGGCCTGTAAAGTTGAGGGGACACTCAACTGTGTGAGTGTGGAAGCGTGTGTCCAGTTGGGGAGACCTCCACACTTTACAGCAGTAGTCGTCACTAGGCCCACCCCATCAAGGTTCTAAACCTGTCTTTCTGACATATTTCTTCACCAAGACCCAGTCACCTGGATTAAAGTAATTTCATTGTTCTTGATGATGAAGTGTTTTGGCTACTCCAACTTGATGAGACACAGAATGCACCACATCAGCTAGTCCTTTACAATAGTCTAGGACCATATCGTCAGTAATATTCACAAGACCATTTGCAGTAATCCCTGGCAATCTCATCATCCTCCCCGTCATGATCTCATGGGGGAACAGTTCAGTCATTTGATAAGGTATACTCTGCAAACGCATTAACACAAGAGGCAGAGCACCAGGCCATTTCAATGATTTTGAAGCACAAAGTTTTGTCATTCTGGATTTCAGCATGACATTCTCTTGCTTCACAAGACCCGAAGCCTTAGGTCTATAACTGCAATGTAATCGCTGCTCCATTTGCTGAGCTGCACACAACAATTTCAAAACCTAATTGTTGAAATGAGTTCCTTAGTCTGATTCCAAAGAGGTTTGTACACCAAATCTAGCAATGAGTTCCCTCAGTAACAGTTTGGCTACAGTGAGACTAACAATTCACCTAGCTTGGTAAGTCTTGACCTAACAGGCAAAGACACACACTACAACCAAAAGATATCTCAATCCATTGCATAGGTGCATTTCAATAAAATCCATTTGTATCCTTTAAAAGATCCTCCTGGCCTTCCTATATGACTCGGTGTGACTGCAGTTCTTTTTCCAACACTGTTCTGTTGACACGCAACACATCTATTACACAATGCTTGAGCCATCAACCTGAAGCTAGGGTTGAAACAAGTCTGTCTAAACAATCTCATCATGGCATCCCTTCCAATACGAACGAGACCATGGCAATGTCCAACCATAGGAGGTAACAGACTATTTGTCAACAATGGCCACCAATCCAATAAAACCCAAATGTCATAATCTCTCTTTACACAACCTGCTCTGACCCACCCTGGTTGTCCCTCCTCAGACACTTCCTCTTGAAGTTTCTTCATTTCATCCCAGGTATCAAATGTTGTCAACAAGAGATTAAAGTTACTGTTGTCTATTCCTTTGTTTGTGAATTCACCATTAAATGTACAGACATTGTGTGCACAGTATTTTGCAACCTCATCAGTGTACTTATTGCATTGCTCTGAGGAGGTTTCTCACTTGTTTACCATCCCAGAATGGAGATCCAGAAGACATCATGAAGCCTCGCTAAGACCACAGTTGTCCGGAGTCATGAACGGCACCAAAGCTGTACTGACTATCTGTAAAGATTGTCACTTTCAATTGATCGGTAACACAACATGCTCTAGTGAGAGCAATCATTTTGAACATTTGGGCAGAGAAGATTCCTCTAGGAAGGGTACGTACAGCATAAGCTGCTCTCAGACTTCCTCCATTGTTTCTTAAGCATAAATCATCACCATAAAGGACATAATCAGATTCAGGTAATGGTTCATCTCGGATGTCTCGGTTTAGTACACAGTTCAGTAACATCAAAACAATCATGGTCTCCTTCACAATCTTCAACAAGTTCCTGATTTGATATTGGCAACTGAGTGGTAGGATTCAAAATCCCACCATGTTTCATGGTTACATTCTCTGCTGTCAATATTACCTTCTCTTATTTGGTAAGTCAACTGCTTGTATGATGTTGTGTTCTTTTTCTACTCAACAAAAGCTCTATTGAGTGTGGGATATACACAATCAATAGGTGACCCAGAAGAATATTTTCCCACCTCTAAATACTTGTGCTGACTGCAGCTACCAATTTAAGGCAGCCGGGCAAAGCAGAAGCAACAAGATCTACTGTGGTGGAAAAATAGACCACAGGTCTCTTATCATTTCCATGCATTTGAGTTAGCACTGAGAGGGCACAGCCCTCCCTCTCAGTGCAGAAAAAGGCAAAGCGGTTTGTTATAATCAAGCATCCCCAGAGCCAGAGCATGACAGAGACATTCTCTCAGCTCTAGAAACACGACAAGACAATTGTTATCCCATGGTATCAGATTTGAAACATCCTTGTGTGTCAGCCTCTGAAAAGGCTTGGCCATCAGGAAAAATTGGGTATCCACTGTCTACAGCAGCCCACCATTCCCCCAAAAATCCTGACTTCCCTTTGTATAGCTGGCGGACTCATTTTCAGTACTTAACATATAGCCCACAATGGCGCAGGTTAAGGACAATACCATCATAATATTTGATGCTATTGTTGTAGTTTGCAGGATTAGCGCCAAAAATGGTGGTGATAATCCTGCAAAGTACATAGAGGCCCAATTAAAAAGAATGGTGTGCCTTCTTTTAATGCCTGCTCTATGCAGGCATTAAAAATGGCGCTAAAAATGGTGTAGTTGAATCTCATAGATGCCACTGCTCCATTTTTGCGTTCCATTTAACGGGAGAATGCCCCCCCTTGCATGCATTATGACTGGCACAGCCATAATGTGGCACGAGGGTTTACAAAGTGGCACAATGCATGTATTGTGCCACTTTGTAAATATGGCGCAGCGTTTTTGACACACTATTGCCACATTCTCATTAAAAAAATGATGGAGATGTGGCGATAGTTGGCGCCTGGCCCTTCTTAAATTTGGGCCTTGGTTTTTGAATAGAGTCACAAGGATGTTCTATTATTTCTTTCAGTAATTCCTGTTGTATCATGGATTCAATCCCAGGAGTTATCCCAGCAATCATTTCTGGTGTCAAATTATTTTGCAGGGTACTTGAGAATTCAACATAAGGCTTAACAGAAATGCAGACAGGTTCTACACCTTTAGTCAGTCATATATCCTTCCAAGTAAAATCCTACACCTCATGTTTGACAGTTTCTCTCAAATCTGGGCTCAAGCCATCAAGTGTTAGCAATGTCATCATCATGCAACATGGTTTATTTTTCATCAGCCTCAAGACAGTATTCTCATCATGGGTTTGAACTTCTATTCCTGCTGGAATACAAACATAATACAATGTAATTTTCCCAAGAGATTCACTGGACTGAGATCATATGTGATAAACATGTGTTTATACTGAAAAGATCTTATTTTCACTTTAACTGGGGTGGTTTCATGAGCAGTCAATTGTTTATTCGCTACATCAACAACTTAGATTGTTTTTTTCCGAGAGAGGTAGGTCTGGAACTTCTACTGTTCTCAAAGTAGAATGGGTAGCACCAGCGTCGACCAAGAATGACACAGAATGGCCATCCACTTCACTGTCTATAAATGGTCCACTATGGTCCATCTCTAAGTCTTTCTCCCCCCTCAGGCACTGTCAGGCTGACTGATCAGGGCCATTTACTTCATTCAAAATGAACATGGGAAATTGTTGAAATGGATTATTATACTGCATCATATTTGTATTCATTCTCAAACACTGATTCATATTCTTATGTGACCCACCAGCAATTTTCTGTAGCATCGGAGGTTGAGGACTTTGCATTATCAGAGCTTAATGCACTTAGAAATGTTTACTTCTAGGTCTTTGTGCACCTGGCATCTGATTGGAATTATTATTCTGAGAAGGTACGAATCTGGCATTTTGAACCTGGTGAATTTTAACAACATTCCCACTTCTAATGCCCCACTCTATTGCAGATATGACAGGGAGCTGATAATTTTAGACTATTTACATCCATCCTGATAACTCTTCATTACAAACATTGAAGGACTCTTTGTCAATGTATTTCTAGAGGGTTCCACCTCAGGCCATCTAATAGCTATCCGTCCATAAGTCACTTGGGACAACAGTGTCAAACAACACATTAAGATCAATCCACAACATCTGTGAAATTTTAAAAATCTTTCAACCTGTCGGTACCATTCTACTGGTTTTTATTCTAATTTTGCGAAATCATTGGTAAATGATGGAAGATAACTCCTGCTCCATGCCACATGTACATAACCTCCACCAGGCACTTCTCTTAAAGGGAAATTTACAGAACCTTCCTGTGCTCCAAACTGGAGACAGTTCACATGAAGGTTCTCTACCTCCTTCTTCTTCATCCATTTTGTCTCCCATTTATCTAATTCATTCCATTTCCTAATATTCTGAACTAATTCTTTAATTTGAGTTTTCAACCCTCAGCAATGTTTTTTTTCTTCACTAAAGCACACTCAATAGCTTCTTTGCAGAGCCTTTGTTTTATTTGTCATCCTTTTAGTTCGGAGCCACTTCTGCCAATTTTTCATGAACTTGACCCACTCACTTAGTGAGGTCCCTACACATAAATGCGAGTTCATCCTCTTGTTAATTCTCCAGTTGTTCTAAGCCAAAATGTCCAACAATCATTGCTTCCAATTTAACTGTCAACTACACTACATCCATAGTTCTTTTTCTAGGTGTTGATGGAATTGTTCCCTGGCTCACTTCTGTGCTTGCACTCTCTTCAGATAAAGTACATCTTTTAAAAAGTTGTACCCATTCGTCTACCTCATTTACAATAATGGATCAAGTTACTACAGGAATCTTGGTTGCTGCATCATTTCCCTGAGCACAATTCCCCAAATTCAAAGGTGGCTCCCACATAGAAATAGTATGAGTGGGCATCTTCTGATTTGTGCCTATTGAAGTGCATCCTGACATATTCAAAGTCACATCTGTACTTGCTGCACATGGAGTGCTTGAAGGTGTCGGAGACAAAGGGACAAATTCTCTAGCATGTAAAGTATTCAAATCATTTGTTGATCCTTGAACACTATTGGGTACTCCTGGATTGCATGTGTTTCTCACAGGGCCTTCTTATTTATACATAGGAACTACTCTGCCAATAGTGACTGGTACTGTGAGAGCATCAATGGTACTCACGGTGGGGTCAACTGGGACACATTCTCTCAGACCCTCACTCCTTAGTTTGCCAGGAATGCTAGTAGGAATAGATCCCACAGGACTAAAAACCTTCCTATCCGGGCAGTAGGAAAGGTAATTACCCCACTGCCTCCAATACCATTGTCTCCACCCTCACCTCTAGCTTCACTATACGGGGGTGGACGTTCAGATAATAGCACATCCAAAAGACTATCTCCAGAATAGTCGTCATCATCTATGCTCATGCAATTGTGCTCTTTTAGCTTCTTCTCCTTTTGTTTGATCATTGCCTTTCTTTCTACTTCTTCCTCAGTCACATCTGTGGTCAAAGATGGATACAGCTTAATCCCTTCTATCAGGTCTGTTCTACACCTTTTCTGCTTAGCATCCAATCTAGCATCTGCATGAGTGCATAGCTTTCTTCACTCTACCTTGATATCTCATTGCAAGCATTAAGTGCTTCATATTGTGTAGGTCTAGGAGATGGCTTCATGACCAGAAGTATCTTCGGGATATGAACATCACCTCTGAACGGTTCTCTCAAAACTTTAAAATATTAAATTTTTAAACAATTTTCGCAAAAACTTTATTTCATTAAAAATAACATAAATTCCAGAATTCCTTGCTCCAATGCAACCATCAATTGCAGCATGGCACTGTTTGATGTTGTACACCAATAGCAGTGCAATACTACACCAACTGGCCTATACCAGTGCAGTACACAGTGACATAGACCTCATTCCTCCTGGCAGTCACCCTCCTTTGCAATCTGCGCACACACTCGCTCCACAATATCATTGGGACACACAAAATACAAAACCTTTGTCTGCTCCACTAAAATGAATTGTCTCAAACACAAAAGAAATTTTGCAATCACTTCTGATGAAACCTCAACCTGTGTGGTGTCATTGAGACCAGTATGGCTTCACTCTGCACATTAAAATCCATTATACCAATCGCCTCAAATTCACACAAAATAAGTCCCTATCTTAACTATGCCGTTGATGATGTCTCACAACCACACCACCTCTGAGCAGACAATATAATATGGTGTCTTCTACATCTTTTAAACCATCACGAAATCTTAGGCCACTTCGAACCCAATAACTTCTTCAAGCTCTTTATAAATCATAGCACTCACTCAACATGGAAAACATCTCCATAAGATCCCACTTATTCACGCAATCACTGCAAGCTAAATGCACCTGCCACAATCAGCACACCTATAAAAACTCACTCATCCACTGCCAGTACAATTCTCCTCTGAATCACCATGATTCTGACGCTCTTCCAAGTCTGGATATAAGCATCCAAATTGGACACTGGGGACTAATTATTCTAGAGCCCAGTTGCAGTTCTCCTCATGTCGGAAAGAGAACCATCCTCTGCTACCATCTGTTCCAGCACTAGGTCCTAATTCTAAATTCCGGGTTCCAATGAATATTTCTTCTCTGTTCTGAAGGGTGAGGATGTTCACACATTCAATTCCAGAGACCAACTTATAGTTCAAAGGGCTTAATTACACAGAAACATATATATTGGCCTTCACTTTGGCCAAACTAATTAAGCATGAATACACTTTCAGGTTAAATGAAATCTATATGTCACTTACGTCAAATACATAATGATTACACATAAATAATATTTCTAAAACACTGTAACATAAACATTCTTTCAAACAATGATAAAATATGGCCTATATGAAACATTGCATGCATCTGTGCACTTGGCTTGTATATTTTACTGTGCACCACGTTTAAATGGCAAACATTTCTTTTCTTAAGCAGAAAAACAACCACCCTTTCATTTTGTGTTTTAAGAGGTGTAATGGCACAGCAAGGTTATGCTCTCTCATGTCCTAATGTGAATTTCATTTTCAGTGTAGAAAAAAAGCAAAAAATTAAATATGCTTTTAGACATTTATATAGTGCCTCCACATATAGGTTTTATAAAATGTGGGGAATAACTGAAATTCACTTGGTATCTAGGAGTATCCTTGGAAATGCACAATTTTCACTTCTGTGGTGTTGAATTTTTCTCTCTACAACATGCTTCATTAAAGATTACCGTGTTGTCAGATTAGTTAGGAGTGTTTCCAGTTTTCAAGTTAGCCCTTTAAATGTTGCAAATAGTTAGCCACAAAGGGGTAAAGTGACTATTTCAACATTTTCAGAATCCAATTGATGGCTGACACAGGACTTTCATTTAATCATGTAACATGGTGTTTTGTTACAACATATAGAGTCATTTAACCAAACATAAAAATAGGAAGCCTTAAGGGGGGCTTTAATAAAGAAACAGGTTCACACACATACCAGTTACCATCCTGGAGGCATATACATGGAAGCAATACCAATACAAATGAGATAAATACACCACTGCATATTTGTGCTGATTCCTAAATATCCAAAATAAGGCACTGAAAAAACAGTGTTCTCAGAAAGACAGTGGTAGCAGACTGTAGCTATCACATTGGCAAAAAAGCCTTCGATTGACCCAAGTACTAGCAATGTTACAGATATATCACAACCAGGATATTACATTTCCAGATGGTACTGTTCCAAGTTCCCACAATACTCTCTATGACTGAACAGTCTTAGAGGTGATTCTTCCCTAGTACCACAGTCTCCACTTCATGTCATCATCTTTCATTAATTCATGTAGACTGTAACACAGCAGTGTTCTCATATTGGAGGAAATGTTACTTCATGTGCTGTGGTATCTGGCACTGCTATTCTCCATCAAAAAATCAAATCAAGGACCCAGTGCATTCAATACCATAAGGGACTGCATTACACCACGTGCCCTGGAGCACAACATATTGGTGTGTACAGTTTCTGCACTGGTGGGGCAGTTTGGCATTACAGAAGGGGCTGCACATTCTTATGTGCCCGCTCCTCTAACACAGATCATGTTGGTGTACATGTAGTGTCAGCACAGTCCTCAGAAAAGGCTTCACATTCTTGTGCTTGCAAGCTTGGAACATTGATGACATTGCACATGTATTGCTGGTACGATCCTAAGCAATTACTATTTGTGATTCGTCATCCAACTCAATTGTAAATTTCTAAACATCCTTCGTTAAAAAACCCTTAATAAGTTCTAATATTCCAGTCCAAAGGAATCAGAATTGTAGTATTTGAGGGCTCAATTCATTCCAGAGGATAAAAGTGTGGGAGCCCAAACCCCAATAAATGAATGAACAACAATATTTATTCGCTCCAATATTTACAACTGATAATTCATCTCCAGCATCTTGGATCTAGAGATAAGAGTCACAACTTCATTTGACATCAGGACCAACTAAAAAGCAGAGCAAATCAAAATTGACTGGGACCACTCGAAAACTAAGTTCTAGATCCATGAAAGTTGAAAGGATTATATTACAAAATTTAGAATGGACAAAACAAAATAATAATACAGATTGCCACGAAGGTACTGATAAAGAGATGCAAAAGTTAGAAATCATTAATAACTGCTATGTCCACAAAAACACTAACATTTTTCTAATAGAAATAGTCTCCCATTCATTTTTTAGAGGAAAAAATAAGGTCTCACTTAAATGAACAGAGTCCTGTGAGGAAGAATAAACGTCACCCCCCCATTGAATTCAAAATCAAGGAGTTTTACACACATTTTATGCATCCACAATGAGGAAAAACTTCAGATTCATCATAGTATGATCATCCTCTGCACATTTTACACAAATCAGGATTTGGATCGCAACAAATACATTTATAATAATACTAAACCACTTCTAAGAATAATCAAAAATCTTCCATTATCTTCCACAGTAACAGAAACCCAGAGATGCAAAACTCACTATGAAACATTTTCTAACAAAGATATGTACACTAATGAGCTAACAAAGACTATAGGAACATTCAGCGGAAATGTTCTTCAAAACTTCCATCAAGCACACAATGATAGTTTTGTTCAAAATGCACATTTTCTAACGATACACTTAGTTATGTCACATTGCTTGATGTTCAACGGAAACTGGGAAGAGAGAAGACTTGCGGGGGACGTTGACTCTGTAAATCAGTGAGCAGGAGCAGAATGACCTCTTCTTAAGGAAATGATGCATTCACAAAAAAGTGTCATAACTAAACTACATTATTAACACTTCTACATTTTGCTTTTAAAGTTGTTTTAAGAGCAACACCATTCGTTCATCACTTACGACCCTACACACTATGAAATTACCATTTGGCACAAAAGTTGTTATCCAAAATTGTGCAGTGAAAAAAACAAACTTATCTTCATCAATATTTAGTATCCTATCATAAACATTATCATTCGCAGAAAGCAGTGTCAAAATCATGACGTTTCTCCTGCAAGTACAACAAATGTATGCCATGTTCCCACATAATAAAACAAGGTTTCATACCTTACAGGAATTTCCTCTAACAAGCAACTGACTCGAAAATTACAAATATACAAAGAATATATTCAAACCTACATTCTATCTTCTTCTAACATCTAAATTTACAAGAACATGTATTCAAACATTATAAATGTGTTAATGTTCTATGTTTAATTGTTTGCCTTTTGTATTTTGACATTTTACACGATGTGACGGGGGCCAGGTGCCTGCAACTAACTTTCCCAGATACATCTGCAGCTAGAAGCCACCCCTGCTGTTCTTTCTGTGCCCAGAGGTGCGTACATTTGGATCTTGGGCCCGCTGCGTGAGACGCACTGTGACGGGGGTCAGGGGCCTGGAATTAACTTTCCCAGATACACCTGTGGCAGGAAGCCACCCCTGTTGTTTCTTCGTGCCCGGAGGTGCATCAATTTCGACCTTGGGCTCAACACGGGACGCACACGGGTGTGCCCGGGCAAAGACTGGGCCAAGAGCGGGCCTGTCTGCGCCCGTCAGTGGCCGGACAAGGCCCTATCTCTTATTTCTTTGTCCTGGATATTTGGTAGGGCATGTGCTGACATCTCCCAGATCACAGATAGCTTCCATCAGTTTTCACCTCTCTGTTGGCAGACTTGGTAGAATTGATGGGTAAGCGTAAAGGTGCCCACGGGGTGGCGTGCACACAATCAGGGGACCCTGGGCCTAAATTGATAACTAGCTATCTTACCTCCATGATGGATGTATTTGAATTGGAGAGGGAGGGTAGAAGCCAGTCTGGGAACAACTTTAGAGAAACCGGGCAAAAGTGAGATTGAACAGATAGCCGGAAACTACCCACAACATTGACTCCAGCTCGTAATCAAGCCAGTGGCAAGGTTGTGATGCATCGGGTGCAATAGCACCCGTCACGCTTTTCACTGCCTGTAATTCAGGCAGTGAAAAGTGTGATGGGGCTGCCCATGGGGGCCCGGCACCCAGTCTCTGCCAGTCTTTGCATGGCGGTTAAACCACCATGCATATGCTGGCAGACACGGGACTCATAATCCCCAGGGCAGCACTGCTTTCAGCGCTGCCTTCAGCACTGCCCTGGTGGATTAAGACTGGTGGCACCACCAGGCCATCGGCCAGTGAAATAGTAGCGGTGCTGGCCGTCGGACCGTGGCGCTTTTACCACTGTCATAATGTGGCTGTCAGACCTCTACACTGGTGGCAGTCCGACCGCCACATTTGATTTACAATTCCTCTTTTGTACTTGACACAATTTTTTCAGTTTGCAATTTTAGAAATACTTTTTTTCAGAAAGTGCTTAGTGCTCTAAACAGCTGGTTTTTTTTCTTGTCCACGTTCTCAACCTTTTCTGTCTTTTTACTGTCAGTTTGAATAAGGTAGTATTGTTTGCTCTGTTTCTTTCTTTGTCTCTTATCAGGCATTCTGCTTTTTCCTTTTTCAGTATAAGTGGATATCTGTAAATGAAATAAAAAATAAATTTAGCTCTACAGAAAACATTATTAAATTATATACTAGAACTAATTAGGCGTGTCAGTGTGTTCACTGCCAAGTACATGTGTGTCACTAATTGTCTAAGTGAGGGGTGAGTCATTTGTACTAAAAGTAGACTTTAAGGACTGGCAAAAGGATTTTTTAATGGCAACTAGAGCAAGCAGGAAAACTGCACACACAGGCTTTGTAGTAGTGGGCCTTGTCTAGCTGGGTGAGTAGATTGTGTTAGATCTTGGCTCCATATCTCACAAAGTGCATCAGTACCTCTATGAATGTCCCACCAGATGTTTAAGTAAATATCTTGAATACAGGGGTATGTAACTGTGTGTGCACTGGCTCTAATACTGCTGGAAACATAACTACTGTCTGGGTATGTGCATGAATGTAGAAGTGGCTCTCTCAGTGTCTGACTGGATGTGTCAGTGGCTCTTTCCTTTTGTTAATAGGTATATGAGTTGCAGTATGATTGGACATTGCATATATCACTGAGTATAGAAGCCTGCAACTGCACGTTTAACTAAGGGAGACTTAGAAGGACATGTTTCATCTTTTAACCACAAAGTTCCCTGCTTTATGGTGTACCTACAGCCTAGCAGAGTACTCAAATTTCAGCAGTAAAACAACAGTTTAAGTACTGACAAGCAGCCTTTTTAATGTCAAGTCAAGCTTATAGTAAACGTGCACACTCAGGATCTACAGTGGTAGGCCTGAGTCATGTTCAAAGTAGTACTTGTATTGTGTGGATGGCTAAGTAGATTGTACTAGTATTTCACTACATATCTGACTGGCTGTATCAGTATCTCTATGAGTGTCCTACCAGATGTTTAATTAAATATGAAGAGTATAGAGGAATGTAACTGTGTGTGCAACTGGATCCAATAGTACTGGAAACATAACTACTGTGTGGGTGTGTGCATGGATGTATAGGTGTCTCTCTCAGTGTCTCACTGGCCATATCAGTGGCTCTATCCTTTTGTTAACATGTATATGAGTTGCAGTATGGATTGCACACTGCATATATAAATGGGCATCAGAGTCTGCAAGTGCACGTCTAATGCAGTGAAACATAGAAGGACATGTTTCATGTTTTAACTACAAAGTATCCTGATCTACCACCTACCTACAGCCTAGCTGCAGTAAAATGACAGGTTAAGGATTGTCAAGGAGCCTAAGACTCTGTAGTAGTAAATATCATGACTACAGTGGTATGTAACTGTGTGTGTAACTGGAACCAGTACTGCTGGATACATAACTGGTATCTGGGTGTATGCATAAATGTGCATAAAAGTGGTCCTCTCACCATCTAACTGGATGTGTCATTAGCTGTGTCCTTTTTTTCAATAAGTATATGAATTGCAGTATGGGTGGGACATTGCATATAAAAGTGAGCATAAGAATATGCAAGTGCAGATCTAACTCACTGAAACTTAGAAGGACGTTTCAACTTTTAACCACAGTCCACCTTGCTCTATGGCATACTTTCAGCCTAGCTGAGTACTCATTAGATTTAGAATCTATCAGAGTGCAACGGCTAACAGACTTCATTAGTATTTCTTTGCAAGTCCTGTTGCACCGTCTCATTGACCTAGATAGACAGAAATCTTGTTACCCTTGTGAGTCTAAGTCTCCTGATGCCCTCTACCATTATCTAACAGGTTTGAGCCTTTCAACTCTTTGGAGCAATCGGACTGACCACCAGTAACTGGAAGTCCCCAGGAGGAAATCTGAAGACAGACGTAGCACTCTTGCCTAATTTGCAGTCTGATGGAACATTGAATACATCTGATGTGGCAGTCCAGGGATTATTGCATGCAATGTGGCAGGATTAAAGACTAAACTGGACAATCTAGATTGGTTAAAAATAGTGTCCCAAAACTTTTATATTTGTTGTCAAGAGACCTGGCTCATAAACCCCCCATATATCAATGGCTTCACTACTTATTGCAATTAAGTCTCCCTCTGGAAGGGCTAAGGGAGGCTTGGCTACATTAGTATCTGTATTGGTAAAGGGGGTAGATGTACGTGTTATGGATATAACCCCACATTACCTGGTTCTTCTCCTCAAACTAACTGAGCCATATGACGTGTTGTTGATCAACTACTATAACAATGTTTTTGATTTGTCAGATACTAGCGTGATCGACAACCTTGAGACCAGGGTACATAAGGCACTGAATGGGAGTAAGAACGATTTGGGCCAGTGAGTTTAATGCCCATTTGTGTGACCAGACTTTTTTGATTGCCGTGGGCTCCTTGATGAATATGATCATCCCATGCAACATTTGAAACACTTCCCTTATGGGAATGCGCCCAATCGAATGATGGCTGCCAATTCTTTGCTTTTTCCAACACTAGAGGTTGAGGGGGTCCCCACGTTCATGGGGGGAAATGCTCACACCACAGTTGATTTTATTGTTCATTCTAAAGAGCTTATCCCCTTTGTTGGGAAGTTTAGGGTGATGTTAACCTGCATGAGTGACAACAACTCTTTAAATCTAGAAACAAGATTGGGCCTGGATAAGGACTTTAGTGTGGCAGAACAACAGCCAGTGCTGAAGTTTTCTGCCCAGAAAGGCCTGACCATTAGGTGGGAAAAAATTGACAAGTATAGTTTTTTAAAGATTTGAAGATGAACAAAAAGGAAGAGGTTATGATTGTTTTGGGGGAAGACATCCCTGCACATAAAATTGTTGAGGCATTCTCTGCCCTGACAAGTTACATGGCTGACAAACTCCAGCGTTCAAGTACTAGTAAGGATAGAGGACCCCTCTGGTTGAACCATGCATGTACGTCTGCCCTCAAAAACATAAAGAAGATAACCAACTCTGTTCCAAGAAATCAATACGCCATCAAAGCTGCAAGACGGACATATAAGGCCACTCTTGCTGCTAGGAAGAATTAATTGAAGGAGAATGCCTGGCACGAGCTTATCGAAGAAAGCAGTAGGAAAGATAAGAAGGCTTTTTGGCAAGTGGTCAACTCTGCCCCATTGAATTATAAGGATAAAACTATAATAGATACTGTTATTCCAGCTCAAGCTTGGATGGAACATTTAAAAAAAAGATTTAAAGCAGAGAATAATGTTCCCCAGGAAGAAATGAATTGTCCCGAGGCAACAAGAAATGCCTTGATAGGTGCCGCTTTCTGTAATACAATAGAAGTAGCCGATGTAATAAAGGCTATTCAAGGCTGCCCTTCTGATAAAGCTCCTGGCCTGGATGGAATCCCAGCTGATGTATATAAAACTCTGCCAGAATTCTGGGGACCATTGCTTACTAATATTTTGAGATCTGCTATGACAGGTCCCCTAATAGACACCTGGAGAGAAGTGATTATCGTGCCTATTTTCAAGAAGGGGATAGGCTGATCCACAATGCTATCACCCAATCTCCTTATTAGATAGTTCGGTCAAGAGATTAGGCCAAGTGATTTTAAATACATTGGAAAAATGGGCCATGGAGACTAATTGCCTGTCAAAGGTACAGTGTGGGTTTCAACCAGGGTTGGGTACAGTCGAACAAACTCTTAATTTGACCTTGATAGTTCAAAAATATACGAAGGCAAAAAAAGGCTGTGTACATTTAGCCTTTATGGGTCTGTCCTGTGCCTTTGACACAGTTGACAGATCGAAACTGTGGACTGTTATGCTAAATATGGGGGTGGATAAAGATATAATCACCCTACTTAGTAGTCTCCATGCCTGCACTTCAACACAAGTCCGCTTTACTTAGGAGAGTGATTTAACAGAAAAATGTGCTTCTTTAAAGGGGGTCAGAGAGGCATGTGTGCTGGCCCCCTTTTTCTTCCTTCTCTATATAAGCAGGTTGGAAAACTTTTTATGTGCTATGGAGAAGGACTTGCCACTCATCAATACCTACCCAATCCCAGTTCTGCTTTATGCGGACAATGCTGTACTTATTTCAAGGACAGCAAATGGTCTCCAAACTTTATTAAATGCTTTTAATACGTTTAAGGGAAACCTTGGTCTTAAAATTAATAGAACAAAGTCATTTGTGATGAAGAGTGGCCCACAATTAACAAAACGTAAAAAATATGTTCTGGAAGGTGTAGAAATATTTACCCAATTTTACTTATTTGGGGGTCCCAATTCATGTGGATTTTAATTGGAAATTTTAGTTAGTGTTCATGTATTGCAATTTCAAAGAGCCATAGATGCTCTTTTTAGATTTTCCAAAAAGTCGGGGCACAAACCGGTTAAAGAAATGATTAGTGTTTTTAAAAGCAAATGCTCTTTTATTGCAACATTTGGAGCAGGGGTATGGGGTCACATTGATTGTTCAAGTCTCCAGGTAGTTGAAAATACATTTTTAAAAAGGTTATTAGCAGTCCCACAATCCACCCCAACAGTGTTTTGTAATGAAGAAGTAGGCCTGAGGGGCATATCCAATTATATAAAACTCCTGTATTGCTATGGCTAAAAGTTTTGTCAAATCCAGAAGCCCATTTGTGCAGATCAGTGATGAAGGATTGTTTGTCACTGACACTGTTGATGGACATACCCTAGCTCAGATATGTTCATTCCACACTTCTCCATCTTGGGGCAGGGGAGTATTTTCTTGCCCCTGATTCTTTAGTGGGATGGGATAATAAAAGAATCAAGGAGCAATACTGGCATTCTATTTATGATCCAAAAATAATTACTGACACATCCAGGGAACAGGAAAGGTGGCCGTTACAGCAATTACATCTTATGTTATATCTGCATATTAATATCTCTGAGCGGCATAGGTTTTTACTTACTAGGTTACGTTTGAAGCCTATACACTACCTAGTAGCGTTCCCCACCCAAGGAACTTGGTTTAAAAAACTTCCACCATGTTGCTGTGATGGCAAATCACTCCAAAGCACTTTACACTTAGTCCTCTTCTGTACCCTATAAATTGCACCCAGAAGAAGGTTTTTACGTCCAATATTTTTGTCCATGGGCATTAGGTCTAGTTACCTTGCTGTTTTTTTATTTACACAACCTGGGAAATGAAGGGATAAAACAGGCTGTGTTAAATTTTATATATGCTGCTTTTTGTATCCAAAATTCTTATGAACTTTGGTACTTATTGTATGTATGAGAATCATGTATATAACTGACAATGTCTTTTATGTTTTTTTTTTTTACCAAATAAAGTATTTGATGATGATGATATTTTATCTCAGGTCTGTCTTAATGTGAAAATGTTCTTTCTTGGCTAGTCAGCTTTTTCTGCGATACCTACCTTAAACTCTACACATTTTATCTTGTTTTATGTGAGGGCCCTGTTGATCGACTTTGTTCATAGAGGGACATGTTTAGGAACAGTAGGCCATTTCTTATTTCTAAAAATGAGTCGCTCATTCTCATGCTTTCTCATTATACATTAGTGCCATATTGCACATCCGTTTTCTTATAAGAAAACCAGTCCTCCTTCTATTACCAAACATACCATGGAAAATGTTTACTAAACTGTGTGTATTAAACAATGTGGGTGCCACATTGGTCCTTTGTACAGTTTTCATATATTCCTATGGCTCTGATGTGAAAAATACATTTGTAATATCTATGCTAATATACTTACAAATATCCAGGGTTTTCATACCATACCTCAAATGTGTATTTACCCCATAGAAGGTAACATCAACATCTACAGAAACTTCAGGGGCATTTTTGCTAACATTTCACACAATGCACTGCAGCAAGGAAGGTTGCTCTGTTGCGTGAAAGAGAGCTGAAATGCGCCATATTTACAAATATATGAAGCAGGTCATCCATCTCTTGTGCACTTGTAGCTAGGGCCAGCACAGGCACCCTTGCATCATGGCAGAAGGGTGCTTGCATTACAGGCACAATTTTTGTTGTACAGGAATGGATACATTGCTGGACAAAAACAATCATTAGAGGTGTATTCCTCTTTATATGTGTGCTGCAAGGAATGCAAGGAAGTACAGATACAATGCCTCGCTAGGCCTCTCTGTGGTATTCACACATTTTGGCATAATGCCAGGTTTACTGACAGTAGTACATCTCAGATTCTGTGAGTGGATGCACGAAGACTCCCATGCTCCACCTATGGAATGCCTACCACAATGAAAAGTAGTGCAATTTCTTTACCAAGGCTTACAAGGAATTGTACATCGCCCCTTGTATGGCTTTGTAAATCTCATTTAACTACTTGCATTATCTTTCAATTGCTTGCGTCACACACGGACAACGCAAGTCCTCAGTAAATCTGGCCTTTAACATTTGTATTAACCTCTATCACTTGTTTGAGGGTAACTAATCTAGATACCTATTAAAGTAATAGTTCAAGAGCTAAGCATTTAGCTTGAATGGTATCCCGATTTTCTGCAATGCTGTACACCTTTAAAATATATATTGCACATGTAAAAAAGTAAATGTTAGTTTATGTAATTTAATGCAAGACTGGTGTTCTGAAATAGGTATTCCAATCATTTGCTCATTTTGTAATAGTGTTGCCCCATAATACTAACAATTTTGTAAATCCATGTCATCGTTAAGTAAAATACACCAATTCCTTCTGACCATTCACACCTTTGGGACTAGGGGATACGGCAGATTAATCCATCTGGCTTCACACCATAATAAAATGATTTCTCTTTCTTTCTCTCTGCAGCGGTTTCATTTATTCAACCACTTCAATTCACAATTGAGCTACGGTGTGTTGCTTCAATGAAAAGCATCTTGAATAGATTGCTTTTCGATGTTTTAGTTCCACGTTTAATTTCGGTGCGTTCCATCTAGCCCACACGTTTGTTTAGCCTTCCTCACCAAATATGTCCCAAAGGGACATTTTATTGTTCAGATCATATATTTACAGTTATAAGTGCAAAAACCTTAATTGTTTTTTTTCTTTGTGAGGGTGGCTTATATTATATTAGAAATATTACAGTTCAACCAAGGGTACCTATCCATTTTCTTGAATGAAATGTATTTGTGTTTGATTCTTTTTTGTTACTAAAGCTGCCACCAATAATTAATTTAATTTCTAGCTTTGTGGTGAAAAAATGACTTTCTGGAAACCCTGTATTTTAATCATCATCAGAATCCATCAATGTGCAATGCTTGTAAGTAATTTGTTAATTGTGGTATAATACATTAGAATATGTATTGATGAAATAATTCTGTTTTTATTAACTGACTTTTTTCCTTTATAATTCCTTCTTGTTTGAAAGAGGTAGGGCTCGATTTATAGTTTGGTGGTTGGGATACTCTATCATAAACGTGACTGATATCCTATCCACTGAATTACAATTGCATTATATCCTATGGTAGTTGTAATACTGAGTATGGAATATCTGTCACGTTTGTGACGGAGTAACCTGTCCGCCGAGCTCTAAATCAGGGCCATAATGTTTTCATCCACCTGCACTACGGTCCTATCATCATTCATCATAGCTGCATTCCTTAAATTGTTTTTTTAAGTCTTCAGGTGATTTTGTAAACTCATTTTCAACTGAAATGATACCTTTATATAAAAATATCTGACTTTATGAAATACCCCTTTTCATTCCTGTTGAATAGAGGTTTTGCAGGTGAAGGAACATATTATGGTCAGTGATTTTCCTAAATCAATCTATCAAAACACATATTTCTATATTCCACTTTTATAAATGAACAGTGGATTTTTAAATATATATGCATAAGCGTCTGCTACGTGTGAGCATGTTGTGGTACAAAAGAATTGATGATAATATTAAAAATGTCTAGTAGAAGATAGCATGTAACAGTTGAAATAGAAAAATTTTATTGGCCTTCACATTACCGTGTTGAGATAGAATCCAATTAATGCTTTCTGATTCTTGTTTGTGAAGAACTGAGATATCTAATGTTTTAAAATGTAACCAATATCTAATCCACTGGGTGTGTTAATGTCATTTATTTGCCTTACACAATAACTTGTACCTTTTATAAGTCTCAAACTTTTTACTAGGGGTTTAAGGGTTAAAGAAAATCATACACATAGCTAGCCAAAGGCTGGACCAGTGAGGTAATACGTTAATTTATAAGGTGACCTAGTTGGTCAATGTAATCTTTTGTATTTTAGGCAGCAGATAAAGTGAAAGAAACACAGAGGCATATTTATACTTGGTTTGCGCTGTTTTAGCGTTATAGTTTTTGATGCTAAACCAGTGGAAACTCAACTCAATATTTATATTTTGACACCAACGTCTAGCGATAGAAATATTGGAGTTTGCCTCATTTTTTGGGTGTATGAACCCACCTTGCGTCAATGAGATGTTCCCGTCCAAAAAATGATGTTATAGCCATAGCGCTATATTTATCCCCCCATGCTAAAATGACACACGACTAGGAGACGGACCCAAATAGTGACGTTAAGCTTGCTTAACTTCATTATTTATTGCCTGGGTGAGATCAGGCGTTAAGGTACCTGCTGACCCATTTCCATGGCCAAACTCCATGGAATGGGCCCACAGAGCCCCACCCCAAAGCCAAGGAACACCCCAACCCACACCAGAGGGACAACAGAGGATGGGGGACCCCCATCCTAGGTAAGTAGGGTAAGTATGGGTAAGTATTCTAGTAAATGTTTTTTTAAGTGCCATTGGGGGCCCTAACATGGGGGGCCCTAACACTGGGTGCAATGGACATGCCTAGGAGACACTGGTCTCCCGTGCTGGCCATTGGGGTGGTGGGCATGACTCCTGTGTTTGCAAAGACACAAGTCATGTTTTTGGATGGTTGTGCATCTGGAAATGAAGCAAGGCTGGCTAGTGGCATTTTCATTGCCTCTAACCAGCCTAGCATCATTTTGTGAGGCAAAACCCCTTTCACCACTACTGCCGCTCCCCACCCGGCTAACTTCGTTTTTTTTTTACGGAAGCCCAAGCTTAGCACCGACTTGCAGCATTCCATAAATTTGGTGCCCGGCTGGCGCTTTGGAATAATGCAAGCCTCGGTAAACGTTTTGACGCAAAACCGGGTTAGCGCACTTTTGCAGCAAAAAGTATAAATATGGGCCACAGTGTGTTAAATCATCAGAAATGTCTTGGTATTTTCTGATATTCATTGTTTTTCTACTGTCACATCCAAAATATGTTGACTTACTTGAGCATTGGGTTATGTACTAGTTCCATTTATGTATTCAAATCACTTAGCTAACACTTTGCAATAATGTTGCCTAACTAATGTGACAAAGACTCCTGGTTTGTTCCAATCAATATCTTACTAATTAGGTCTAAGACCAAACCTGGTTCCATTCCCATCTGGGCAGGGTCTCGTCTGGCAGTTTGGGATGGGCTGTGCCCATAAGGAGCAGGGTCAACATTGATTGTCATAAGGTGGGCCTGTGTCTTTAGTGGCATGGTGGGAGAAAATGGAATGGCTGTACTGTCGCCCAGAGCAATTGCCATTAGTTTAGAATGTGTGCAAACGTTTCTCCTATTACCTTTGGTGTGTTTGATGTATCACCCTAAGAGGTCTTGAGTATCCCCAGACATGGCTCCTTTGCTCGATGTGACAGATGTTTCACGTTATAACTCTTTGATGAGGCCTAACAAAGCCAAATCTTTTCTGGGATTGTTTCTGTTCACATCCATCAGAATGGATCTTCAACTGGTAATTCAGGATGGATTGTTCCTATGAGGAACAGGGTCAGTAAAGTTGCACATAAAATGGCCTCTGTTTACAGTGGCATACGGAATGAAAAATGATATGCTGAAAAGCTACCCAGAATGATTGCCAATCGTTTAGGCTATTTGCAAGCATCCCTCCTATCATGTTGTGTACGTTCCATGTATCACCTTAAGTGACCAAAGGTAGATGGGACCTCTTTGTTGCTGTGTTACAGTATTGAAGCTATAGCACAATGATGTGGACTAGCAAGGCCAAAACGTGTATGGGGTTGCTTGTGTTCCCACCTGGATCAGACGTCATCTGGCAGTTTGCTATGGACTGTTCCCATCAGCAGTAGGATCGGATATGCATACGTAAAGTTGCTGTGCAGAGTGGCATAGTGGGCCACAAAATGAGTTGGATTGAGTGATTGTCAGTGGTTTATACTATTTGCAAGAATCTGTCTCATCACTTTTAGTGTGCGTAATGTAACACACTAGGCAGCTAAGGGTATGCCTATATGTGGATCCATTGCTGTGACACATAAATCAAGATATGCGTTGCTAATGAGGCTTAACAAGTCCTGACACTTGTTTTGGGTAGCTTCTGTTTCCACCTGGATAAGGTTCATAATGAACTGTCCACGCAAGGTGCATGGTCAAGCACAGTGGGTAAAAATGATGAGCTTGAGTGCAACCAGAGTGATTAACAATGTTTGAAACTTTGTGCAAGCATTCCTCCCACCATCTTTTGTGGGTTTAAAGCTCCTCCTTTGTCAGCACCGTCAAATTTACAACAATCATTGTTTGCTATATTATGTATCAGAAACAATTCTTTTGTTATCAAGTTTGAGTGTTTAATTTGTTTATATTTCAAATCTTTTACAATCGCTGCTTTCATTAAATCCAATGTTTTGTTTGATAAATGTATATAGAAAGTGGTTTTCTTCTTATGTCCCTGCATTCAGATTGATTTCAATTCATATTACAGTAGATTGCATTAGTCAGAAAATCATAGGTAATGATAAAGTTGTTAAATACAATATACGGAATTCACAGTGATAAAGTAAACCAGTGATCTGATTTAAAAAGCAAAAATATAAAATTAAATCCAACACAACAGTTAAAATTGATTAAATGTGGCCAATCATGAGTTCAGCCCAGAGACCAGAGTGTCAAAGAGCTCACTTGTATTACGCTTTGTGAGGCCAGAGCACTCACATTAAGCTATTTACTAGAAGGCTATATCATTGCCCTAACCTTACAGAAGCTATAATGCTGCTTGTTATGTTATCATGACCTGTTATAGCAACACATTTTAAAATAAAACAAAGTTTAGTGTACCTACTTAACAAAGGAATCTGATACCTCAGGTTTGTTTTCAGTGAGACAAGTTAGCAAGGTTTCCATATAGCTTCAGAGCCCATGCCTAATACATAATAGTTGTAATAGTTATTTCCGCTGCACCAAAATAGACTGAAGAAAATGTTCAGAAGACTCGTTTTTATACTCACATAGTCCAGAGTTCAATTCCATACCCTTTCAGCTTTTCTCTGAGCTAACATAATACACTTAAGACCTGATTTAGATAGTTGCAGATGGGTTACTCCGCCACAACAGTGATGGATATCCATCCGCCAAAATCTAAATCCCCTAGGAAATGATGGAATTTAGATTTCAGCTAATTGTATATCCTTCAGCGTTGTGATGGAGTAACCCATCCGCCAATATCTAAATTCAGCCCTAAATCCTAGAGTTACTAACACTTTATGCTAGGTTTGCATTACTTTTGTAACACAAACCGGGCTCAAAGTGTTGTGATGGTGTTACCTTTCCAATGCAAATCTGGATTAGCAGTGGGAAGTTACCCAAAGTGATGCTAGGCACTGCTTTATGTTATTTTGTGTGAAGGGGCGATTCATGGGTAGATGGGTGTTCATGTGTACCCACTCATGGGTTTTGATAAAACACCTATCTACTAAAATTTAACCAAAAATGTATGCCTCCTCGAGGCAGGTGTAACCGTGGGGCATGTTTTAAAATGATCCATATTTTTACAATGTGGGAAACCTATAACAACATTGAATTTGTACAGGAAGGGTAGTCTTCCAGTACAAAACCTATGCCAGATAGAATGCACACATACTTGCACACCTACTTGAAATATCCCCCAGAGCAGGTGGAGAGGAAATAGAACCATACCTCAATAGATATGCCTCTGGTTTCCTATGTCCCTTTCATGTGCGTGACTCAGCAAGTCTGCTGCTAAGTTTTTGATATGTTTTTCCTGAAAGCAAATTGAGGGCTTCCAATGGTAATCATAGTCACGACAACATTTCTAATACTGTTGAGAAGGAGTGTTAACCTCACAATATCAACACATCTTGATTTATAATTAAGGAACACAATGCACAGAAGAAAATTAAACTAATGTAACATCTAAAGTCAGACAATAAATAAATAATGAACTTCACTGAGTCAACATTGCTTTCTTAATTTGTGTCCAGAGTTACTAGCACCTGGTGACACATATTGGCACAAGTGTTGTAATGCTATTTAATTTCCAGCCAAACCTTTGCACTGAAAAGTAGAGGTAAAGTAAGGATGCACACTACTTTTCATGAAGGGGGCATACCATGGGTGATACATAGGTGTTGCCATACAGCCACCCATTGATCTTGAAGCAATTCACTATCTACTAATAATAGTAGGCAGGGCTTTGCATCAAATAATTATGCCTCCGTGAGCCTCAGCAAAATGTTTTATTTTCTCTAACTTTTTCCAACTTTGCATGTGTGCTCTACTGTACAGCACACATACAGGCTTAGAAAAGGAGTTAACTATGTCTAATCATAGTATTTTGGGTACCCTTCCATTACTGAATATATGCTAGACATCCACCACAAACACTCTCGCACTATGGTTCAATGGATTGCATGCTGAGCAGGGCAGCTAAAAGTGTACCAGCGTGGGACGAGAGAAAATTGTGCCATATTTTGGTAGATATGTATCTGTTTCTTCGCTCTCCTTATTAGGCAGTACAAACATTTTAGTTGTAGAGTTGTGTTGTGTGAATTGTTTCCTTCTAAATAATGTTCATAAGGTTCCCTCATGCCGATCCATAAATGCCAGATTTAAAGCTGTGGCTTTTAACCTGAGTAATTTAAAAAGATTATAATTAATTGCTCTTTTTTTCCAAAAAACACACACACTGCTATTCAAAGTACTAGAACCTTTATTTTCTAGTGACCTCCAAAACGAGACTCCCAGTTAATTGTTCAACATTTTAAGATAATGAATTAGGTCTTGTCAATATTTTTTTTTTAAATGAATATTCTTCAATAAATATTCCACTAAATTAGACAGAGGTCTTTAAATTCCAGTCACAGTCCTGTCTATAAGGATGATGTTGTCTATGCATTGAAGGATTCAAAACAGACTTCCTCCAAAGAAGGATGGCAAAGTCCTGATGCTACACAGCAGTTGAAAAATAGGGGTGTGAGTACGCAGCCCTGCTTTAATCTCTGATTTGTAAATAATTTTTTAGATGTTAGACAATGAGCTTCAGTTTAATTATAAAGCAGGTATTGGGAGTACAGTGAGATTACTGACCAAAGTAAGGCTTGGGGAAACATAGATGTTCAAGAATTTTACAATACCAATTCTACAAGAGACACAGCTGACAAAAAACAAGTGTTTTCAATTGTTTGGAAGACAGAAATTATTGCAGCAGGTGGTAAGGACAGACCACATGTCATACTAAACGTGTAGCAATTTTATTTAAAAAGCAAGTAGAGGCAAAGATAAATTAGAGTGCATCGAACAAACTGGAGCAATGGGTAATTGCTTAACTACAACTAGACAACAGTAGATATAACCTGATGGGATATTATGGTCCTAGTGTGGAGGACACTGAACACTTAAAGAATATTTGTTTAAATTTATTAGCTTTCACTTCCCCCATTATTATGACAGGTGATTTTACTATTGTCATGAATAACAAATTAGATAAGTCGGCCAACAGTAGAGCTAAAACGTTTTCTAAATAGCAATCTTACATTAAAATAATGTTGAAATAAAAGAGATTATGTGACATCTGAAGAATAAGAATGGGTATAGACCATGGGTATACTTTCCACAACAAAAAATGTGATGATATTCAGGGTGTTAAATATGTACCTGCACACTTGTCAGATTACATTGCAGGTATTCCAGAGATTAAATTGACCAACGGGCAAACCTTAAGAAGGTAAACTTTGAATCGCTCTATCTTATTATATCAAGCGGTTGTGGACAGACTGAAGAAAGAGTCAGAGGAATTTGCAGGAGTAAATGATGACTCAGATCCTCTGCTTATGGTCGGGGACATGTTTAAAGCTTTTATGAGGAGGCAGCTTATTCTTATGGAGGGACTAGAGCTCATGATAGACCTATTGGAAAGACAATTGCTAGATCAAAGCCTGTCAACAGTGAATAGAAGTGCACTAAAGAGAAACATACAAGAGCGAATGTCTTGGATCACCCTCATACTGGATGCAAGGGTTAGACACAGGTGGGAAGTGAGCAAGATGGCCCTCTTTGAGTACAGTGAGAATGTGGGAAAACTGCTAGCATGGAAAATAAAGTCAGATTTAGCTAAGAGTGAAAAAAAGAGTGAGGAGACTGGAGCATGTTTAACAAACAGATCAGATGTTGAAACTGCTTTCACTAAGTTTTTTTAAAGGCCTATACATAGAGGATCTGGTGGTTACAGAAGAGAAGGTCAATAAGTGGTTGGAAGGAGATCTTCTAAGTAAACTTTCAGATGAGAAGAAAGGGTGCTTTGATCTTGAAGTTACACAGAAGGTAGTAGTGCCTGCAATTTGCTCATGTGAGAAGAGAAGCGCTGGAGACACAGATAGTCTTCCAAATAGATTTTTCAAGGCCCTGGGGGCTCAATTATGCTTCTTATGTCTAAGGGCCTGGTTTAGAACTTGGCAGACAGGTTACTCTGTCACAATGGTGATGTATATGCCGTCTGCCAAAACCAAAATCCCATTATCTTCAATGGGATTTAGATTTTGTCGGACAGGATCTCGGGAGTAACCTGCCCACTGAGTTGTTTGGAGGAATCTTAGAGGATAAGACCCCCTTTTCACACTCATTGGGGTAGGTAGCCATCACTTTGATTTTAAAACCAGATACAGACACCACAGTCTGCAAATCCTGTGGGCCCATATCACTCTTGAATGGTGACTACAACATTTTTGCAAATATTTTTGCCAGAAGATTAGGGTGGTCATTACAACCCTGGTGGACGGTGTTAAAGCAGCGGTAAGACCGCCAACAGGCCGGCGGTAAAAAAATTGAAATTACGACCATGGCGGAAACCGCCAACAAAGACAGCCACTTTAACAGTCAGACCGCCACGGCGGTACAAACAAACAGCTTGGCCGTCACCGCCAACAGACAGACGGGAGACAATGTACCGCCCACACTATTATGACAGGCCAATCTGCCACCTTTTCCGGGGCGGATTCACCGCGGATAAAAACACAGCGGAAATTTCGAAGGGAAAACGCTCACCTCTACACACTCAACGAGGAACGAGGACACCATGGAACCGGAACTCCAAATCCTCCCTGCGATAGTCTTCATGCTCCAGGAGCACGAACGCCGGCGGCGAAGACCACAGTGAGTACAGCACCTACGACACAGGGGAGGGGGGAGGCAAAAAACAGGGACACACACACGCAACACCCCCACCCTCACCCTCACCCACCACAACACACACACTAATGCATATCAATACATCACAGTTACACCCCTCAAACCCCTCCGGAAGAATGCAAAGACCAAAGAAAATGAGTGTAACCATCGGAATATATTAAAAACAAGTAGGCAGGAATATATATATACACAATGTACAAATTAAATACCAGGCATAGTAGTCCAGGTACTGCACAAAGAAAGTCCGTGGAACACTGGGACCACACGGTATGGGCGAGGCCCACACAAGATCCCCGACCATGACGGAGAGAACACTGCAGGGGCATCAGACAGCAAGAAAACAGGCACCTCAGGGGAGGGAAAGGAGGGGCACCTCAGCCGATTGAGTGCACGACGCCAAATCCACGAGGGGGCCACATGCCCACTGTTCAATCCTGGGGAGTTCAAATCCACAGTCTCTCAAGTCTCTACAGTGGGTGGCTTGCCCACTGTTCAATCCTGGGGAGTGGAAAGCCACAGTCTCTCAAGTCTCTACAGTGGGTGGCTTGCCCACTGTTCAATCCTGGGGAGTGCAAAGCCACAGTTTCTCAAGTGGATGACAGTCTCCACTGGTTCTGGAGGGGGACTGGTTCCCAGAGTGCTTCATCCTGTGAAGGACAGAGGTAGTGGATGACAGTCTCCACTGGTTCTGGAGGGGGACTGGTGCCCAGAGTGCTTCATCCTGTGAAGGACAGAGGTAGTGGATGGATCTCTCCACTGGTTCTGGGGGGGGGACTGGTGCCCAGAGTGCTTCATCCTGTGAAGGACAGAGGTAGTGGATGGATCTCTCCACTGGTTCTGGAGGGGGACTGGTGCCCAGAGTGCATCACTCACCCCGTGACGGACCCAGTTGCGTCAGTGCCCCTGCCGCTCATGGGCTAGCGGTGCTTGTGATGGCGGTGCCCTGTTCAGCGGTGCTTGTGATGGCGGTGCCCTGTTCAGCGTTGCTTGAGATGGCCGTGCCCTGTTCAGCGGTGCTTGAGATGGCGGTCTATATTGCAGGGTCTCAGCTGCTGGCGGTCCTTCATGGCTCAGCGGGGCTTGTGCTGGCGGTCCTTCATGGCCCAGTGGGGCTTGTGCTGGCGGTCCTTCATGGCCCAGCGGGGCTAGTGCTGGCGTTCCTCCATGGCCCAGCGGGGCTTGTGCTGACGGTCCTTCATGGCCCAGCGGGGCTTGTGCTGGCGGTCCTTCATGGCCCAGCGGGGATGGTGCTGGCGGTGGCCTCCTGGGCAGCTGGGCTGGGGCTGGCGGTGGCCTCCTGGGCAGCTGGGCTGGCGGTGGCCTCCTTGGCAGCTGGGCTGCAGCTGGCAGTGGACTCCTGGGCAGCTGGGCTGGGGCTGGCGGTGGCCTCCTTGGCAGCTGGGCTGGGGCTGGCGGTGGCCTCCTGGGCAGCTGGGCTGGGGCTGGCGGTGGCCTCCTTGGCAGCTGGGCTGGGGCTGGCGGTGGACTCCTGGGCAGCTGGGCTGGGGCTGGCGGTGGCCTCCTTGGCAGCTGGGCTGGGGTTGGTGGTGGACTCCTGGGCAGCTGGGCTGGCTGTGGCCTCCTGGGCAGCTGGACTGGGGCTGGCGGTGGCCTCCTTGGCAGCTGGGCTGGGGCTGGCGGTGGCCTCCTGGGCAGCTGGGCTGGCGCTGGCGGTGGCCTCCTGAGCAGCTGGGCTGGGGCTGGCAGTGGAATCCTGGGCACCTGGGCTGGGGCTGGCGGTGGCCTCCTGGGCAGCGGGGATGATGGCGGTCTTCTCCGCCGTGCTGCTCTTCCCAGACTTGGTGGGTTTTTTGTGGCCCTTCCCCACCTTGGAAGGTGTCACAGCTGACTTCACACTCCCAACGGGACCCCTGGCAGCGGCTTTGGTGGCTGGAGTCTTCCCCCTCTCCCGCCGGGCACTGGCCAACTTCTGATGCTTCACAGGTGGGGGACTGTCTGTGCTGTGGCTCCGTGCCACACTGGCTGTCCTGGTGGCCGGTGCACTCCACATACCGGTGACTACAGGCACCACTGGTCTCGGAGATGTTGTGGCTGAGGTGCAACTTCGGGACCTATGAGATGGACGGGGTGGGGGAGGTGTGGGAAAAAGGTCAAGGGTGGACAGGAAAAGTTTTTGGGACACACTGGGACGGGTAGCTGGTGGGGGTTTGGGAGTGGAGGAAGAGGTGGTGGTAGTAGGAGGTGTACGTTTGGTGACTTTGGGTGAAGGTGCATGCGCTGGAGGCTGTTGTGATGTGGATGGCTTTTGGGTGGGTGTGTGCCTGCGTTTGTGTATCTTGGGAGGGGGCATCACAGACACACTGGGAGAGGAGACAGGGGACGTGTGAATGGTAGTGGGGGTGGTGACTGCATGTGAGCGGGGTGTGCTGGTGGGTGTGCTGGTGAGGGACATAGTGGCTGTAGAAGTGGTGCATGCAGGTGTGAGTGTAGACGAGACTGGGAGGGAGGAGGGAGACGACGAGAAGTGGGACACAGTGGAGGCAGTGGATGTTGGTGTGTCTGCATGTGTGTGTTGCTTGCGTGAGTGCCTGTGGGATGTGTGGTGCTTATGTTTGCCTGAGCTTCCCTTGTGTGTTGAGGTGTGTGCAGGCTGGTCTGATGGTGTGCTTGGGATAGGCAGAGGTACAGGGGATTGGGTCTGGGTGGTGGAAGTTGGAGGGGGGAGGCTAGAGACGGGGACAATGGCTGCCATCAGTGCAGAGGCCAGAGTCTGAAAAGCTCGGTGAAGGGCCGCCTGACCAGAATTAATGCCCTCCAGGAATGCATTTGTTTGTTGCAACTGCCTTTCTACACACTGGATGGCATTCAAAATGGTAGACTGCCCAACAGTGAGGGACCTGAGGAGGTCAATGGCCTCCTCACTGAGGGCAGCAGGGGTGACTGGGGCAGGGCCTGAGGTGCCTGGGTGGAAGGTGATGCCCACCCTCCTGGGTGAGCGGGCACGAGGCGAAGGCTGAGGGGCTGCTGGGAGGGCGGTGCTGGTAGGGGGGGTGGCGGCTGTACCTGTAGATGCGGGGGGCACAGATGTTGCCGCCACCACAAGGGAGCTCCCATCAGAGGACAAGTCTGTGTTGCTGGTCTCATCTCCTGTCCCCGCTGTGGAGCTCCCCTCGCCCTCCAGGGCCATGTGTGATGCAGCTCCCTCGTGCTCCGCTGCCACTGCTCCTCCGCCTGATGATGCTAATATACACAAGAACAGGGAGACCACAAAAAGGGGGGGACGACAGAAGAAAGACATGTTGAGTGCATGGATTACTGTTACCGTTGGCAGACACGACAGACACAGAAGACCCCTGCACTACGCGGCGCTCTTGGGCTCCACTGTTCAATTCCTGGGAAATGGCCTACAAGGCTATGGATGACATCTGCACAGATGACACAGGGGCATGAATAGCTGTACTTGGCACTCTACAGAGGTGGGGTGGGGTCCCACATGGCCTGCCTTACGGAGGGGCCTTGCCTACGGAACTCGCCCTGGCCTAGGGAAACCCCCAGCCCTCCTCCCCCACCCAGACACCTCCACTGCGTGCAAAGTCAGCAGAATGAGAGTGTACTCACCCCCTTGTGTCTGCTGTGATGCCCTCAAGCGCCCATCCAACTCCGGGTAGGCCACCGCCAGGATCCTGAACATCAGGGGGGTCATGGTGCGACGGGCACATCTCCCACGTTGGGAGGTCATCCCCAGCTGGGCCTCCGCCGTCTTCTTGCTCGAGTGGCGAATGTCCTCCCATCTTTTCCGGCAGTGGGTGCTCCGTCTGTTGTAGACCCCCAGGGTCCGGACGTCCTTGGCGATGGCACGCCAAATATCTTTCTTCTGGTGGGCGCTGACCCTACCCTTGCCATGTGGCACATGCATTCGCCGTCTTTCATGCACGCAGCACTCTGCCCCCTTCCTTCTTACATCCAGCCCTCTCCACACAGGCATAGCCCATACAACATGCTCCCTGTGTACTTACCTGTTTGTCTGGAGGACCGTAGAGTAGCTTGTACTGGGGGAGGACCCCATCCACGAGTTTCTCCAACTCCTCCGATGTGAAGGCAGGGGCACTTTCCCCAGACGCACGAGCCATTGTCTCTTCCAGACCGAGGTCACAGCAGCACTTGCAGTGTAGGTCCTCTCCTGTCGAAGATCAGGTATCGAGTGATTGAACAGATAGAAAATGGCGGTCACGTCTGCGGCGGTGCGTACCGTCACCGCCGGCGTACATCGTCATTGGCTCCTGGGACCCATAGGGTCCAATGTTAACCAATGCAGCATTGCGCCGCGGCCTTCGACCGCGACGGTGTACAACGCCAGCGCAGTTACCTCACATCCCATTGTCTCACTTAGAGGTCAGGCAGCCGCCATTTCAGGGGCCCACATGGCTTCATTTTCAACTGCATCACACATACCTAGGCCTAGACTCAACACACATACAGGCCACCTTTTGTGTATGGATGGTGTTCTGTGGGTACTTCTGAGTTGGTTGACTCTGTGCTCGCTGTTGTCCTTCATAGGCACCGTCCTCTGGGACATGTGAGGAGATGGCGGCATCCTCCGGTGTACCGACCGTTGGTGGACCTGTCGACAATGGAGGAGCGACATTTGATTATGACCTACAGGCTTGACCGTGCCACAATCCAGGAACTGTGTACCCAGTTGGAGCCAGACCTGATGTCAGCAATCCGCCATCCCACAGGAATCCCCCCTCAAGTGCAGGTGATGTCAGTGCTCCATTTCCTTGCAAGTGGCTCTTTCAAACAACAGTGGCCATGGCATCAGGGATGTCCCAGCCTATGTTTTCCAACGTATTGTCCAGAGTGTTGTCTGCCCTTCTGAAACACATGCAGAGCTACATCGTTTTCCCTCAGGTGGAGGATTTGCCTACAGTGAAAGGTGATTTCTATGCCCAGGAACATATCCCCAACATTATAGGTGCCATTGATGGGACCCATGTGGCTTTGGTCCCCCCCCACAGGAGTGAACAGGTGTACAGAAACCGGAAGAGTTATCATTCTATGAATGTACAGATGGTATGTTTGGCAGACCAGTACATCTCCCATGTGAATGCCATGTTCCCTGGCTCAGTGCATGACGCCTACATTCTGCGGAATAGCAGCATCCCTTATGTGATGGGTCAACTCCAGAGGCACAGTGTGTGGCTATTAGGTGAGCACCTGGATGCAAGTCATTGGGAATTGTTTTTTGGGTCTGGGGTTATCCCTACAGGTTAGTGTGTGTCTAACAGTTGTCCCTCGCCATTTGCAGGTAACTCTGGTTACCCTAACCTGTCCTGGCTACTGACCCCAGTGAGGAATCCCAGGACAAGGGCCGAGGAACGCTACAACGTGGCCTGCTGTATGCTTCACAACTTGGCTTTGCGACGCCAGGTGCCTTTTCTGCAGGAGGATGGTCCAGATGGAGGTGTTGTGGCAGCTGTGGAGCCTGTGGACAGTGATGAGGAGGAAGCAGAGGAAGAAGACATGCACAACAGGGACTCAGTGATCCTGCAATATTTTCAGTGAGACACATGTAGGAATCCAAACCTGCCTACTACATGTACTTTGACACTACTACCTCTCTCCTGTCTGTCGTTTTCACCCAGTGTATGGTCACTGAGTTGTCACTTTCCCTTACCATTTCACAGATGTGGGTCCCACTGTGTGACATCTGCTTAGATTCCTCATGGACTAGAGCTGTGTGACATAGGTATGTTGACATTACTATTTAAAAAACATTTTAGCACTGTAATTGCTAATACACTATTTTGAAATCACAGACAGACTCCAGATCGTTTTGTGCTTTAGGTGTGTTTATTTAAATGCTCAATATTGGAGGGGGTAGTGAAATGGTGAGGGGTGATGGTGGAGGTGTGTCCATGGCAGAGTCCAGTCTATTAGTCTCACAGGTGCATTGCCCAGATGGGCATAGGAAGTGGAGCTGGGGCAGTTTAATTATGGACAGGGTGACATAGTGGGACAGTAGGATAACAATCAGGGTGTTCTCATTTCTTGGCGGGGGTCTTGGCATCGTGCTCTGTCTTTGTCCTGGATCTCAGGGACCGTTTGCGGGGTGGTTCTCCCTCTGCAGGGGGTGGGGTGCTGGTGTGGTGGTCCTGTGGCAGGGCGTCCTGTCCACTAGCGCCGGCGGAGGTGGTGGGCAGTTCGTCGTCCATGCTAGTGTCAGGGGCCCCTTGTAGTGCCACAGTGTCCCTCCTGGTGTTGAGTACTTCCTTCAGCACCCCTATGATGGTGCCCAGGGTGGAGCTGATGGTTCTGAGTTCCTCCCTGAAGCCCATATACTGTTCCTCCTGCATGCGCTGGGTCTCCTGAAACTTGGCCAGTACCATTGCCATCGTCTCCTGGGAGTGGTGGTAGGCTCCCATGATGGAGGAGAGGGCCTCGTGGAGAGTGGGTTCCCTTGGCCTGTCCACCCCCTGTCGCACAGCAGCCCTCCCAGTTCCCCTGTGTTCCTGGGCCTCCGTCCTCTGGACCGTGTGCCCACTACCACTGCCCCCAGGTCCCTGTTGTTGTTGGGGTGGTGGGTTATCCTGGGTTCCCTGTAGTGGTGGACACACTGCTGATTGACGTGTCCTGGGGACGGAGGTATGGGCCTGCTGGGTGGCTGCTGTGCTGGTGTTTCCAGAGGGGGGAAGGTCTGTGGTGGCCTGTGCCTGTGTGAGGGGAACCGACTGTCCCGAGGTCCCCGATGGGCCGGGCTGGTCATCTAGATCCAGTTGGACAGGGCTGCTGTCATCACTGTGGGCCTCTTCTGTTGGTGGTGTGGACATGTGTGGACCCTCCTGTCCGTTGACATTGGGTAGAGGTCCTGCAGGGGTATAAAAGGATGTTTATTAAATCTGTGTGTCTAATGGTGTGCAATGGGTGGATGACCGTGTACCCCAGTGCTAGCATTCCTGTGTGGGAGCTTGTGTGATGATGGTTTATGGGGGTGTGTGGGTATGTGCAGTGGGCATGCTTTGGTGATGGGTGTCCATGCTTTGTTGTTGCATGCAGGGCTTGGTTTTGGGATGTGTGGTTTGTGATGTTGGGACATATGTGAGGAGCTGGGGTGCTGGGGGTGAGGGTGAGGGTGGGGGTGTGTATTAGCATGCAGGTAGGGTGGGGGATGTAATAGTAAAGCTTTGACTTACCAGAGTCCATTCCTTCACCTACTCCTGCGAGGCCCTTAGGATGCAGAATCGCCAAGACCTGCTTCTCCCATGTTGTTAGTTGTGGGGGAGGAGGTGGGGATCCGCCGCCAATCCGCTGAACCGCCAGGTGGTGTCTTGAGACCACGGAACGCACCTTCCCCATAGGTCATTCCACCTCTTCCTGATGTCCTCCAGATTTCTTGGGTGTTGTCCCACTGCGTTGATCCTGTCCACTATTCTTCGCCATAGCTCCATCTTCCTAGCTATGGAGGTGTGCTGCATCTGTGATCCGAATAGCTGTGGCTCTACCCGGACGATTTCCTCCACCATGACCCTGAGCTCCTCCTCCGAGAACCTGGGGTGTCTTTGCCGTGCCATGGTGTGGTGTAGGTGATGTGTGGTGTGGAGTGTGTGGTGATAAGTGTGGTGATATGTAGTGGTGTGTTGTGTGAGGTGCGTGGAAGTTGTGTGGGTGATGGTGTTGTGTGCCTGTGGATGCTGTTGTTCTTGCTGGTGATGTCTCTCTCTGGCCTTCTTTCGGAATTTTTTGTCGTGGAGGTTTGTGGGTGATGTGGGTGTGTGTTTTATATTGTATTGGGTGTGTGGGAGTGTTGTGTGTATGTGTAGCAGGTGTGTGTATTTTGAATTGTCCAATGTGGCTGTGTTTTGTATGTGTGTGTGTATTTTGAGCGCGGCGGTGTGTACCGCCAATGGAATACCGCGGTTGAAAGACCGCTGCGTGGATTCGTGTGGCGTGATAGTGTGGGCGTATTTCTGTTGGCGTGACGGTGGAGGTTTTGATTTTGACAGTTTATCACTGACCTTTGGTGTGGCGGACTTGTGTGGGTGTCTGACTTTTGGCAGATTCCGAGATGTGGGTCATAATAGCTGTGGCGGATTTCCGCGGCCGCAGCGGTGTGTTGGCGGTCTTCTGCACGGCGGTAAGATGCTTTTACCGCCAATGTTGTAATGACCATCTAAGTGTGGTAGTGGGGGAGCTAATACATAATGACCGGAAGGGCTTTATAGGGGAAAATTCCTGCACGAGTTGATAAGCTCAATAGATGTTGCCACAAATCTTAGAATCTGGCTCGCTGTAATAGCATTGGATGCTGCTAAGGCTTTTGACAGGGTTAACTGGTCTTATTTGAATGCTGTCCTGAAACTTTATAAGCTGAGGGATATGTTCCAAAGGATTATTCAGATGATTTACAAAACTCCTAGGGCAAGAATTCTTCTCAAGGCTAAAATTTGAATTTAAAATAACGAGTGACATGAGACAGGGCTGCCCACTGTCCCCCTTGCTATTTAACCTTTATATTGAGCTTTTGGCATGTGACCTTAGGATGGAGAATGATATAACCCCTTTTAGATATGATGCATGTGAAAAGAAAGTCTGGATTTACGGAGATGACTTGATGATTTATACAACAAATTTAGGATTGCCATTGAGCGGCTCACTGAAGATTTTGGTGAAGTGTCAGGCTATGTGGTGAGCCTCCTAAAGGCGGAGATAATGGTTTGGAATGTTGAGGGCAGGAAGTGGCAATAAAAGGTCATGAAATATCGAGGAATTAAAATCAAGTCAGGACTTAGGGCCTGATTTAGAGTTTGTTAGAGGGGTTACTCCATCACAACGGTGACAGATATCCCGTCCACTGAAATTGAAATATCATTATTTCCTATGGGATTTATATTTCAGCCAACGGGATATCTGTCTCCATTGTGATGGAGTAACCCTTCCGCCGAATTCTAAATCAGGCCCTTATGCAAGATTGCAGAACTTAATTTTACCAGGGTACTGGGGCAAACTTGTAAATTGGTAATAAGCTGGTCACATCTTCCATTAATAATATTTGGAAGAGCAAATGGTCTTCCTGCCAACATTAGGTTATGGGAATGAACACTGGTGCCCTCAGTGAAGGGGGAATGGAGGCCTTAAACAACCTAAAATTACAACTTAAAATCAGAAACTTTCATTTACATCAACCAATGACATTTTTGCACACCTCAATTGATTCGAGTTGCACATAAATGTTGTGACCATGGGCCAGATATGCAAAGCATATTTCTGGTTGCAAATGGCCTGAGGCACAGAATCAGACCGTTTGTGACCAGACAAATGATTTTTTTAATGTACAAAAGACAAATGCGATTCTGGGATCGGTATTGTATGTATTACTGTTTTACTACTGAAATCCAGTTACAAAAACAGTAATATTTTACCACCAGTTTAATACTGGAGGTAACCCATTCGCAAAGGGAAGTAGTCCCTAAGGGAACCCTTCGGGACTCCTTCCCCTTTGATAATGTAGATAATAGTATTTTTTAAGAGCAGGCAGTGGTCCTTTGGACTACTGACTACTCTTAATAAATGAAACTGCAAAGTTTCATTTTTTTCTTTTTAAATGCATCCCATTTTCCTTTAAGGGTAATGGGCTGCATTAAAAAAACTACTTTATTAAAAAATAATGACAGACATGGTGGTATGCTGACCCCAGCAGGTCACCATCCCTCTGATGGCTAAAATCCCTAATGGGTCGCAAATTGCAACCTACCTCATTAGTATGCATGGGTTCGGTATATTTGCAGCCTACTAGAAATCGCTAATTAAAGTCAAAAGAATTTCATACATTAAGAATACCGATTTCCTAATAGCAAAGCAGAGAGAATTGCAATTAGGAAATTGGAATTCCTAATGTTAGTGCATTTGGCATTCCTAATGTTAGTACATTTGGCCCCAGATCTTTAGTGGTCACAGAGCTTAATTTGCACAGTGGTTGGTGGTGTGGGTCACCACCACTTATTTTTGGGGATAGGCACTTATTTTCAGGCATCTGATTTGTCCCAAGCGTAAGCGAACGATAACACACAAATCGGAAAGACAAAGGAGGAAAAAGGCGAAAAACATGTTACAAAGGGAGAATGCAGGAATGAGAAAAGGGGTGGGAGAGTTTCTGGTAGTGTATTAAGGAGGCATTATGTGGATTTAAGACTACCTGCTTAGGCATTTGGCACGCCGACATTTAACTGCACGGTCAAAGTCATCTGAGCAGAACTTCCGGCATTGCCACTCTTACAAATTAAGCACTGAGAGGTCAAAACACAGGCTGTCCTAAATTGTGTGTTTTGTAAATTATTTTTATTCATTGTGGTCTTTCAAGCCTAAAGCCTAAAAGCTGTATTCCTGTTTCACGTTTATTCAAAGATAATGAGCCATTTTCATTAACAGTGTGAAACTGCAATTTTCTCTCTGCCAGCTACCTACTTTTAAGTAAACTTAGTGATGTAGCTACAATGCCCTCATCTACAAATAACAATGTTCTCAAGGCGTATTTACACTCTTCATACTGTGCATACAATTACAGATAAAGTACATGTTGTGCGCGGTTTTATTTTGGATTATCACAGATCACAGAATCTGATAATTACCAGATTGTACTGCATAATTAAATGACTTAGAACAGTGAAGGCCAACAAAAAGGCATGTTGAATGTGTAAGCATGTAATTGCAAAAAAGGAATTTCATGATTTTAAGGTGGTTCAATGGATTGCCATGAGGAGCGAACAATGGCACCACAGAATGGAAAATCATAGTTAAATGAGACAACCTACTTGTTCATGCAGTGAACAAAATATGATATAATATAGGAACTCTCTACAGGATGCGATGAAATCAGGTGAAAGACTAAAATACACAGATTAGCTAAAACATACATTTTTCCAATAGTAGCCACTGCCCAGTTCAATAAATCTGGCCCAGAAAGGTTATCTCCCCATAAAGCCCATCCAAGCCAACTCGACTGGGTTCCCCAACCCCACCCATGTTCTCATATATACTATAAATAACTTACCCAAGGATGTCAGCGGTTCACCTGATCACCTAATAAAAATGTGCCAAAATAATGTACTTTCCCACACTATTTTCCTAGAAATGGCCATAGGTGATACACACAAATAATATAACTACATTTAACACAGCCTGTTATTTTGTATGTAATCTCCACCAAGACACAACAAAGCTAGAAACGTGCTACATACAGATCTACAGTGCTGTGAAGAAGAGTGGAGACACCTTAAATATTCAGACAGTAAATGGGGTTGTAAAACTCTTACAGACTAATGCCTCAGACAGCAGCCTGGAGCACAAGTGGAATTTGATCCTTGAATACACACATTTGGAAGTGTAAACATTTCCCACAAAATGACTTTATCAAAATACTCTCAACTGTAATTTTTAATTTTTGCAATATAAAGATAAATTTCCCAACCAAAAGATTATAATTTTGTTGAAAAGAAAAACAATATTTTTTTACCAGCTTTTAATTTTTATTATGTATATGTGTGGAGCACCAAACATCAGTTTGCCATTTTCTGCATGTACCCATATTTAATGCTTCTTGACATGGATAGATTAACTTTCAATAGTTTTCAGTCACAATCACATGCTATGGATGTTAATGCTATCCCAAGAATAACTGGTTTTATTCCTGAAAAAATATTAAAATAGGATGAGAACAACATGATGGCTAAAATGTTTGAATTAATCTTGGACACTGGAGTGAGTTAGAAATTGTGTTTCTCTTTAGCAGAAATATGCACCGTGTCCAAGCAGGAGCCACAATTGTATTCAGGATAAGTCAAATACACACCATAAATTAACCTCTGCCTCACCCTCTGGTGAGCAGGTAGGCCCAACTTAGGAGGCAATGTTTAAAGTATTTGTGCAACACTTAAAACAGTAAAACAGTGAGAATACTACACAAAAATAGAGTTTAATTTAATGAATAAAACAAGATTAAATGTGCAAGTAACACTTAGAAGCAATTTGCAACTATTGGGTATATCTGTTTGTGCTGGACCAGGACAAAGTCAAGAGTTCAGGCTGCCTGTGATGGAACCCAGGCTGGCTGCAGGACCCCTGGAGGGCCTGCTGGCCAACATTACCTTATTACTTGTTGCAGCACAAGATGCGTTGATGATCCCCATGCAGTTGGAGTGTTGCACCAGATTTCTCCATGCAACTGTGGCGATGCATTGGTTCCAAGTGCAATGCGCTGGTTTCAAGTGCAGTGGTTCCAAATTCGATGTGCTGGGTCAATCCATTCTGGAGGGGATAGTAATAACTAGTACTAGTTAGCAGTGATAACGTGTCCAAAGTCCTAAAGACAACAAAAACGAGGTCAGCCGAACAGGACGTTAGAGAGCAAGAAGTTAGGGGAAACCAAGCCAAGGAAGCCAGGTCTAACAACTGGCAATCGCTTGAAGTTGTATTCCAGTCCATCATTTTTCACCCAAAATGCCACTCTAGACAATGCCTATCCACCTTATGCAAATCAGTACCGAATCTGCTCCTCATGGAAACGGTCCATTTCGAAGGCAACAATTCCTCCGGAAGGGACCACAAGCAACCCCAGTCTGGTTTCAACATTCTTAGGTCTCATCAGTGACGCATAGCTTGAGTCCTATGGCACAGTGAGCACAAAACCCACATCTGGGATTAACTCTTGCCCTGCTAGCCATTGTATGCTAATAAATACATTTTTGAAGGAGATTTTACAAAGGTGGGCACAATATTGACATTAATGATCATAACATGGCACTAATTGCCAGCTGTTATGCCCGGCCGTAATGTGGACATCATCATATCTTGATTTTGCCAATATGCCAAGAATTACCACCATTAAGTAAAGAAGCAGCACTATAATTGGATGAGTTACCATCATGGCATGGATGCCCAAAAATGCCAAAAACTGCAATCATTAGACCAGGTCTTTTTGGGAGACACAAATCATTGCACGGAAGCCCACAATTGTTCAGTAATTACTCCCATTATGTCAGAGACAATATTATTCCAGGTTGGACAATCCATCATCATGGTAGAATCAGCACCCTGAGTCTTCACTCTGGGTAGTCACCTTGATTGAACAAACCATTATGCAATGCAGAACGCATTCAAACCAATTCATGCACAAACACACACACATGCTTAGACAATAAGATATGCCTTCATTAATCAATCAATCAATCAATCAATAAATCATAGCATGTGTAAAGCGCACTATTCACCTGTGAGGGTCTCAAGGCACTGACAGGGGAGGAGTGTGCTGCTACTGCTCGAACAGCCAGGTGTTGAGGTGTCTCCTGAAGGTTAGCAGGTCCTGTGTCTGTCACAGGTGGATAGAAAAGGTGTTCCACGTCTTGGCGGCGAGGTGGGAGAATGATCTGCCACTGGCGTCGTTCTATGGATGCATGGAATGGTGGCGAGGGCAAGGTCAGTGGAGCGAAGCTGGAGGGTCGAGGTGTAGAAGGTGAGTCGTCTGTTGAGGTATTCTGGTCTGGCATTCTGCAGTGCTTTGTGAGCATGGGTTAGGACCTTGAGGATTCTCTTGTTGACGGGGAGCCAGTGCAGGTCTCTCAGGTGGGCTGTGATGTGGCTGTGGCGGGGGATGTCCAGGATGAGGCATGCGGAGGTGTTCTGCATGCGATGCAATCTTTTCTGGAGCTTGCCCGTGGTTCCTTACATAGAGGGTGTTGCTGTAGTCCAGTCGGCTGCTTACGAGGGCTTGGGTGACCGTCCTGCTTTCGGTGGGGATCCATCTGAAGATCTTCTGAAGCATGCAGAGGGTGTTGAAGCAGGAGGAAGAGACAGCGTTGTCTTGCTGGGTCATTGATAGTGATGAGTCCAGGATGAACCCCAGGTTGGGTGATGGGTCGGTGGGTGTCGGTGCGATTCCCAATGTGGCAGGCCACCAGGAGTCATCCCAGACGGTGGGGGTGGAGCCGAGGATGAGAACCTCAGTCTTGTCAGAGTTCAGTTTCAGGCAGCTGTTCTTCATCCATTTGGCGATGGCCTTCATTCTTTCATGGAGGTTGGTTTTGGCGGTGCCGTGGTCCTTGATGAGGGAGAGGATCAGCTGAGTGTCATCGGCGTATAAGATGATTTTGCAGTCGTGTGATCAGATGAAGTTTGCAAGTGGTGACATGTAAACGTTAAAGAGGCACCTTAACCTTGCACCTTCACAGCAACAATTGGGCATCTTCTTCTGCATATGGAAAATGTACATTAAAGGTGTGGTGTTTGAAACTGAAGCACACCCCTTAGGGAATTAAGAATGCATTATTTGGGAGTGTACACCAGTTGTCATCCATGGGCCAGATTCTCAAGGGAAAAATTACACGTTTGTGTACGTGATCCATTCTTTTGCTATTCACAAACTACAAGTTAATAGTACTTTTATGCCTGCAGAAACTCAGCAGTTGGGGCGGAGAACTCTACACATAAAAAGATACTACTATTGTGTAAGTTTACTATTTTTTGCTATTTAAATACTAGGAGTTATTCGTACGTTTACAACGCAGTCCGGACAGAGAACTGCACATATAAAAAGATATTATAGTCTGGTGCATTATAAAGCAGCATTTTCACATGCTTTTGCTAAAAAGATAACACATGTTTATGTGAAGACGCCTCCATCCCGACTGCAGAGTCTCCACAGTTAGACAGTATTGTTAACTGATAGTTTGTAGATAGCAAAAAAATAGTAAACTCACACAGCAGTGTAAGTTTACCTTTGTGAATCAGGCCCTTTATATTCACCACTACATATATTAAGGAGTTATACTTTTATAAATGTGTCTCATTATATATGCATTTTTTTATTATGTTGCTGGATTTCTGCACATTTAGCATTTGCTAAAACAGATGTTTGCCAGAAGTAGTCAAACTTGACTTGTCTTAGACATGGGTAATGACACTTCGTACCATCTAAACAACACCAACATATTTTTACACATTGATATTGCCGCTTTCTAGAAATGATCTCTCTACTTTCACAAAGTATGCACTATGGCCCAGATTTCAGAAAAGTGGCATTTCACATTGTGAAGCGCCACTTTTCTTGCACCCCTCCAACACCACAATAAGTGCGCTGTATTTAAGATATGGCACACCATGGTGGTATTAGGAACAATAGCGTCAAAATCTTTGATGCTGGTGGAGAAAAGTGTAAACTGTAAACTTCACATTTGTATAGCGCACTACTCACCGGTTGGGGTCTCAAGGTGCTGTACGCATACCGCTGTGGAACCCCTCCTGGCTTTTCCCTGTGAGGTGCCCACTCATGGACAGCCCCAGGGTGAGGTCAGGCATCCAAGCACTGTGAGGGCCGTTGTGGAGATTAAGCAAGATATTGCCCAGAGCTACAGAGTGGGACTGATTAATTAGATTAGGCACCAAGGCGAGAATTAGCTGGTTCAAGGGAATTGAGCCCAAGACCTGCTGAGGCAGGAACTGAACCCTGGTCCTGGGCCAAAACTTTGTATTTGGGTCTGCCGCTCTAACCATGGTGCTACACTTCACAGTGCAAGGAGGTCGTTTGAGTCCAATGGGTGCGTCCTAAATATTGTAGATTTCATTGTGCCATTTTTGCAGGTCTCCTTGTGCCAGAACGCCCTCTTTTGCATACATTATGCATGGCACATGCATAATGTGGGGCAAAGGGTCGCAATATAGTGCAATGCATGCATTGTTCCACTTTGTTGATATGGCACAGCGTTTTTGCCAATCTAACACCACATTAATGTCAGCACCCATGGTTTTTTACTCTGTCCCAGATTTACAACGTAGCATAAACCTGGGGCAATGACAAAAATGTACATCTCCCCAGACAAGGCATAACGAGGAAAAATGTTTACATTTCTCCTTGTTGTTTTCCTCTTTCCATGTGTGCTGCATTCTGCAACACACAAATAATGTGGAAAACACTTCTGGTGATTATTTTTGTGCAGGAAGGGACACAAAAACAATCATGACAACAACAGGTATTTGCATTCGCGCTTGGCTGAAATTTGTGCACCAGTGCAGGCTGACAGCAAATGAATGCACCGTATCTTGTAGATACTGTGCATTCCTGCCCCTTTGAATTGGCACAGGGCAGTGCAGAAAAATCACTTGCGGTCTGCCCTATGACAATTCTTTATAGATAAGGGCCTTAGGCCCTTATTTATGAAAAATAATGTACAACTGCGCTTGTTCAGTTGTGAGTACTTTTTTTAGATTCGAGCTAACATCATTCCATGCACCATTTTTAAGAAATGACGCACAATGGCGCTTAGGAATGGTTAGCGTAAAAAAAATGACATTAACCATTGCGACGTGCCATAACGAAAAATTACACTAATGCTGCAAAAGTGTCGCTAGACCATTTTGTGGCATGTATATATGTTGCAAAACAGGTTAGTGCCACTTTTTTTATTGCATTAGCATCAAAACACAATGCACAAGCAGGACAAATTGGAATTGAAAGACAAGATGAAGTTTGCAGGCCAGGAGAGAACCCAGGGAGACTCCCAATTACCCAAGTACCAGTCAGGACGGTCCTGACAAGTCCCAGGAGATAGAGAAGAGGAAGCGGCGGTGTATTTTTACTGACGAAGAGCATGACATCCTGGTCAGAGAGGTGACAGAGCACCAACACTAGCTCTTCCTCACCTCCAAGTTGCCCATCGGTAGGAGAGATGCAATATAGCAGGCAATAGTAGACAAAGTCAACAGTGTGGCAGAGGTGAAGAGAACTGTCACTGAGTACAAGAAGCACTGGCACAATTGCAAGCACAGGACTGAGGAGAAACTGGTCAGGAACCGAAAGGCAGCACTGCAGCCTGGAGGTGGAAGTCCCGCACCACAGGAGGACCTGCATGAGCTGGAGGAGATGGTCACAGCAGTCATCCAGAAGGAGCTGGTCCCTGGACTCGAAGGACAGGACAGCATAGACTAGCAAAAACCACCACAAATGCAGGGTAAGTTCCAGGGGGGGATATCTGGAATTCCACAAATGGCAGAAGGGGGAGGCACATAGAACACACTCAATGCATGCTAAAGGGTTGCATCTGCACATATAGGCCCTGAATCAAGACACGTCATCCCCACTCAATCCACACATGTACTGACGCTATGGTTGTGCTATGCACTCCAACATATACACAACAAGGAGATAGGCCACTCACTATGGCTATACTCCACCATGTAAATATGCAGCACATTGCCTGGAAGGGACGTGCAAGTAGTATGGCTGTAGCTGTGCCACGACAACACCCGTTGCATATTGTCAAAGCCCCTGTACCTACACACCTTAGACATCAGAGACTAGGACTGAAGTCAATACCACCGCAGGGGTGGTGCCTGGGTGGTGAGACTGGGAAAAATGCTTCCCTTCCTCCTTGTCGCATTGGCCTTCTCGTGTGTGCTGCATCTTGCAGCACACATTGAAATGCCAGAATAGCAAAAACAGCTTGTACATGTGCAGGAAGAGACACCTCCCTGCACATAAACAATTATACCCTCAAGGCAGGGACCCCTTCATCCTGCTGTAACAATGCCTGTGTTGGTGCAGGGAGAACAAATCTTTGCAGGTGCAGGGGGAACAGCAGGGCTGTACTGTATTCCAGTAAACATGGCACATCCCTGCATTTCTAAACTGACTCAGTGTCATGCAACACATATTGCTGGGTCCTGAGCTGAGCCACTTGAAAAAAAAATCTGCCCTAAAGCTTGCAGTCTGTGGAACACAACCCACACAGTTTGAGCCAACAACAAATCAGAGACAACTATATGCGCCATAAGGGAATGGCCACAAAATAAAACACATACAACAGAAGCTATACAAGTAGCTGGAATCTCACCGTCTGACAAGATAGAGGCCCAGATTTAACAGAAAATGACAGTGTGTGGTGCTACGCCAAATTTGGCAGCGTCATGCACTGTCATTTTCAAATTGCAGTGATACGCCGAATTCAAAAGAATACAGCGCACACCTGTGCATCCCCTTGCAGCAGCAGTAAATTAGCTGTCGTGTACCAACGTGGCCACCCTTGCACCATAGTGCAGAATGCAGGACACATAGAAATAGCAAAAAACAGAGAGAAATGAAAGGTTTTCTCCTCGTTTTGCGTTAGATTTTGTCACTACCTCTGGTTTACAAAAACTTGTAAATCTGAGGCAGCGTCAAAATGCAATGGGTGTTGCTGTGTCACGCCCACAGCAAACCCATTGCACGCACCTTCCACGCAAAGTGCTGCATGTGAAGGGGTCGTATTTACAAGGTGGCGTTAAGCCACAAAAAGTGGCCTAACGCCAACTTGTAAAGACGGTGCAGGGCATTCGACCACCGGAGCATCACCAAAAGTGACACTCAGGTGGTGCTCGGGGACCTAAATATGCAGCAGAATACCTTGTGAGCTTGACCCATGTGTGATGCACAATGCAACACATAATGTACAACTAAAACCTTGGGTCAGTAACATGTCACTGAGCCTCCAGTAGCAAATAAATGATACGCCATGTCAACAGCCACAATAATCTATGATTGACTTTTCACTATCTCATTGCAGAGGATGATGGCTTACCTCTTGCCGACCTGCCTGTCCTAGATTTTACAGATGATATGAATGACCAGCTGCCAAACATCAATGAAGAGACTCTCCAGGATGTGCTAGGATCTCTCCAGACACCACCTTCAGTCGCAGGGCGGACCCACAGCGTTGTAGGTTCTCCACATGAACCACCCAGCTACTAACACACACCACCAGCCAGTACTGACACAGCCTTGGACTTCGAGTACACAGAGATCACCTTTCAGAGGCCAGTGGTAGGAGTCCAGCGGGAGCTGGCCAAGCAGGTGCCAGTGGGGATAAAGGCCATGGTAGGCAGCCTAGAGGGAGTGTGGAGGTGCCTTAGTCCTAATAAGGATAACTCAGCTGCCATCAGAGGGACCCACTCCCTGCTACGTGGACTCCAGCAGTCCCTGGCCGACATAGCTGCTGTCATGAGGCAGAGGCTACAACAAGTGCCATCCCAAACTGGCAGCAGCATTACTGACAACAAGCTGGGGGCTTTGCAGAATACCCTGGAGTCCATACAGCAGGAAGTGGCCTTCCTCATGGACAACATGGCTGACTACCACCGTGATGTTGCTGCGGTGTGGAAAAATCGGCAGTTCCTCCTTGCTGCAGTGACAGCTCATGTGTTCCTACAAATTGCAGCTGTCGGTACCTTTGACTCCACATCTCTATCCCCTGATGTGTGTGTGGCCTCGTCTACCTCTACAACAGCACCAGACATGGCACAGGAGGCACCACACACATCAGAGGATGAAGATGCGGAAGGAATAACATTCACAAGGAAAACCACCCGGTAGCACCAGTCTGTGCCACATGGACAGTATCTCCTTAGTACTGGGCTTAAGATCATGCCAATGTTGTGACAGTAGGAAATGTGCAGTCTTCACCCAACCACTATTGACTTGTCTGCTATATATTTTAACCTCCTCACTAATGCACACTACTCATAACCATGTCTCATGACACGTCCCTCACCCCTGGACTCTGATTGTGCTACCTATGGCTAACATTCACTCATGGGATCTGTACACTGGACATTGTATAGCATTTGAAAATACACTTGCACCTGTAAATTAAGCACCTTGTACACATGCAGCATTTCTATGTTTACTGTGATCCATCTACTCAGCTAAATGGCTGCATTGTGTGAAACCATGTCAATGAGCACAGCACATCATTACATGAGTGCATTACTGTCAGACACAAAGCCACACACTAGGGCCCGTATTTATACTTTTTGACGCTAAACTGCGCTAACGCAGTTTAGCGTCAAAAAATTTTGCGCCGGCTAACGTCATTCTGAAGCGCAAGCAGACCGGCGCTGCCTGGTGTGCGTGGAAAAAAACCACGTACACCAGGCAGTGCCGGCGTTGGGAAAAGTGGCGCTAGGGCGTCTTAAAAATGGTGCAAGTCAGGTTGACGCAAAAAATCGCCTCCACCCGATTTGCGCCATTTTTAACGACGCCCAGACGCCATTTACATGACTCCTGTCTTAGTAAAGACAGGAGTCATGCCCCCTTGCCCAATGGCCATGCCCAGGGGACTTATGTCCCCTGGGCATGGCCATTGGGCATAGTGGCATGTAGGGGGGCACAAATAAGGCCCCCCTATGCCACCCAAAAAAAAAAATTTATACTTACCTGAACTTACCTGAATGTCCCTGGGATGGGTCCCTCCATCCTTGGGTGTCCTCCTGGGGTGGGCAAGGGTGGCAGGGGGGGTCCCTGGGGGCAGGGGAGGGCACCTGTGGGCTCATTTTGAGCCCACAGGCCCCTTAACGCCTACCCTGACCCAGGCGTTAAAAAGTGGCGCAAATGCGGGTTTTTTTGACCCGACCACTCCCGGGCGTGATTTTTGCCCGGGAGTATAAATACGACGCATTTGCGTCGCCGTCATTTTTTTAGACGGGAACGCCTTCCTTGCATCTCATTAACGCAAGGAAGGCGTTCACGCAAAAAAATGACGCTATTTGCCCATACTTTAGCGCTAGACGCGTCTAACGCCAAAGTATAAATATGGCGTTAGTTTTGCGCCGAATTTGCGTAGAAAAAAACGACGCTAATTCGGCGCAAACGGAGTATAAATATGCCCCTAGGATCCTAACATGAGAAAGGTGAATGGTGATGTTGTCGGCTACAACCAATTTACTGAGTATTCTATACAAATAATGCACAGATATCCTTTGAAGTTGACATAGGGCATGTATGGCTCAGAATCAAGGCAATGGTAATTTACCCAGATGGGAGTACAGTACACCTAATTTGTGTGGTACAGTAGAAGCTAGCCTTATCAGTGTTGCAGGATACAGTTTCAATTTTGCCTGTTGTCAGATATGCCACACTTGCCAACAATGAAACTTTAGGACCCCACCGATGACAGTTGAAGTTTCATACTTACCTGTCCAAGATAAAGTATACATACACATTGTGAATGGCTTGAACAGTAGATGGCAAATGTATGGACTAGTTGATGTTATTTAACAGCCAATCTGACAGCTTTGGTCATATGGGATGCACATGGTAATCCTTGGAAATCAAGACAGTAAGCTAACCCTAGGCCATTCCTCCAACTTGGTCAGTGCACACATGAAAACCCCTACACACTCAATCAACATGGAAAAAAACTAATCTTATACAACAGGATTTATTTTAAAATATAAATAACCATATACTTAATACTATCCTACAAAGTACCCTACTAAACTAACCTAAACTAACTTAACTTAACTTACAACTACACCTATATAACCTATTCTAAACGTATCTTACAAATGTAACACCACAATCTAAACATTGTCCTCCTACCCCCCTTAAGAGACAAGATACAAGTAGGACAACATAAACTATGGCTACACATGTACTAACTTAACCTATGACCTAAACAGCAGGTGGCTTCACAGGTGACTGGCTTCTTACAGGTGGAGCAGACATGGAGGGTCTCGGACCTGCAGAAGCCCCCTGCACTCCTGACTTTTTCTCCAAATTGCCCTACTTCTTCAGCGGCTGCTGTGGAGGTTCCCCATGTGCGAACGCACGTCATTCCTCTGTGGCTTTTTCCTTGCGGAACCACCATCCCATCCTGTGCTGTCCGGCATCCACTTCCAAAATGTGCCTGTACCTTTCAGCCTTTTTGTGGTATGCATGCCATTGCTCAGGTGTCATATTGGCAGCTGAAAAATGAGGAGAATCAAGCATCAGCATTGGGCGGAGGTTAAACGGACATACAACGTACACTACATCTGCAGATGACACATGGTGTCCAACACACATTCCTCAACAATGGCTTACTCCTCATCTATGACTAATTCCTACCAGCCATCTATGGTATCATGTACATATCACTGGGATGACTGCTCTCTGTTGTTGACCATCAGGGCCCATTGGTGAATGGACTAATTGGTTCTTGATCAACATTTGTGTTATAAAACTTGTGAGGATCATGTGCCCCAACAAGTCTGGATTTCCTGTGTCCTTGTCCATAAGTAGGGCTTTGAAAGCAATCCACCACTCTGACACCCCTGGTGAAACATCAAAACTTGGCCAGCCATCATAGATGCAAGGTGGGGAGCATCTGATAGGGGGCCTGGAAACTTCCCACTGGCTCTTCTAAGGTTTGGTAGATCTTCATCCATGTGTCCTGGTTTAAGACCTGGTCTGAGCATACGTCAAAAGGGGGCACAGCATTGCCCATGAAGTGCTCACATGTACAAATAAGGCAATGTCCCCAGAAAGTCTGGGCAAAGCCTGACCAGCACATCAAAATTGTCTACACATTACAGAACTATGCTCCCTACCCTGTGATATGTTATGCTACAGGTGTAAAACGGCACACAAATGGTGGCTATATGAGTGCCCTTAAGGCCACAGTGAGTTTGTCACTGCACTGGGTGCTGCTACAGTAATCTTATATATTGAACATCATGTGCACATGCATGTCAGACATCATCAAAGTACCAGTTACGCACTTAGCATTCACATCATTTGCACAAGTGATGTGACCTACATCACTCACAAATATCATGGTGGCAGGACCATGTTGGGAATTCTGGTGAAATCTAGCTTGGGACCATTCAAAGACTTTTCACACAACCATCTGAAGCTGAGTTGTCTCCTAATTGTGTGCACTACTGACTGGTGTCCAGCACACTATAGGTCCTTGCAGTACTACAGCCTCTATGTATATCTGAAGGGTACTGAGGCACATGTGGTGAAGTGTCTCCTACATAAGCCCCCCTAGAGACCTCTATACATAACCTTAACTGTACCGTCTTGTGAGTAAGTGTAAGCTACGTGTGGTGCACATTGCTGTCAATAGTGCTGTGACAAAGTTGTTGTCAACAGGCATTCTATTTACATAAACAACTGCTCTGACACATATCATGATAGACATAATTGAATATGTGGCCAGGCATTCCATTTTCTAATACGCACAATTCCATACCAGCACATGTAGCCCCTTGTGCTACAACAAAGCCATTCTCAATGCTCAACATTCCAACAGACATGATGTCACCATCCTAACTCCAATGATATGATATCATTGGACAGGCAAAACCATCATTCATAGCATTCCACACATCAGAGTGACTCACTCCAAACCCTGGATTGGCACACATGATGCACAAGATGACACTTACTGGCTGTACCGGGGTCTTCACATCGAGTGACCTCAGCAACGGTGTAGGGTGGAGGTCCACCTGCAATACATGAATGGAAAACATTGTGTAGTGATATTTGTATATATCACTAAATGGGCATCATTGTTTACTATCAACTTGTTAGGCTGAGTGAGCAAGTCAACCTAGTTGTAGATCAGACCAACTGACAAACATCTATGATCAATCAATCACACATAGGGGGTCATTTTGACCTTGGCGGTCTTTTCTCAAGACCGCCGAGGGACCGCCGTGCTGAAGACCGCCAGTGGTGGCGGTTTTCCGCTTTGCGTATCATGACTCTTGGCAGCCCTCCGTCCTTTTTCGGACGGAGGGCCGCCAACAGCCATACTGGCGGTCGGCAGGGTAGTGGAGGTTGCTCCACCTCCACCGTCACGTCAACAGAACACCACCAACCGAATCACGTCCTGTGATTCGGCGTGGCGGTGTTCTGTTGACGGTGTGGTGTCGGCGGAGCAGTCCCCATGGATCCTGTCCCCTCCCGGAGGATCACCGGAACAGGTAAGGTGATCGTCCGTTAGGGGAGGGGGGTGTTGTGTGGGTGCATGGGGGTGTGCGTGTGTGTATGTAGAGGGGGTGTGTGAGTGCGTGTATGCTTGTGGGGGTGTAGTGTGTTTCGGAATGAGTGCGTGTATGTCTATAGGTATGTCTGTATGAATGTGTGCATGTATGTTTGAATGTGGATGTTCGTGTCTGACTGTGTGTGTGGCTGTTGGCATGTATGTCAGTGTGTGTGCGTGTATGTGTGTTGGGGGTGCCTGCGTGCGTGTCGGGTGTGTATGTGTGGTGTGATGTTGGGGGTAGGGGTGGGGAGGGGGGTCCTGCCACCTTTGAGGGGTGGCAGGGGTGGTGGGGGGTGTAGGGGAAGGAGTTGGGGTGGGGTGGGGTGGTGGGGGAGACCCCTATCAGTGCCAGGGAAGGAATTCCCTGGCACTGATAGTGCTTACCGCCATGGTTTTCATGGCGGTTCCAAACCGCATGAAAACCATGGCGGTCAGCCGGGTCAAAATACCGTGGCGGTATAGTGACGACCACCGGGCTGGAGACCCAGGTCTCCAGCCCAGCAGTCGTCTCTGCCCTGGCGGGCGGAACGGAGAAGTGACGGATGACCATGGCGGTTATAATTCCAAAAATTTGACTGCCAGCCTGTTGGCGGTCTTACCGCCGCTTCTCCGCCATCCGCCAGGGTCGTAAATACCCCCATATTCTCCGATAATGGAGACCCAGGCACCTACAAACCATCACTTTCCCAGAGAATACTGTGGTGCTTTTCACTGCACCATATATACATGGCATTGTCATGCAGGTGTTTGTCAGCTTTACACCTCCATGACCACATGGGAATGCATGACACTGTATACTGTATCTGCGAGGAATGCAGTGGTTATTGCAGTGGCCATCCCATTGTGACACCCATAGCATTTGAGCCTGTCCCAGATGTTGAAGTCATCTACCTCATTGTCACTGCAACTGCCCAGGGATTGTGTGAGTATCCCAAAGTGTTGAGGAACGCTTTGATACATCCTTGTTTGTAGTTACTAATATGTGTGTGCCATCACAAGGTACACACACGAGAAATAATGCCATGGGAGTTTACTTATGTTTTTTTAGTAGTACCTACCTGCACATTGGCTGATTGAAATTACAGATGCATTGCCAATACTGTGTGGCCAGCCATTGTTGGCATGGTATACCATTATTTGTCCAGGAAGGGATAAGAACATGCGCATAGGCATATGCCTCAACACATACACACTTGCTCTGTGGTCCAAGGATGCATGTGTTGGTGCAGGTTTCAGAGTAATGTGCCAGTGATGGAGCAGATGCAGGGCAGCTCCATACTGTCAGTAAGATGCAGTCCGCCTGTGGTACTAAATCAGCACATGCGTGTGGGGTAATAGACAAAGGCCCTCATTACAACCTTGGCAGGCGGCAGAGGCCGCCCGCCAAGGTTGAACTGCCTAGCGGCCGCCTATGCAGCCACAAACCCGCCAACCGCATTACAACATCCCCGGTGGGCCGGCGGGCGGATCAGAGTTTCCGCCCGCCGGCCCAGCGAGGATGCCGGCTGTAACATTGCAGCCGTGCGACGGGTGCAGCCTGGCGGGAAGGGTAATCATAATCCCCAGGGCAGGGCTGCAAGCAGCGCTGCCCTGGTGGATTATAACTGCCGGGACAATGATGGCGAGAAACCGCCGGTCCTGGCGGTGTCACCGCGGCGCTACCGCTGCGGTCAAAATATGGCGATTTGTACCGCCAGCCTGTTGGCGGTCCGATCGACAAAACAACGCTGGTGGTCTTTGACCGCCAGGGTTGTAATGAGGGCCATAGTTTGGGGTGTATGAGATACACAATGCACAGGAAGAGGAAGGTGCTAGTAGTCTGGACCCAGTGCATAGTCAGGCTCATTTACATGACCTTGGCCGATAACACAAAGGGGCAGATTGAACGAAGGTGGTGCAGCACCAATTCCATCACTACAGTCCTTGTGGCCCTCAGTGCCCCCCTCACCTCCGCCAAATGTGCGCTTAATGAGAATGAAGGCACAGCATGATAGAGGTAGTGTCCAACTGCATATATTTACATGGAGGAAAATGATGTACTCAGCAGGAGTTGCAACAAAACTGGTCATTACGACTTCTGCTGAGTACAAAGGGGCCCATCATAAAAATGTATATGCCCCTCATTTAACACCGGCTCTCAGCAGCCATTCAAAGTACATAAAAAATGGCATTTAGGTATTTCTCATTTTTCCCAGAGGCTTGTACATTTGCCCCACAAACAGGTGTTGTTTCCGCCCTCCCATACATGATGCATGGCACAGGCCTCATGTTGTGCTGCTCAAAACAGAGTTGCCCTATGCATGCTTTACAACACTTTGTAATGCCCTGCCTCAGCTTCATTGTATATTACAATGGCAGCCAAAAGGTGGTGCTAGGGCTCATCATACAGGCAGCATACGACATGTCCATATCCTTAAACATGACATGCTACACTCAACCGTATCAGCACCTGTCATGCACATGCAAATAATGGACTTGGTATGGAAAGAGGATACTTAACAACTGCTCCACCAATCTCTATGCCCTGGTGATCCAGCAGATTTTGCTCCCTTCTGAAAAAGTCAGCCCAACAGTGTTTCAGTTGGTGGTCATTTCATCTGGTGAAAAAACTCGAGTCAGGTGGTGGAGCACCTTGCCCGACGGCAGCTTCCTGGCCTCTGTGGAGTAGCCCTGAATTATACAGCCACCCAGTACGAGCATCATGGGAGATAATGTTGTACCGGCCAAATGAAGCCCCCCCAGCTCATCTGCCAATATCTTTGCCATCCTCCCTTTCCCTGATATCATGCACTGCAAATGCAGTTGGCAGAAAAAAAATACCCTAACACTACCCAACGAACTATCCGACCTCTAGACAAACAGCCCACAATACAGTGACAGATTCAGAACAAATACAATACAAAAGACTGATTAAAAGACAAAAAATACACAACAGCTACAGGACACAGCATAAAAACACTCCAATTACTCTAAATCACCAACAGCACCAGCTCCAGACACCCTCACACAGTCACAGACAATAAGACTGTGAAGTGAACATGAAAGTGGACTCACTGTACCATATATGCATACAGGATGTCCTGTTTCATCACTTCCTGGGCCAGTGCATCACATTTCCAGTCATGCGTTGTTATTTGACACATGGCAGTCATGTGTCAATTTTTTGCCTTTGTGCGTTAAAAGGCCTGTGGGTGTGCAATAGCCAGGCATCTTTTTGCTTAGGAGAAATGTATGGTATAGGCGTTTGTGTATACATTTTTGATGCATGACGGTCATACGTCAATTTTTTCCCATTGTGTGTGAAAAAGCCTGTGGACGTCTGATAGATGCTCAGGGGCCAGGTGTCATTTTTCTGGCATTGCAGTATAGATTTGAGCCGTTTGTGTCATAACTTTTTGACGCATTACAGAAATGAATGGTCATTTGCAATGTAGGCCTTCAGTGCACACAGATTCACAAACCATGTCACAAGGGCTATGCAATAGTGTTATCATTATGTTATGGCTACATGTGTGTAACTATCCAGTCATATCTTTACAATGACATTGGTACGTTGAACCTATATGTTTGTTAATGTGTCTGCTGCATGCAGTGACTTACACCTTGTGTATATATGCATATGCACTATGAGTGTACACATGTTTGAACAATTATTTGTGGGTGGACCACACTGTAATGTTTGATATACAAATCTATACAAACCAACAACACAAAATATGTAATGGTCTATGTCCAAAACATGGTAAGACCTGTGACAGCCATGACAATTTGTACTTAGAGGATTCAGTGGACTAGGACTGGCATGTCATTATGTTACCCCTAGCAATTTTTGTGTGCATGTATGTCCACTCTGTGGAGTGCTGTTGGTTTAGCCTTCATGATGCTCTGCTACACATGTGACATATAGTTACCCATGCATCTTAGTTGCAGGAGATGGTATGAACACATGTCACTGAAGGTTGCTATATGTCGTGTGGGTGTAAATATATGTGTAGTATTATTTCAGTAACATATGACCACAGTCGTGTGTTCATGGGATCTGAAACCTCATTCTTGCATTGACACATGTTGGACTTTGACAAATGCCGGTGGAGCCACATCAGTGCCATTTAAGTTTCCGTGTGTCGGAACACATGTGAAGGTTATTTATTTCAGTCAGTGATTTTGTGATACATATGCCCTTACTTCCTATACACATTACCATGCCTGAGCTACTTAAGTGGTACATGTATGCTGAGATATCTGGTATATGTGTGCATGCCACCAACTAGGCACTCACATTCGTCCATATCTTGTTTATTATGACTGTCACAAACAATGGTATACCACTGTGTAGCAGTGTTGCATTCTGATAGAGATGGCAGCCTACTCTTCATCATAACAGTGGGAGTTTGTATGGCAATGCATGGATCTAGCCTCTTCATGATTGCTAATCAGCAGAGCAATGCACACTCCCCTGCAGACAGACACATGCACAATTGTGATCAAAGGGCCTGTGATATCACATTTTCCTCAGCAGTACTTGATGTCAGCTTTCCCTTCTCATGTACAGAGGACTGGGTACTTACACATGTTGGACATGTCTAATCATTTGATGTCCTTTGTCATTTCCATGGGCAACTTGGTTAGGGGTTGTGTATCTGTTGTAACTTCTATTTTGGGAACGCGCCAGGGGACAGATGTTATCTGTCACTGCCTCCTGTCATATTGACATGCGATGGGCAACTACCAGGTTATGGTAGTGGCAAACATGACTGGGTTATGTACTGACCTGGCCACCCTCTCTGTACATATGTTGGATGTTCACATGTAGACATTGATGTGTTGCACTGTCACTATTGGTCTATGTGTGTTCCTCCTCCATGTTTTAATGCATTACTTGTAAGGTATATTTTGTTTCCTACATTACTTCCATTCTTTAGGCTGCTTACACTTTGTACACATATTCTATAGTAACATTGTCTGATCATACATGGACAGGATGAAACATGTGACTTGTGTAAATTGTAGATGAACACATCTTTTACTACTGACTACATGATAGCTTCTCTTTGCCGTATTTGTGAGATGTAATGAGTGCCACACACACATGACATTACACCTGCCACGGCACTTGTGTTGTCTCCAAGTGACCTCCCATGTTCTATTTCCAAGTATCTGTGGGATTCTCTCAGCTCTACATCCACATACTCCATTAAACATGGGTATGCATGTATTCTTGCATGCCGCAACACAGATAACTCTTACCATGACTGATTGATGTTGATGTGTGAAATTATCTCAGTACTGATTTTGTCATTAGCCAAGTGCAACATATATATCTACATCTACTTCCATTCATTTTTGAATGGGTCTCTGACATTTCTGGACATTGGTGGACATAGTTGTACATCCCACACCTGATTGCCATGGTGGAGCCCAAAACATATATAAGATAATTTATAACTGATGATACCTTGCTCCTGTTCTGGCATGTGAGTCACAATGAGTGTTGTGCATTGCTATGTGCTGTGTGATGTTGTTCTACAGAGCATACTGGGTAACCATGCTAACACATGTCAACCACTGTTGGTACTAGCAAACCCTTTGCTACCTAGGACATGCACCTGTTCATCAATCTTCACATGTTTATCTGGAGTTGCTGTAGGCATGTGTCAAGACAGCAGAACTGCATGAAAAGTGTGCATCTTATATACACAGGGAGTGTAAAACACTCTGCCTACATTCCTCCCAGACTATAAGTTGGTGGTGCATTGTCCCATTTAATTCTTAGTTCGTGACAATGGATCATATGTTTGGATAGTGATTCAGCACTGATAGCTGCTCTATTTGTCTGGCAACCCATAGCACAATCCACAGCCAATGTGTGTGTGCAATAAGTGAGGTATATCCCACCATATATCAGGGTTGTGTTCAATGGCAGTGCCAGGACATAATCCCATGGATACACAGTGCAGGCTCTGCCTCTAACATTGGTTACAAACCCTGTATAGTTAATCAAGGTCCATAGTTACCAAGGATGTCCCACCCTTCTTACACATGCACAGTGCAGGCAAAGAAGCAATCACCCTCCTGTGTTACAGTGTTCAGTTCCTACCTTACTTAAATACCATTTGATTACAGCCCCTACCTTATGTATGTCGCTCTTGCATACATCCTGGTAGACATGTTGATGATTTGGTGAAAGAGCTAGGAATTAGTATTTTGTCCATTTGACGGCACATTCTATGTTGTGGTGCATGGATCTAGGCCTTCAGGAGTCACATGCCCGTGAATTGCATCTCACTGATATGTGAAATGGAGGTTGCAGACCCTCTAACATCATAAACAATGTTGCTACTTGCAAATATTATGTTTCTTACCTGCTCCCTGAGGTTTTAGTTACATTCCAATGGTATATGTAGTGGAGAATGAGTAGACCAAGGAGATTCAAGTACAAAGTATTTTATTGGTGATATTTGCAATGTGATCATGATAGTCCAGTCACTATGTATAAAAGTTGTATACTTTGTGGACTCTCCTGCGAACTCCTGCAGCAGTGTTTTGCTGTTCACCCTCCAAATGTGCTGCACCGTTAACATCCTCCTCCTCCTTGGGGATGCAACCTGTTCATCCCAGGGGTCATTTGTTCCTATCTATATATTATGGAAGATTGCACATGCCAATATAACTTTACATACCTGTGGTGGAGCATACAAGATGCTTCCACCTGTCAGGGTCAGGCACCTGAACATTGACTTCAGAAGGCCAAATGTCCTTTCCACCACATTGCATGTTCTTCCGTGCCCTTCGTTATATGCACACTCTTCCACTGCTGTGGGATTGGCAAATGGAGTCATTTCCCATGGCTGTATGCCGTAACCTTGATCAGCTGCAAAGGAATTAGAGAAGATATGTTGGTAAAGCTTGATAGTGGTTTGGAATATACCATGGCAGTTGTTAGTTGTAGGTGGATGGTGACTCAGACTTGCTTGTGGTATTGGGTATGTCCCTGTTTTTGTGAAATGGTTTAATAGGCCTGTGTTGATGGAGATGACAATCTTGGATTGTGGTTCAGGGACCTGGGAATTGTCATATTAATTTCAAACTGATGGTTACACCATTGCTAAGATTTGTTGTGTAGTCCATATTTGAGGCAGTGTCCTATTGTTGGATGGAACCTACCACATCCTTGCACCACAGTGGTTTCAGATGTAGAGACACCATGGTAGCCCAATAAAGCCAAACTTTGCCCTCCATGTTACCATGTGGCACTACGCATGAGGTGTGACACTTAGTGACAATTTGTGCCAGCCATAAAGTATACGACAGTGTGAATCACACATTTGTAGGATGATCTAATTTGGTGCAGTAGAATCTCCTAGCTTCCCATACATGATTATTCACAGACACTTTCAACAAATGCACAGTGCAGGCTTTGGGAGGGGGCACACCTATTTTTTACAGGGGTCCCTATGTATGGTGCATGAAAAGTCAGGTATGTCCTCTATACTCCAACAGTGTCCAACCATTGCATCCATGATCTTTACAGTTTTGCACAAACTCTGCACAATGGTAGACTGCTTCTTGTATATGGAACACACATGGTGGTATTAAGAGTGCTAAGAGGTGCATGTGAAGTGGCTCTGGGGTAGGTGCAGCACCATTTCTTATGTTTCTGCCCTATGGTCTTTCACATCAGGTTAATTTGTATTCCTATGTGTGCGACACAATGGTGCAGACAGGTGTGTGTGCACACTACAGGTATGGCAGGTATGTGTAGATGATATGTAGTTAGTAATGGCACTACTTGGATGGCATTTGATACAGGCACAGCAAGAGGCTTGCACACCACCATGATTTACGTAGGGCTGTGCCTATGTGTGACTTTCTTTGCAAGGCCATATTCTTTGTTTGGTGTAATGTGTGTGGGATCTGTATTTAGTTGTCAACCATTGGACACTTGTAGTGGTTTGTGGGCAGCTTTGGTATGCAAAAGGGACACAGCTCCACCTGTCCCTGCGTGGTGTGCCAGTCAGGTTGTGGCTGTGTTATGTACATGTGGGTGTATGTGTGTGTGATGTACAATGATTGTGGTGCAGTATGGCATGTAGCATATGTGTTTCTGCCTGTACATCTGTGTTCCCCTGTCCATGTGTATTTAGTGTGGTGGATGTCTTGTTTGTCCAACATGGTTGGTGTGTTGTGTGTGTACTGTTTGGCATGGTGGCATACCTACGTGTAGCCCATTGCCATATTGCCCATTCTGGAGCTGCTTGTTGATAGTGGAATAGCAGAATATGTAGGCATCATGGACGTTGCCAGGATATTTTGCTAGGATGTTAGTGAAGAGCCCACGGTGGTCTACAATGACCTGCACATTGATCAAATGGGTGTGCTGGGGGTTCCTATATAGATGTTCGGTTGCTGCAGGTGACACCAGTTCAACATGGGTGCAGTCCATTGCACCCAGCACATGCAGGACCCTAGCAATTTGGAAGAAACCTTGCTTGGTCTCCTGCTGTACTTGCTGGGTGTTTGGAAAGCAGATTTGGTATGGTGTGAGGCAAATGATTGTGTCCAGGACCTTAGGTAGTAAGACGGAGAAGGATGGTTGGGACATACCAGCCACTTGTGTGCCCGTTATCTGAAAAGATCCAGACACCAGCATATGAAGGACAGTGAGGAGTTTTGTCATGGGTGGAATAGTCATAGGAGTTTCTACCCTTGCTGTGATGTGTAGCACTATGTTGTGCAGCAGGCGTACAATGGACTCCTGATTGAATTGGTACATCCTGATGACATCTTGTTCTCTGAGCCCAAGGATGGTTGTCCGCTGTCTGAAGATCCTCTCCTGCCTTCTGCGCTGCCTTTGTGGCTGCTGTGGTGATGTTTGGGGTTGCTGCGGTGGTGGAGGAGAGACACCTATTGCTGACATCTGTGGCGTGTGCCCTGCTGGAGCATGTCCACTTCCATGTTGTCCTGGAGGTTGCAAATGCTCCTTCTGTGTGTTAAGGCATTAAGTTTTGACACTAGTCGGTCTGAGCGCCATTTTTGCGGTCCGCTTCCTTGGTGCGTGTTGTTTTTGCATCAGGAGATAAATGTAGAGCTATAGGGCTAGTGTCATTCTTTGGAAGTGAATGCCTACCTTGCATATTATTGTCCCAATGAGATGCAAGGTGGGTTGATGCTTCCAGAAAATGATGCCAATTCATATATTTTTAATGCTAGAGAGGTCTAGCATCAAAATATAAATATGAAGTTGTTAGCGTAAAACTTTCCATAAATATGGGTCTTAGTTTCTTAGCATATATAGTCCATACCCATGGATAATACAAACTGTATTCCAAAAAATAATTTTATTCTTTGAAAAAATGCAAGTTGGATTCCACATAAACAACCTTAACATAAAACATATTGTTAATATTTTCAAAAAGCACAATATTTGTAATATATATGAGCAGAAAAATTATAATGCATTCCATGTCATAGTAGACAAAATAGAAAGGACAGTTCCAGAGAGGTGATACTGATTGGATTAATGTAATCAATTTTACATTGGTGATTCCTATGGTACAATGTGCTTCTTGTATTTTAGGACCAGCAGTTTGTCATTATTGTCCCCCTTCTATGTGCCATAACTCTCCTTTTTTATGATAAGAATCGTCTACAATGTTGTACCACTAATGCTTTAAGGGTGCACTGTATGCCAAAAAACCACCTCTAGTATGCAAGTACCAGCATTTTCCCATGGGTGCCATCATGCAAAGATTTACCACAGAGTGCTAGTACCAGGATTTTAACCATGGGTACCTATTATGGCAGGGTTTACCTTCCATATGCCAGCATTAGCATTTTTCCATGCATGCCTCTATGCGAAGGATTATCTCCAGTGTGGTAGCATAAGAATTTTACCACGGATTTCCAATATGTCAAGTACTACCTGTAGAATGCATGTGTCAGTATTTTGTCACAGATCCCTGTTATGTTAAGAAGTGTCTCCAGTATGCCTGTGACAGTAGTTTGATCATGGGCGCTTCTATATACAAAATTACCTTTGGCATGCCATGGTCAAAGGCAGACTTGCAAGCATAATACCACAGTCTCACTCATACTTTCTTTACATTCACTAACTCACACTCATTCTCACCTATTCACTTTCACTCAGTCCTTCTCATTGACTTGCAGTTGCTCATTCAATCTTGCACTCAATATTTTACTCACTGATTCTCACTCATTCACACTCACTCATTCTTACACTGATTCACTCCTACTTTCTCAATGACACACTAAATTGCACTCACTCATACTCTCACCCCTGTGAGAAATTGAGATGTTGGTTGACTACGGTGTGATCCCTGGTCAAGCAACAGACACAATCCTTATAAGGGAGAGGCACAAGCCCACCCTAAATAAAATTGTGCTTAACCCTCTGGTAGTTTGGCACAGAGCAGCCAGGTTTAACTTAAAGGCAATGTGTAAAGTATTTGTGCAATACTTCAAACACTAATTGTTAGAAATGGGGTCTTTGGTTAACAGTCAGGTTTCCCCCTGTTCAAGCAAGGACGCCCACTCTAGTCAGGGTAAAAGAGAATCACCCTCAGCTAACCCCTGCTTCCCCCTTGGTAGCTTGGCAGAGCAGTAGGCTTATCTTCAGAGTGCTAGGTGTAAAGTATTTGTACCAACACACACAGTAACTTAATGAAAACACTACAAAATGACACCAGTTTAGAAAAATAGGAAATATTTATCTAAACAAAACAAGACCAAAACGATAAAAATCCGACATACACAAGTCAAGTTATGAATTTTTAAAGATTAAACTCAAAAATAGCGCTTAGAAACACAAAATGCTTCGATGAGGTGTTAACAGGGCGTCATGACGGAGTCGTTCCCAACAAGCCGACACCAGAGGACACGGAGTTGCGTAGACCCCCAAGTACAGTACCTTTGGTGAAGAGAGAAAACAAGTTGATGCGCGAAGTCGGGAATGGCGGCGTCGGTGCGAAACGTTGAATCTGCGCACTTCGAGTGGCGTCGGTCGTGATGTGGTGCGGCGACTTCCACAGGGTCACAGACTTCAGCGGGGCTGCAGTGGCCTCGGGCCTTCGAAGGTCATCACGTTCCAGCAAAGATCATGGAGTTGGGTGCAGGCGGCGTCACCGGATTCAGCAGATGCGCCGGTCCTAAGTCGTTCAAAGTCGATTTCCTTGGATTTCTACCAGCTTACCTTTCAAGGGCCCAGGGACTTGATAGGGCAAAACTTGTCAGAGCAGGAGTCTCTCCAGAGACTCCAGGTGCTGGAAGAGAGAAGTCTTTGCTGTCCCTGAGACTTCAAACAACAGGAGGAAAGCTCTAAATCAAGCCCTTGGAGATTTCTTCACAAGATGGAAGGCACACAAAGTCCAGTCTTTGCCCTCTTACTCTGGAAGAATAAGCAACTGCAGAATAGCTCCACAAAGCACAGTCACAGGCAGGGCAGCTCTTCTTCCTCAGCTATTCAGCTCTTCTCCAGGCAGAGGCTCCTCTTGTTTCCAGAAGTGTTCTAAAGTCTGTGGTTTTGGGTGCCCTTCTTATACCCAATTTCTCCTTTGAAGTAGGCCTACTTTGAATGTGAAATCCTGCCCTTCCCAGGCCAGGCCCCGGACACTCACCAGGGGGTCGGAAATGGCATTGTGTGATGACAGGCACAGCCCTTTCCGGTGTAAGTCACCACTCCACCCCTCACTCCTAGCACAGATGGCTCATCAGGAAATGCAGACTACACCCCAGCTCCCTTTCTGTCACTGTCTAGTGTGAGGTGCAACCAGCCCAACTGTCAAACTGACACAGACAGGGAATCCACAAACAGGCAGAGTCACATAAATGGTATAAGCAAGAAAATGCTCACTTTCTAAAAGTGGCATTTTCAAACGCACAATCTTAAAATCAACTTGACTAAAAGATGTATTTTTAAATTGTGAGCTCAGAGACCCCAAACTCCACATGTCCATCCGCTCCCAAAGGGAATCTACACTTTAATCAGATTTAAAGGTAACCCCCATATTAACCTATGAGAGGGACAGGCCTTGCAACAGTGAAAAACGAATTTAGCAATATTTCACTGTCAGGACATATAAAACACATTACTATGGGGGTCATTCTGACCCCGGCGGCCAGGGTCGGCGGGAGCACCGCCGACAGACCGGCGGTGCCCCGCAGGGCATTCTGACCGCGGCGGTTCGGCCGCGGTCAGATGCGGGAAACCGGCGGTCTCCCGCTGCCCTGCAGAATCCTCCATGGCGGCGGAGCGCGCTCCGCCGCCATGGGGATTCTGACACCCCCTACCGCCATCCTGTTCCTGGCGGGTCTCCCGCCAGGAACAGGATGGCAGTAGGGGGTGCCGCGGGGCCCCCGTAAGAGGGCCCCACAAAGTATTTCAGTGTCTGCTATGCAGACACTGAAATACGCGACGGGTGCCACTGCACCCGTCGCACCTTCCCACTACGCCGGCTCAATTCTGAGCCGGCGTCCTCGTGGGAAGGTTGATTTGCCCGCCAGCCCAGGGCAAATCCCAAAATACCCTCAGCGGTCTTTCGACCGCAGAGCGGTATTTTGGTGGGGGAACGTTGGCGTGCGGCCTCCGCCGCCCGCCGAAGTTAGAATCACCCCCTATATGTCCTATCTTAACTGTACACTGTAACCTGCCCTTGGGGCTACCTATGGCCTAACTTAGGGGTGCCTTACATGTAAGAAAAGGGAAGGTTTAGGCCTGGCAAGTGGGTACACTTGCCAAGTCGAATTTACAGTTAAAACTGCACACACAGACACTGCAATGGCAGGTCTGAGACATGATTACAGATCTACTTATGTGGGTGGCACAACCAGTGCTGCAGGCCCACTAGTAGCATTTGATTTACAGGCCCTGGCACCTCTAGTGCACGTTACTAGGGACTTACTAGTAAATCAAATATGCCAATCATGGATAAACCAATTGCTCAGAGTTGAAAACCCAACAGCAACAGGTCAGAAAAAAATAGGAGGCAGGAGGCAAAAAGACTGGGGATGACCCTGCAAAAAGCGCCATTTCCAACACTAATAAAGTGAAAATATCACACAAAAAGGACCCTACACAAGTTAGAACAATAGTTTCCAAGGGTCCAGGACTGGGGTGGCACTACTTGGAAGGATACACTCCCAGATGGCCAGGTCCAGGTGCAGATGAAAAGTCGTTGGATGCCTGTTATTTTCCTGAGGCTTCAGATCGGGAGGCCAGGCAACTAGCCCTTGGACTTACTCTGAGTTCTGAGTTCAAGCGATGCAGACCCAGTCCCAGCCAAGAGGGCAGCAGACGCAGGTTAGCACAGCGGCAGCAGTTATTTCAGAGCAGCAATCTAGAACAGTGGCAGTCATTTCAGCAGCATTGCAGTCCTTCTTCCTGGCGGAGTATCTACAGGTCTAAAAGTGTACTGAAGTGGTCTTGTCTGCAGTCCAGTATAAATACATGTCCAGTTGTGCCTTTGAAATGGGGAAAGGCTTCTAGAAGCATGCCTTTGAAGTGAACAGGTACCCTACCTTTCTTGCTCCAGACTAACTACAGGGGGTATGCATCCCTTTGTGTGGAGACAGGACACATCCTATTTAAGTGTAAGTGCGGCTGGGCCCAGTCCTCCTTCCTATCCTGCCAGTGATGGCCCATCAAGTCACACCTATGCTGCCCATTGTGTGTGGAAGTCTCTGAGGAATACACAAAGCTAGACTGCCACCCACACCCAGGCATGTGGCCCAAAGACGGGCTGCAGACGTGACATTTTCAGAATTGCAACTGAAATTCCTGCTTCACCGTCCATAAGGCAGGATTTTCAATTATGATTCCAGAGACACCGAGCATGCAATGTGCCAATACTTTTCTACAGTGTTATATCTCCCAATGTTGAGATCTTGAGTCCTGGCAAAATGCCACAGCTGATTTAACGGTATCCTCTGTGTGGGTTAGAAAAAGAGACTGAACAAACTAAATTGAACTAACTGCTTGGCTACTCTTGATATATCAGTTGTAACTTATGTCCTGAAGTCCCAAAGTTTAGGGACAAATTACGTTGGCTGTGATCATGTTCATGTTGCAATATTCAAGGAAGAAATAAAGAATGAACATTTTACCCATATCTGTCCATGACGTCCATGTCATTTTGATCTGTTTTTTTAACGATTTTGTGTTGATGCGGTGGGTGAAACTAGATCTCCTTTCTTCTTCATATAACTAACTTGACTGCTGTTGAGTGTTCCTTCCTCATGTTGTTACTCAAAATTATAGCCCTCATTACAACCCTGGCGGTCGGTGTTAATCGGTGGTAACACCGCCAACAGGCCGGCAGGAAAAAAAATTGGATTACGACCACGACGGAAACCGCCAACACAGACAGCCACCTTAACACTCCGACCGCCAGGGCGGTAGCAACAAACACTGCGGTGGTCACCGCCAACAGACAGGCAGAAGACAATGTACCGCCCACCCTATTATGAAAGGCCATTCCACCAGCTTTTCCAGGGCGGTACCAACGACATTAAAAGCACGGCGGAAACACTACACTGAAGGGGAACCACTCACCTTCCAACATTCCACGAAGAACCAGGACGCCATGGAGCCCGAATAGCAGGTCCTCCCCATGTTGGTGTATCTACTAATACATCAGGAAATAGAAAGAAGGCGGCGGCGATGACGACAGTGAGTACTGCACCTAGCACACAGGGGGGAGGAAAAAGAGAGTTACACACACACGCAACACCCCCAACCCCCACCCTCACCCACAACACCATACACACTAACACATCCAACAACATGACAGATACACCCCGTCACCCCCTGGAAGAACGCAAGAACAAAAGGAAATGAGTTTAACCAGTGATATTTTTGAACATTCAGAAAAAGCAATTGATTAAAAATAATTCAGTATGTACAAATATTTACATTATGTACAGAAGTCCGTACACTGTCCCTTGTAAATGTCCATGGACCAGTTGTCCCAAAAATCATGGGCGAAGCCTACACATGACACCTGTCACAAAACGGAGAGAACACTGCAGGGGCATCAGGTTGAAAAAACACAGGCACCTCATGGGGATGGGGAAGGGGGGGGCACCTCAGCCGGAAGATGGTACTACACTATTGCTCCTGGAGGGGGCACCATGCCCACTGCTTGGTCCCGGGGAGTGCAAAGCCACAGTCTCTCAAGTCTCTCAAGTGGGTGGTTTGCCCACTGCTTGCTCCTGGGGGGTGAATAGCCACAGTCTCTCTAATGGGTGGTTTGCCCACTGCTTGGACCTGGGGAGTGCAAAGCCACAGTCTCTCTAGTGGATGCCTTCTTCCACTGGTTCTGGAGGGGGCCTTGTGCCCAGTCTGCTTCATCCTGCCAAGGAAGGGGTGAGTGGATGCATCTCTCCGCTGGTTCTGGAGGGAGCCTTGTGCCCAGTATGCTTCATCCTGCCAAGGAAGGGGTGAGTCGATGCATCTCTCCACTGGTTCTGGAGGGGGCCTTGTGCCCAGTGATGCTGTGCCTGGGGTGTGGCAGTTCCCATACCCTCACCTGGGTGTCTGAGCTATGAGATGTGCAGGGAACTGGTAGCATGATACTTCATGGAGGCAGAGCCACACTCCATCCTGTGGCGACTTAGGCTGCAAACTGCCGGTAGTGCCAGTGCTGGTGGTGGTGCCTCTTGTGGTGTGTGCAGGGTCCAGGACGTCTCCTGCTAGGAATTTTTTTTTTTGCCTGGGGTCCCTGTAGTGGTGGACACACTGCTGATTGGCGTGTCCTGGGTACAGTGGCATGGGCCTGCTGGGTGGTTACTGTGATGATGTTTCCTGAGGGGGAAGGCTCTGTTGTGGGTTGGGACTGTGGCAGGAGAACCGACTGTCCAGAGGTCCAAGATGGGCCAGGATGGTCATCATGATCCAGGCGTGCAAAGCTGCTGTCATCACTGTGGGCCTCTTCTGTGGGGGGACTGGATGTAGCTGGCACCTCCTGTCCGGTGACATTGGGTAGGGGTCCTGTTGGGATGTGAATGCATTGTTATTGTATCTGTGTGTGCCATCTTGTTCAATGGGTGTGTTTCCCTTCTAGATGTGTGCTTTCCCTGTCGCCTTGGCCTTGTGTGATTGCTGGTTGTTTGGGCTTGGTGGGTCTCTCTACTGGGCATGCTGAGGTGATGGGTGTCCCTGCAGGTCTGTGATGGGTGTCCATGCATTGTTGTTGCATGCAGAGCCTGGTATTGGGATGTGTGGGTTGTGATGGTGGGGTGGATGTGAGGTGATGGAGTGATGGGAGTGAGGGTATGGGTGGGGGTATGTGAGAGCATGCATGTAGGGTGGGGGGGATAAAGTAGTAAAGATTTGCCTTACCAGAGTCCAGTCTTCCTGCTACTCCTGCGAGGCCCTCAGGATGCATAATCACCAAAACTTTCTCCTCCCATGTTGTTAGTTGTAGGGAAGGAGGTAGGGGTCCACCGCCAGTCCTCTGTACTGCTATCTGGTGTCTTGATACCACGGAACACACCTTCCCCCGTAGGTCATTCCACCTCTTCCTAATGTCATCCCTTGTTCTTGGATGCTGTCCAACAGCGTTGACCCTGTCCATGACTCTCCACCATAGCTCCATCTTCCTTACAAGATGTGCAGGGAAAAGTTAGCATGATACTCCACGGAGGCAGAGCCACAGTCCATCCTGTGGTGACTTAGGCTGCAAACTGCTGGGAGTGCCAGTGCTGGTGGTGGTGCCTCTTGTGGTGTGTGCAAGGTCCAGGACGTCTCCTGCAAGCTCGGACGGCTGCCCACTGGCAATGCTGCTGATGTCCGATGTTGTGGCACTGGCTGGGTACGTGGCGGTGCAGATGGCGGTGCAGGTGGCAGTGGCTGCGGTGGGGGTTGCTAGGGTGGCTACAGCGATGGCTGCGGCGGAGATGCTGCCATTGCTGCCCATGGCGCAGGTGTCTTTTGTAGTGGAGGGAGACACCAGACAGTCTCCGGCAGCCTCAGACGGCTGATCACTGTGGAGGATGCTGGTGACTGACGTTGTGGCAGCGGCAGTGCAGGGGGTTGTGCAGATGGTGGGGCAGGTGGCGGTCGGTGCGGCTGTGCTGACCGTGCTACAGGTTGCTGGCCTGTCTGGGGAAATGGTGGTCACCAGCCCATCACCAGGAGGCTTTGTGCCCTGAGGTGATTTGCCCTTGCTTTTGTGGCCCTTCCCCACCTTAGTAGTCGCTGCTCGGACCTTGGCATTGTCCTCTTTGTGTTTGGATAAGGCCTTGCTGGGTGGTTGGTGCAACTTTTCCCTGCTGCATGCCGGCCCCTTTCCAACCTTGGCAGGTGGTGGAATTGGGTGGTCCTTACCATCTCTAGGTGGCACACTGGCAGCCCTGATGGGTGCCCCCTTAGATCCTCCCAGGCTTGCAGGGACCACAGAGGACGCCGATTTGGTGGCTGAGGTGCTGGCCTGAGATCTAGACATCCTAGCCCTAGGGGAAGGACGGGGTGGGTGTAGGGAAGAGGTCAACTTTAGCTAGGAGAAGTTTTTTTGACACAGTGGGACGGAAAGATGGAGGGGGTGTGGGAATGGAGGAAGAGGTAATGGTTGTAGGAGGTGTACGTCTGCTGAGTTTGGGTGAAGGTGCATGGGCTGGAGGCTGTTGTGAGGTGGATGGCTGTTGAGTGGGTGTGTGCCTGCGTTTGTGTACTTTGGGAGGAGGACTCACAGACACACTGGGAGAGGACACAGGGGACGTGTGAATGGTTGTGGGGGTGGTGACTGCTCGGGAGGGGTGTGTTGTGATGGGTGTGCTGGTGATGGAGGCAGTGGCTGATGATGTAGTGCATGCAGGTGTGAGTGGGGACAATACTGGGAGGGGGGTTGAGGGAGAGGAGGAAGGGGACACAGTGGAGGCAGTGGATGTTGGTATGTGTGCATGGGTATGGTGCTTGTGTGAGTGTTTGTGTGATGATGTTGAGGTACTGGGTTTTTCAGAACCGGTACTGATCCGGTAACCCAGCGGTGCCAGGGTACACCCAAAGACCTCGGGTACTTTCCTGATTCAGACCACAGAAACTCAGAGTCTTCAAGGTGAAGTCAAAGATCGAATTTATTGGCTGCAGCCAAGTAACAAGCGTCCTAGAAGTACAACAGCACGGTTTGTATGTTCTCAGGAGACTGTGTTTCAATGCAAAGTCAGGTTTCCTTATATACAGTTTTTTAAGCTTCAGGCAAACATTCTTGACATTTTGGTTGGTCATTCACATGTTTTCACTACAAAGGAAAAAACAGTGTCATGATGAAACCTCATATTTCATGTCATCCAACCCATAATAAATTACCCGGCAAGGCCTAGTATTTTACATCAGATAAGTGTGGACCCCCAATAAAAACGGGCACCTCCCCCTCGTAAAGTAAGAAGAAGAAAAGAGCAGGTGCAGGTGTGAGCAAGATTAGGCATGGTGTGTGAGCGATAATAAGGGTTTTATGGCATGGTGTGCCTTGATGCTATCTGATTCGGCCACTGGGAGAGGGACTGACCAAACAGGTTTGGCCTGAGGCAATGGTTCCAGCTTGCCCAGGTCAGAGAAAAGTCAATCAAGGTGTACGTGTCCTTGGAATCAAATCTGACTGTATTATAAGCCTATGTGAGGGCAACTTTTAAAAATGGCTGCCGTGTATAAAATGGGAGCCACGAGTGCAGGACGAAAATGGTGATTTCGAGGTGAAAACGCTGCTGGAATTGAGCGAAAATGCTCATGCTAAGTGTACTAGTCATTATCGGTCTTTTGATACTAAAATCGTACTGCTGTGGCAAAGTAAATTACATGGGTCCAGAATTTTTAGAACCACAATGTGTGGTGCTTATGTTTTCCTGAGCCACTTTTGTGTGTTGATGTGTGTGCATGCTGGTCTGAAGGTGTGCTTGGGAGAGTCTGAGGTAGAGGGGATTGGGTCTGGGTAGTGGAAGTTGGAGGGGGAGGCTGGACACAGGGACGATGGCTGCCAATAGTGCTGAGGCAAGAGCCTGAAATGCTCTCTGTTCGGCCGCCACGCCAGAATGAATGCCCTCGCGGTATACATTTGTTTGTTGCAAATGCCTCTCGACACCCTGAATGGCATTCAGAATGGTTGACTGCCCAACAGTGAGGGATCTCAGGAGGTCAATAGCCTCCTCACTGAGGGCAGCAGGGATGACTGGGGCAGGGCTTGAGGTGCCTGGGGTGAAGTAGATGTCCACCCTCCTGGGTGTGTGGGCACAGGAAACACCCTGAGAGGCTGCTGGGAGGGCGGTGCTGGTAGGGGGGGTGGCGGCTGTACCTGTTGTTGCGGTGGTCACAGACGTGTCCGCCACCGCCAGGGAGCTTCCATCAGAGGAGGAGTCACTGTCGCTGGTGTCCCCTCCTGTCCCCGCAGTGGAGCTCCCTTCGCCCTCCGTCCCACTGGTGCCTTCAGACTCCGTAGATTCACCCTCCAGGGCCATGTGGGATGCAGCTCTCTCCGTCGCCGGTGCCTCTGCTCCCCCACCAGATGATGCTATTGCACACAAGGACAGGGTGACAAGACAAGAAGGGGGGGAGAGACAGAGGAGACACATGGTTAATGCCAGCAACACCACTACCGTTGGCAGACACAACACACAGGGAGCAGCCCTATGCACTAGGCTCTGCACTAGGCCATGCACTAGCAGTAGTGCTCTTGTGTTCTTCCAGGGGGTTATGGGTTGTATATGTAATGTTGTTGCATGTATTTGTGTGTATGATGTTGTGGGTGAGGGCGGGGTGGAAATGTTGCATTTTGCGTGTGCGTGTCACTCTCTTTTGCCTCCTCCCCTCCCCTGTGTGCTAAGTGCAGTACTGTTGTCGTCGCCGCCTTCTTTCCACTTCGTCGTGTATTAATAGATACAGCAACATGGACAGGACCTGTAACTCGGGCTCCATGGCATCCTGGTTCTTCATTGATTGTCGAGAGGTGAGTGGTTTCCCTTCTGTGTTCTGTTTCTGCCGTGCTTTTGATGGCGTTGGTACCGCCCCGGAAAAGCTGGCGGAGTGGTGCCTTGTAATAGTGTGGGCGGTACATTGTCTTCCGCCTGTCTGCTGGCGGTGACCGCCGCAGTGTTTGTTGCTACCGCTGTGGCGGTCAGAGTGTTAAAGTGGCTATCTGTGTTGGCGATTTCCGCCATGGTCGTGATTCCATCTTTTTAACCGCTGTTCTGTTAGCGGTATTACCGCCACTTTCACACCGACCGCCACGGTTGTAATGAGGGCCTATGTCTATTTTTAGGGGTGAAGATATCATTAGCATAGCATATGAAGTGGCACCTGAGTCCATACGTGTGAAAGGCTCCCTGTAACCCAGGAGAACAGGGGTTAATTTAATTGTTTGCATTATGGCCTAAGAAATCATTGCTATTCCCATTTTTATAGTAAGGGAAAGACTGATGAATTGTGGGATGTACTTAGGGTCTGTGCATGTCTGACAATCAAGAATGGAGGCTCACCAGCAGACCGTTGCCCATTGATTTATGTGTGTATGTGTGTGGTATTTCTATAGCACAAGCCTAGTGAAAATGCAGAGGAGCACTACATAGTGGGAAAACAAGCACAAAGTCAAAGAGTGATGGGAAAGCTGGCTGCTTTGTGAACTTCTAATGTATTGTGATACTCTTTCCTATGTTGAAGGTTGGTGGGTCCTTATAATATGGGGATAATGTTCGAGATCCTAGGTGTGCAGATAGAATGCACACAATGTAGAGAAAGCTTATGCATAAGTAGTATTAAGTAATGCACCCTTTGTCTATATTTTAACTGTGGAACTAACTCAACCGTGTGACGTCACATGCAACCCCCAAAGTCTGCATGCCTTAAGTATCTGGAGTGCAAGCACTGTAAAAGAGATATGCAGATAAATGATGTGCAAAATGGCACCAGATTTTTCCTGTGAAAATGATAGGACCCTATGACGCATAGTTATATTTCTGTGTTATGTATGTAACTAGGTGTTATGTTTATTTATGGCTTGGTATCTCATAGCTATATTTTATAGATGCTAGCAATAATTGGTGCTGCTCACAGGATGCAATGCTGAAACAGATATCTCTAGCAAGATATTCTGATTTTAATACAAACGTGTTCACTATATAGTGGGGAAGATATTAATTTTAGTATTTTGGGGTGTGGAAAGGGAAGATTCTTCACTTGAAGACAAAAAATTCAGCAGGAAGAGAAGCTTGATGCCTGGCTCCCGAGAGAACAAAATTTGTCAATCGGCGGAAAGCAGATTAATATACCCATCGACGGGTGTAGTAGATGTGTCTGACAGGCATGCACCTCAGCAGATATTTTGTAGCAACCGAGTGCATTATTTGCACCCCTGGACCAGCCCTTACTTGTGGTGGGTAAACAGGAGCATCCACCTCACAACCATTATGATTATCCGCACATTCGGCATATTTTAACTCACTTAAAATATTTTCCCTCTACATTATGGTTTATTCTTTTTTTTTTTTTTTCAGGAAGCAGCAAATCTTCACTTCTTTTTCGAATTCTGGTAAGACCTATAGCGTGGCTACCTTTACAGAGTATAGTACCGAGCGAAGCTAAATTAAATTGAATCCTCCTCTTTCTTTATTGGGGGGGCAATTGTGTCGCACAAGTACGTTTTGGAGCTAATACTATTCTATTTATTCCTTTCCATGGTAAGCAGAATATTTGCCTCTTGCCTGTAGACAGCTTTTTGATAGCCGATAGACTTGTTTATCTTGATATTTTTCTTCTTTATTTGTGTGCCAGTTCAGACTGCCTGTATCAGGATATTTATATGCCGTGTGTGTATCTGTCTTGGTTACTTTTTTAGTTCACGTGTGTGTCTGTATGTGCTATAACCTGTCTAGAACCAACATCCATTTTACTAAGAGAAACCGATCCCAGATTGCTGACGCCTATAGACATCCCAGATTCTTACACAGTGCAGGGGGTGCTGACATCAAGAAACAGAGCAAGAGTTGGTGACATGTCAAAACACTACAAATATTTATTGGTAGCCATGCCAACCCCATATACAGAGGGAGGACAGCGCTTACTTACAGAAACAACATAAAGTTACAGGGGTGGAAATACTGAAGACTGTTACTGCCATGTATATAGAGTGATGGGTCGGCATTAATACAACAATAAAAAAGCCATCTTTTTTACTTGCTACAACGTCCTCCTTGCTCTGGTGTCTTCTCTTCTCAAAGCTCTGGACCCAAGAAACTGCACTACCCAGTCCTAGCGCTGCTCTAATGTTGTTAAAAAACATATGAGAAACATCAGGATTGGACGGAATGGCCAATCACCCAGTACTTTAAAGAGCACTGGAGGCCTGTGCTTTCCCTAACCCAGCTGTCCCAATACAATTGGGTTAGAGAAATTCAAAATGCGCAAGTCTGTCTGGTCATTCCGAGACGGCCGGCCAAAGGGACATGCGCACTTTAAACATAGTGCATACCTTCCTGTTGCCAGTCAACAGCAATTACCCCACCCCGTCCTGACACTCGAATCAGGACAGGTTGTAGAAACATAAAATTGTAATAAATTAACTTTTTCAGCTTCTCTGGGGCATTTTTTCAGCGGGCGACACTCCTTGGCTCTCACAGACAAGCTCTAACCCATTTTTGTAAACAATAGTTACTCACAAGTGCAGTAGCGCATGGCTTATTCAGGCTCGACCCCAAAAATATTTCCTGATCCTGTGCAAGGTCTCATTTGTGGGCTGACTGGTGTCTCAAATAGTTGAAGTGCAGAAAGAGTGCTCTTATACCACCTTAGACAGTGGTGAATGGTTTCTTACTATTAGAAATTTAAAGGCAAGTGCTGCTTTTAATGCGAAATTTAACAGCATTTGCTGACATATCTAAAGGTAAAGATAACAGCAAAACAGAATGCAATAACATATACAAAGCAGCATAAAACACATTCAAAACATAACATGCCACACCAGAACAAAACAGAATGGAGCATCACTTCAATAATGCAGCACAAAAAAATAACAGTACAAAAAATCACATTTACGCCACAACAAATGTCACATAAAACATACAGACACATGGGCCCGTATTTATACTTTTTGACGCTAAACTGCGCTAACGCAGTTTAGCGTCAAAAATGTTTGCGCCGGCTAACGTCATTCTGAAGCGCCATGCGGGCGCCGTATTTATTGAATGGCGTTAGCCGGCGCAAGCAGACCGGCGCTGCCTGGTGTGCGTGGAAAAAAACCACGTACACCAGGCAGCGCCGGCGTTGGGAAAAATGGCGCTAGGGCGTCTGAAAAATGGTGCAAGTCAGGTTGACGCAAAAAATCGCCTCCACCCGATTTGCGCCATTTTTAACGACGCCCAGACGCCATTTACATGACTCCTGTCTTAGTAAAGACAGGAGTCATGCCCCCTTGCCCAATGGCCATGCCCAGGGGACTTATGTCCCCTGGGCATGGTCATTGGGCATTGTGGCATGTAGGGGGGCACAAATCAGGCCCCCCTATGCCAAAAAAAAAATATAAAAAAAAAGAAATGTATACTTACCTGAACTTACCTGAATGTCCCTGGGGTGGATCCCTCCATCCTTGGGTGTCCTCCTGGGGTGGGCAAGGGTGGGTCCCTGGGGGCATGGGAGGGCAGCTGTGGGCTCATTTTGAGCCCACAGGTCCCTTAACGCCTGCCCTGACCCAGGCGTTAAAAAGAGGCGCAAATGCTGGGTTTTTTGACCCGACCACTCCCGGGCGTGATTTTTGCCCGGGAGTATAAATACGACACATTTGCGTCGCAGACATTTTTTTGGACGGGAACGCCTACCTTGCATCTCATTAACGCAAGGAAGGCGTTCACGCAAAAAAATGACGCTCTTTACTCCTACTTTGGCGCTAGACGCGTCTAACGCCAAAGTATAAATATGGCGTTAGTTTTGCGCCGAATTTGCGTCGAAAAAAACGACGCTAATTTGGCGCAAACGGAGTATAAATATGCCCCATGCTGTTACCACATATTTACCATATTCAGAAACCTGCTTTAATAACACAAAAGTGAAAGGTATTATCATCAATAACTGCCTTAACCTACCACCAAGGTCAAGAAATAGTGCCTGTCAAAGACACCCAAAGCCAGCTTATTCTTGTGAGTAGATGTAACCTGAACAAACATACACACGTGCGTTGTGCTTAGAACTTTAATTAAATGAAATTTCACCATTTAACTACGGAGGCAATGAAAGACATTCATGCGTGAGTAAATATTTTGCTGTTGCGCTTGCTGTGATAACTGGACTGCTATTGTTTGTGCAATTTATGCATCTGTGAAATTGACTTTTGGGCAGAATAATTCGTATGGAATCACAATAATCTGAACAACCACTGACAACAACCACAACTATTGCCTTCTTATCAGATTAGAAGATCAGCAATATTTTGTTTTGTAAGCACTGATGTCTGATAGTTTGAAAACATTAACTATTGCCTTCATTTCTTTACCCAGGGTCCTGTCCTCATGAAATTGTATTGCAAGATGTGTTGGGAAGATAAAGGAATAGAATAAAGATAGGAATGACCTAGTGTCAGTGTTCTGTAGAACCGGCATGTGCTTCTCATCACAGGATCGCAGTTTCCGTTAGTGAAGCACGTGCAGTGATGCTGGGGCCCAAAATGTGGGGCACCCACTGAACCTTTATTGTGGCTGCATTTCACAGCTCAATGGCCAGAGGGCCAATTTCCTTCCTTCCTTGCACTAGGGCCAATGACACACTGGAAACGACACTGAGTTCAACAGTTTAAACACTGTTATGGAGTTTGTTTATTTATTTATATATGTATTAATCATTTTATAGAGCACAACATCCCCCCTGTGGGTCACTGCAGACTACAGTGCTTAAGGTTTATGCTATGTAACTACATGGGGGTTAGAGTTCAACCGAATGAGAGAAGAGTCCATTCTAATATTTTTTCAGGGGTTACCCAACAAAGTGTTATAATTTACTTATATGTGGGCCATGATAGCTAAGTTTTCTGGCCTCTAATTATATGTGAGTTTTTACAACAGGGGCCATATCTTGAACTGGTACAGTGAATATATGTGCCAGTTTTTAGGCTGAGCCGGCAAGCAGTGGTCATGCGCTGTCACAATGTCAACAATCTATTGCATCGGTGAAAAAAAATACAAAAAGTGGCTTTTTGCCTGCCCATTTTACCATTTGCTAACACCATTATCACTCTTGTTTGCTGCCTTCTAATTTGTCACTTCCTTGTTGCTGAGTAGAGCATGGCCCAAATACAGATTAATTTAACTTAATTTGTCTCCCCCGTCCCTCTTCATGCATTTGTAGTACTAGTTCATTTTTTTGTATTTTAAATAGAGCAAACTCAACCCAATTATTTTACGCTTTACTTGAGCACCAGGTACACTTCCACAACTTCAAATTTTTTTTTCTTTTCTTGGTACTGTTATATGTGAATGCGTCTGTTTTTATCGGGACACAGTCAGTGACACAGTGTTTTACATAGTGTAAAAGGCCATTTATTTAGGACAGGATTGTGTCTTATACATAACATTATACATATTCAAATTAAGCTCTAACTTTAAAACGCCACCCTTTGAAACTTCTCCCCAGTCATCCTTTTCACTCATTCCCTCACTTTTCCTTCATTCACCCATCTTCCACTTCAATTCACCCACACATCCCCCTTTTCCTTTCATCTCCTGCCTGCTTCGGGCATCCCTCACGCTACCATCCTTCACCTGCTCCTTTCTCCCCCCTTGAAGGGTGGCCAGGCCCGCATCTGATTCTCCACCCTCCCCCATCTACTGCCACAAAGCAAAAACGCTTTAGGCGTTTTGCTTCCCCACCAGCGAACCCACTGCAACATTACACAACCTTACACCTTCTCCTTGAGCCACATCTTTTCCCCCCACAAATCTCCCAAAATTAAGCAAAGCTCTGTAAGGTAATATGATTGCCCAACTCGGATAGGTGCACACCATTAGTCCTGAAAAGCCCTACCTCCTCTTCTGTAATCTCCTCGTGCTTCAGCACGCTAATGTCATGCACCTAATAGAAAACCCTCATTGCTCTATTGAGCTTTCTCCATAGCCATATGCTTCAGCGTCCCTTTCCATGTCCTCCTAGGTACAAACTTAGTCTACACTAAGCAGGTACCACGCATCTTCTGACAAAGCAACTTCAAATCCCATTGCATATGCTGCAGTAGGGTAAGCCCCGAAAGCTTTACCAAGTTATTTTTCCACAGGTGCAAAAGCAGAAGCTAGGTACAACCCCACTTTGGCAAGGAAGCAAATTACCCCACCTCATACCGCTCTTCCTCCACCACAAAACTTCATGATGGCTACTCAGCGGCCCTCATGAGAATCCATAAATGTGCCTCTCGAAGTATTTTGCTGCCCAATGTATGAATGAATGCCCGACCATCCAAGTGACCATTTTTCCACTCCTAGGGCCAGTCACACAACCTGCAAAAAGAACAAACTTTAGTACAACAACTACAAATCCCCCACCCTCTTGTATTCCAGCCCTTGTACCGTCCTACTCCTCAGTACCCACCCCACAAATCAAGACCTCACATATCGCTTGCAGCATCTAGACCTCCACCTACCAATCCGCCGAATCTAAGCTCAGTACCAACCTAGATGAGGCTGACGCTGTAGCCGCCCCTTTCTGAATGAATGAGTCCCATAGCACTGGGCCTGTCTCCCAATCCGTCCCAATGCCATCAGCAAAACAGACAACAACTGGAATGCTGTGAGTTTCTCGCCACTCAAGTGACTAAAAGCACTGACCTCACCTCTCGCCCATTGTGACTGAAACCTGATCCACTCAACAACCGGTCAAGCAGCTGATACTCCACCTTTCTTCAACCACACCCATTTTCCCTTTCCCAACTGATGAGTCTTGGACTTTCTAAGCCATATGCCCAATCGCCCCCCTCGCAGGCATACTTCACCCACTTTCACACCGTCGGACCTAGCCATACCCAAGAGTTCAGGCACCCGAAATGCCCCAAAAAACATCCACACCATGCACAGCCTAAGCAACGCAATTTCATGAGAGTCTGTACAACAAACTGGCAGCACATGCAATAGCTCCAACAGTAAGTCAAATTTGATAGGTTCCCTTGCCGCCTTGCCCATCCCGGCTCAGGCTCTACCCCACCCTTTCAACATTCTACCCAGAATGTCATCTTTTGCCGAGTCGCAACCAAGAAACAATTTACCATAAAATGAAACACCAGCTAACTTGCCCTCAATCGTGGCGGGTGACAAACCTTTTTGTATCAAAAACTACACAAAACGTAACGCTCGAGATTCAAGCATGCTGGCACTCTGCACCCAAAATTCCTTTCAAAACATTCAAAACTCTGAAATTTCAGCCATGCTAGACGATAACTTCTCTGCGTGGATTCCGCTAATGACATCTCCACCAGCCCAATGATCCTCACGCCCCCACTCCCAAATGTTTGCCGGGACCGCTGTCTTGTGCCACTCTGCTCCTGGTGCCAAACTGCGAAACCGTTGCCACTGTGAGCGAGACAGGGAATCTGAATTTGCATTGTTCACCCCAGGAATGTGTGCTGCTTTAAATATAACATTTAAAGATAAACATCTGAGCATAAACACCTCAGTAATCGCAACACCCTAAGATCTTTCACCCTCTGTCTGCTCACCAGTTCCACCACTGTCAAGTTGTCCACGTGAAAAACTACAGTCCTGTTGGCCAGGTCGTCCCCCCATACAGTCAAGATGACCAGCAGAGGAAAGAAAAGCAATACTACTACCTTCTGTCATCCAATGTTCAGGCCACTTCTCTGCCCACCATTGCTCATCTGAAAAAAGACCAAAACCAGAGGCCCTGGCTGAATCCGAGAAGATCTGGACCTGTCATGTCATGTCCTCCTCCCAAAAAATCATGGCAACCCCATTGAATTGTGTCAAGAATGTCTCCCATACACTGATGTCCTTTCTCATGCCAGGGACACCGAAATCCTATGGTGTGGGAGGGAGGCACCAGACATAACTAGTCCCAACCAGCTGCAAAATGTTCTGCCCCCGAATACTCTCCATGCAAAGTTGAGAAAACCCAGTAGTTGCTGTGGCATATGCAAATCAATCCTCTGCAAGGACCGGATATGTCTCAGGAAATCTAGAATCTCGGCCACCTTTCCAACTGGCAATCTCGCCACTTAAACGTCCGTGTCCAGTTCAATCCCCAAAAATGTCAGCACACAATTAGGGCCCTCAGTCTTCTCTGGAGCCAAAGGAACCCCCGTCTCCCGGGCCAGTCTTTCAAACCCTGCCAAAGCCTTTCTACAGGAATCAAAGCCAGCCTTACCCACAAAAAGGAAATCATCCAAGTAATGTGTCACCTCCTGATGCCCACACACCTTAACAAAAACCCATTGTAGGAAAGTGTTAGAAACCTAGAACAGCGCATATGAAATGGCAAAGCTGATCGGGAGTACTCTGTCCACATAGATTGCCCCATCCAGCTGCATGCCCAGTAATGCAAAATCTTTAGGGTGAATAGGCAGGAGCTGAATAGCCACTTTGATCTCACATGTTGCTAGCTCAGATCCCTTGCCACACCCATGAACGAGCCAAAATGGCATCATCCACTGAAGCGTACACCAACTTCATGTCTTCTTGCGCGAAGAAGTCATTTACCGAAGCCCCCTCCGGCCACAACAAGTAATGGATGAAGCGTAACTCACCCTTAGTCTTTTTGGGGACTACACCCAGAGGGCAAATCATCAGCTTCTCTAGAGGCCATTCAAAAATGGACTCACAATTCTGCCCTCTGCAACTTTTTTTGCCAATTTATCTGCTACCACCCGAGGCATTTCTTTGGCAGACCACAAATTGTCCGCTCATCTCTTCTGTCTTGGCCCTTGATAACCTATCCTGAGCCCCTCTTTGAAAACCCACTCCAATTTGCACACTATGTCCCTGTTTGGGTACATGCATAACCTCGGCAGCAAGACATCCAACTTAATTGGCGTAGATGCCATTCAATGTAGGAGCTCCTTGCTTCCCTCTACCCCTGGCCATTGTCCACTGCTCTGCTGGACTGGTGAGTGAAAAACACCACATGACTGGGTGCCTTTCCCCACATATAGAGCACTCATGTTTGAAGTTACAGGGATGTCGCGAGTAGAAACACTTATTAAAGTTTCAACATGCCTCTGAGGTAGGTATCTGGGGTCGCTGTATGGTACCCGCCCCTCCTTGGACGGGATGTGACTGAAAAGGCTTGTATACAACTGGTAGGCCACTAGCGGTATGTGTTGATGCTGCGGAGTGTGATGAAGCCATTCATTGCATCCACAATTCTGAATCTACATCCCTCCAGGGCTTTTCAGGATTCACGCTTACACATGCCCGAAACTCCTTCTCATAGCTCAGCCAGGGAAATCCCCTAAAATGCATTTGGGCTTTGTGTATAATGTCCATGTACTTAAAAAGCGTGATGGCCCTGTTGGGAAATTTCTCACAGTAGATACTGGCATATATCAAAAAGGCTGAGGTCCAATTGTCCATAGTGATCAGTACCCTGGGCCGGCGAGCTAACTCCCATTCTTTTCCTTGGAGCCCTCCTTAGCCTGTATGTTTTTATGGAGTAGTTTGAAAACATCCACATCCTCATGCCACCAAATCCTAGCCTTTGTCTTGTCAGCCACATGGGAATCTAATGGCATTGCAAGGCCCATGTAAGGAAGCCACTTCTTATGCCTCTCACAGACCTTGTCATCCCCCTCTGTGCCGTCTCCCATCACCTTTTTCCCCAGTCTCACCCATAGTAGTCGTGTCCTGTACTGTCGTCCGCTTACCCTCCCCATCCTGTGCAGAACTAGGTCCAGGTGTGTCATGTACTGATTGATCACCCACCCCTATGGACTGGTGAATTTTAGTCACAGCCGTACCTTGGCCCTCTCCCCACACAGACCACCATTCACCCTTTCCTTGGTCCAGTAACGTCAGCGCGATCAGGACTTCCTCCAGCGGCCCTGCCGGTACCCCAGAGGGCCACTACAGAGTCACTCTCGGCCCTCCAGGACCCCCTCCCGGAAGACGCCCAGCCAGGCCAACAGCAGGCACCCCCTCGAGGGGACGGGGGTCAGTCCAAGTGCTGGCAGCACATGCAAGACCCGCCTGGCCCGGCACCGGCCCCACAGGGGTGGACCCCGGTCTGGTCCCCAGCCAAATGCCGCACTCCACTCTTCGCGACGCCAGTTGCCTCGCTCACCTCAGCTCTCCATGCTGCACCACCGCGCTCAGGTCGCCGTAGTGACTGCGCAGCCTCAGCCTCAGCTGGGGGGACCCATGGACCCCCCCATCCGCCACACAGTCCACTGGCATCGCACGCGACCGCGCTGCCGCCACGTCCTCTTCTCAGCCCGGTCTTGCTCCCAAGGGGCTCCTGCCCCGGAACCAGCTTGGGCAGAACACCAGTCCAGCACTGTCTGCCAGTTCCCCACCTGCGCCCCAGCAGGATCACCCAAGGCCCGGCCAGGCACCAGTCTCTGAGGGTTCAGGGGCCAGACCACACCTCACGGCTCGGGCCCCCACTCCACGGCCATTTATTGTGCCTCAACCCTGGCACCCGCTCTCACCGGCAGCCCGGGGGGGATAGCACCCCTCAAGTCCTCCGCCGCCCCACGCGGCTGAAAGGAGGACACCTAGGAGCAGTCTGGATCCGCGGCGCCTCTCCTCTGAGGAGCGCGTGTGGTGATCTCCTCACCTCAGGAGGCCGCCGCCTCTCCGCCGGGGGCACTCCCGGGACAGTGTGCCTTCCCGGCTGGCCACGGGCACCGGCACCCAGTCCAACAGGTTAAGGGGCCAGACCACGCCATGTGGCACGGATCCCCGCTCCACCTACAGCTGACCTCCTCCACCCCAGCCGCGGCACAAGCGTCCGCATGTGGCATGGGGGAATCTTCTCGCTGCCTCCCCCTGCCGGGGGAGGTGAAGGACAGCAGTCTGATCCAGTCTCGTGGTGCCCCTCCCCCGCGGGGCGCCACTCAGAAATGCCTGTGCGGCACGGGAGGCCGCTGCGCCTCCGGCGGGAATGCCCCAAATCCGCAGGCTTCCCCAGTAGGCCCGGGGCGCCGACTCCAAGCCGCCAATCCCAGGCGCACTACCAGGCCTTGTCTTTAGGATTCTGGATCGCCGTCTGCCCCCTCCGCTCCCTTCACAAGCGGGGAGCCAGCTAGAGCCAGGAAGAGCCCCGGGATGGCCATGCCAAGCAGGGCGGATGACGCAGGGGTCCGGAGCACTCCTAGAGTGCAACCGCCATCTTGATGTCCGTGGCCATGCCCCCGAAGTAGAAGATCTTAGTAGTAGCTACTGCAGAGGCCATCCAGCGATCCACTTTTGGCGGTTTAGTCAGCAGGTAGGTCTTCTGCTGGTTCTCAGGCCACTTTTTAGTGAAAAAGTTTATAAGTTCCATCTTTTATGTTTAGTCTGGGGCTGCACCTTCAGCACCACCACCAAAGATGCAGGACTGGAAGAGCATCATTTAGGAGGTCAGAGCTCACCCCTGCAGAGACCAGGTGTAGGATTCAAGGTCTCTGGAGCTTGTTATTTCCCTGCAGCTCATACAGGAGGCCAGCCAACTATCCATTGGAGTTACTCTGGTAGTCCTGGGTCCAAGCAGCAAGGCAAGGCTCAATCACAAAGGCAGCCCTCTGAAGGTACAAAGTAAGCCTCCAGCAGCAGGGCAGTCCTCTGTTAGCAGCAGATAAGTCCTCTGAGGTCCAAGGCAGGCCTCAAGCAGCAGGGCAGTCCTCTTGGGGTTCAATGCATTCATTCTGATGTTCTCTGCATGCCCAGGAGTGCACTTAAGCACTTACGAGTGGCTAAGGAGGTCCAATATTTATACCTGATGCCATCCTTTGAAGTGGGGAAATGTTCTAGGCTACTTCCTCATGTGATTCCCGAAAGTTCCTTTCTTCCCCTGCCAAGGCTCCAATAAGTCTCATGTGACAAATGACTAGTCCCAAGTTCCTTTGTGTGTGTTTGGAATCAAGCCCTTCAAAATGGAAGTGGGACATGAAACAGTTCTGCCCCAACAATCTTGGCAGGACGTCCCATTCTGCTCACATCTAGCACCCTATTATTCGCTGCCTGGGCTCAAATGAATTCTTAATGAGGTGCAAAAAAGAACAGTAGGTATCTTGTGGTATACACACTTTAAAGTATAGAGGATAATCTGTAACAAATGAATTAAGTCCACACCTGATGTAAAATTTCCAAGATATCAAGGAATGAAGAAAATGTAATCAGTAGACTTTTCAAATTTACATATATATGTATTCAGAGAAAAAAAGTGTTTGGTGCTCCAGTGATCACACGGTGAGTGAACAACATTGTGAAGTGCTCTAGTGTATAAAATTCATTTAAACAGTGAACAACAATTTTTTTGTGTGTATATTTGGGTCACAGGGTTTCAGATACTGCAACAGTTCAATTCAAATCAGTTCCCATTATCCTATTTTGTGATGGGCTTTTGACCCTTAATTAGTAAAGATTCATCATCAGGGCAAAAACACAAACGCTGATACAAGAGCAATGATGCTATAAAAATATGGCAAGTAGGACAATGCAAAGAAGGATGGAAAGATCATGCTGTTCCAGCCAAGGATCCACAATCCCCCACTGCCAGCACACCTTGTTGTTGCTCACCAACCCTCCCAGCCGTGGTCAAGCATCATCTCATGAACACCGACCCCCTTTTTGTAGTGGTGCAGTGATATGGCATTACTACTAGTCTTCATGCACTGCTAATTAGCTCACATATTACATTACTCATTACATCTATAACATCATCTATAATATCAATGTAACATTTGCAGAGCTATTTTTTATGAGAAAACCGTGCATGGCTGGGGTGCGAGTTATAGTTACCTTAGGGCATGTGTTATAGTTATAGTTATTTGAAATAACTCTAACTGCTGCATTTCTATGGTTATGTGCGTTTGAAATGTGAGCCTAACTATAACATCTAGGTGATGTTTATTTTGTTAATTTCTATGTCATTTTAATTCTATTTCATAACTATAAGTTACCTGTAAGCTTCGATATTCTCAGTGAAAATATATACACACACACACATATGGAATTTGTGAGGGGATAAACAGTGATTTTCAAAAGTTAATTTCCCTCTTCTGTGGTAATATCTTTAATGACATATTTATCATTGAATCACGCAACTCAGTGCAGCAAGTCATCAGGCTGCACTGTGATGAGTGATAGGAAAGAGGAGGAATGCACTGTATGTGAATTCCAGGCTTTTCCCAGCACTGCAGCACAATGTGTTGCCTAGTGCCAATGCAGACACCCATGCACAATGGTTCAAGGGTGCCTGTGTTGTAAACAGGATTGTGTTTGTGCAGGAAGCAATAACTTTCTGCATAAGAACAATCATAAGACGCATTTGCCTCTTTCTATGTGTGCTGAAGAATGCAGCACACATAGAAATAGGGACTAACAAGGAGAAATAAAGATATTTGACCTTATTACACCTCACCTGGGGAGGAGTGGATAGTTGCTGCATTCGTAGGTCTAGCAGTAATACTGCAGTGTGCCTGTATCCATGGGTGGATGCTTAGGAATACCCACACTCAACCCATAGAACGCTTCACAAGGCAGAGCAACTCCACACATCGATATGCTCTGTGTTGAGTTACTTTAGATTTATCAAGCCATGCTTGCCTGCCTGGCTTGATACATCTAACTTAAGAGTTGTGTTGCTCTTGTACTCCTTGTATAGTGTGAGAGTGATGCATCTCTTTGGTAAATATGGCCCTTAGTTTAAATTTAAAGATGTATAACAATTTCTCCATCTGAATTATGTATCTATACTAATTATTTTGCCATCACGAACAAGCATATTTTGAACACTTGTTTAAAAGATAATGCATATGATGCTGTGCCTGTGGAAGTCTTCTTTCCGCTCGGGTTCAGAAACTACAAGCGTGCTGGTGAGACAGCATACCTTATCCCACTGTCGTAGTTATATTCTTACCGAAGCAAGGTTGCTGGTTTAGGGATGACAGCACTTTTGTTTGTAGGTAACTAGGCCAATCCTACAACAAGCCGCAAATGTCGGCCCAACCCTTCCAGCTCACAAGCAGTACCTCACCAAAAACCCAAGCAGTAAAAGATGATTTCTGGCAGCCTTACCCATGGACTCTAGAGAGCGACATCTCATGGGAGTCATGGCTAGACGGAGAGCACCCTTTTCTCACATGAGCACTAAGTCTCATTCACATGCAGGCAACAAAGGAGATGCAGTAAGGTTTTCAATAGGTTTATTAACAAGACTGAAATCTACTGTGAAATGCATGAGCTGCAATTGTCGTAGCGTGCCAAAGCAATGTTAATGTAAACGCATGGGCCCGTATTTATACTCTGTTTGCGCCGAATTAGCGTCGTTTTTTTCGACGCAAATTCGGCGCAAAACTAACGCCATATTTATACTTTGGCGTTAGACGCGTCTAGCGCCAAAGTATGGGCAAATAGCGTCATTTTTTTGCGTGAACACCTTCCTTGCGTTAATGAGATGCAAGGAAGGAGTTCCCGTCTAAAAAAATGACGGCAACGCAAATGCGTCGTATTTATACTCCCGGGCAAAATTCACGCCCGGGAGTGGTCGGGTCAAAAAACCCCGCATTTGCGCCACTTTTTAACGCCTGGGTCAGGGTAGGCGTTAAGGGGCCTGTGGGCTCAAAATGAGCCCACAGGTGCCCTCCCATGCCCCCAGGGACCCCCCCTGCCACCCTTGCCCACCCCAGGAGGACACCCAAGGATGGAGGGACCCATCCCAGGGACATTCAGGTAAGTTCAGGTAAGTATAATTTTTTATTTTTTTTAATTTTTTTTGGTGGCATAGTGGGGCCTTATTTGTGTCCCCCTACATGCCACTATGCCCAATGACCATGCCCAGGGGACATAAGTCCCCTGGGCATGGCCATTGGGCAAGGGGGCATGACTCCTGTCTTTACTAAGACAGGAGTCATTTAAATGGCGTCTGGGCGTCGAAAAAAATGGCGCAAATAGGGTTGAGGCGATTTTTTTGCCTCAACCTGACTTGCCCCATTTTAAGACGCCCTAACGCCATTTTCCCCCTACGCCGGCGCTGCCTGGTCTACGTGGTTTTTTTCCACGCACACCAGGCAGCGCCGGTCTGCTAGCGCCGGCTAACGCCATTCCATAAATACGGCGCCCGCATGGCGCTTCAGAATGGCGTTAGACGGCGCTAAAATTTTTGACGCTAAACTGCGTTAGCGCAGTTTAGCGTCAAAAAGTATAAATATGGGCCATAATTTTGAATCGGAAATGGCAAGTCAATTCATCAAATTATTTGCTGTACGCATGATCTTGAAGAGTGTCATCGAAGTCATCAACCAAGGACCTAAAAAATGAGTCAACATCATCTGATGTCAAGTCGAGTACTGGGCGGACAAACGGATCCACAGAGCAGTAGTGAACAGTATTTCCTGGTGTAACGTTATCTGTTGCAGTGTCCTCATCCACAGTAGATCTCAAAACGGAGGGCTCATAGGTGTCCTCGCGGAGCAACCTCAGTCTCAAGGGGCATGACCGTGTATGAACCCTCATCGGGGACATCAGCAGTTCGTGGTCCACAGGAGATGTCGGTGCAACAGCAAGACAGACCATAGGCAGATGTTCAAAGAGGCACCATATGCAGCAGAAGACTGGTTGTACGCACAAGAGAAGGGGCCGAAATGACAATGACCAGTCATGCTCCAGTTCCACCAGCAACGGTGCCCCGAAGATCCGAACCATGCAGTCACGGCACAGTGGAGTTGGTTGGAGCGGCTCCAGTGCTCTGCGTAGCTGGAAAAAAACAGCCATTGCGAATCAGAAGAAATAGCAGTCGTAGTCCGCCAATCAAAGCCATAATAATTGGAAAGCCACCAAACACACTTGAAAAGAGCGAAAGGATTGCTGACGGGATGACTCCGAAGACAGTGTGGAAGATGGACACTAAACCAGACCCAACAGCCTTAAAGAAATGAACAATCCCATTGGTGCTCGAAGCATTGAATATTCTGGATACTAGTTCTCCATAGTGCTTGGGGAAGTTGGTATTTAATAGGGATTGTATCTCGGCTGATGATCTCGCAATCTGGAGAGCATACGTCTCCTTTGCGGTTGTCAAGGCGACCTGTTTTTGAAACGATAGCGCCTTTAGGCTGCTCAGCTTGTCATAGTTTACATTAATAGTATCTATGTGGGGCCACATGGCAGATACTTTTATCTCTCGTGTGGGGGGAAACAAAACATGTCCACAACACGTAACGACCTTCGAGACCGAGATTGCGTAGGCAATTCCTGGTCGCATGCCGCAACAACTTTGCTCGTTCAGTACCACATAACTTCCATTGGAAAGTACATGAAATACCGGGCGAATCAAAGGGATGGGAGTACCCTTCAGCAAACAGGCCAAATTTGCGACCCCCGCATTGCAAAGACCATGAAGAGACACCTGCTTGCATATCATGGAATGACGAACAGCAGTCTCACATTAGCTTCCGCTAAGAAAGACCTCTGTTTCGCCGTTTAGACATTTATAGTCAAAGGGCAACTCCCACTCTTCCTTAATATAGCTGTCTCCTAGTTGCTCGTATCTTCCCACTGCAAGATGTTTCAGGCAGCTCGAGAAACAAAAGGTCAAAATTGGTAAATTAATTATGCCATGTAAGAGCCAGATAGTTGAAAGACTCTCTGCTACCGTGAAGGGCAACTTATCTAATTTTTGTACGCGAAGCATGGTGAAACTAGCCTCCCTTTTAGCCATTGTCTGTTGTTCCTTGGAAAAATTAAAAGCAGTGAAGAATTCACTCCCGTTAATATACTTCCATGGAATGCGGCCACTTTTCAGTGTCTGTAATGTCCAACCCAGCTGCATGATGGAACGTAGCTGTGTTTGCCCATGATATAACTGAGACAAGTCTGTCTGAGTGATATCAATAGCAGACAACACTATATTTGATAACGAATAAATCCTGTTGGACAGTGTATTCATGCAGTTGTCGACAACAGCTAATGCCTTTTCTAAATTTTCTTTATCCAATTGCCTTAAACATGCAGCAGCCTCAATCTGGGAAAGTTTCCAAATTTCATTGTACATAGCATATAAAAACTTTTTTGAGCGCTGTTTCCTAGGACCCAGCAGAAAATCCTGCAAGTCTACATCTTCAGAAAGAGTATTCAGGTGTTTCTTAACTGCGGCTAACGTGTTGGTCTGTACCCATTGCTGGCACAGCTTACCCACACTGTATGTTGTAACTATACCTGTCTGTTGACCCGATATAAAGCAAGGGTCTGGCCTGTTAGTTGAAAAAACCCCAGATGAGTTAAAAAAACACGCTTGACACTCATTAGTGTCAGTGGGTCATATTAACCACCCGCCGGGACTGGAAATTGAAGAATTGTAGGTACCAGCCTTAACCACTGCATCTAGCTTGTCCTCAGTGATATTAAGGAAGTATTGCCAATCTTTAAACTTTGCCGGAGAGGGGGATACTGGGCGTGTTCAAGTCTTTAATTTTTGCTAACCCCAGACAGGATGTCTGCTGAATAGTGTCATTTAAGAAAATCATTTGCACAGGAATCAGGCATCGTTGAAATAAAGCCTCCCTACCCTGTATCTGCCAACCTTGTGTTCCCTATACACTTTTCAAATCAATAGTGCTCTTCCAGTATTCCTAATCTTCAACTGCGAGCCGGGAAACAAAGGGATCTGAATAAATCAGTATTGTATCAGTTAGCAAAATTTTCCTAATTTGTGCCGGAGGTATTTTAAAATAATACAACTCTGCTTTTCTTGTGTCATGCCCAGAAAAGTATGTAAATTTATCACTATAGTACTTTGGGCTCCCCACTGGTGGTGTAGAACAGTGTTCCCACTGTGTGTAGTTTAATACTGGCCTGTATCTAGTGGCATGGTGTAGGTAGTAATGTCCCCAATTGTTATAGCAGAACATTTCCCCATAATTCATTGTATGTTCATATACATCATCACTTTCAAAAGCGGAATAGTCCTTCATTTCAGTTAGCATGGAATCACCTGTTTGGACATCCCAATCATCAGACACAACATCAGGTGTAATTACATCAGTCATTGAAATTTTGAACACGTATGGTATTTGACTAATTTCAGTGGGCCCGTATATATCGAATTAAACTTTGTCCCACACAATCCCATCAGAAATCGGTATCGCTGTAACATTTACAGGGGACAAGTCTCTTCGGACCTTATGTGAAGAATGATATGGAGTTAAGACTTCATCAACAGGCTCCACAGAGGAGCGATCAGAAATATAGTGACCATTTATAAGCAAAAAGAAAACAGTCACAAAACCAATCCATAAAAATAATGCAAAAAATTTCAAATTAGGATAATGAACAATGCAAGAAGCAGAATTGTAAAAATGAGAGTTGTGAATACAAAGACCCCCACCATCTTTCAATAACATGAGATGTGAAATAGGCTCTAATACCCTAGCGTGCAGAACCTAATCTCTAACATAATGAGAGCCACATGTGTTAAACCTAATCTGCCAATACCATGTCCAGGAGAAGAGCCCCGCAACCCTTGTTACCTTGGAATGAGGTCTCTAGATCAGACTCCCTATGGACACCAAGACCGGATCTGCATCAAGGCGACGTATAGCATAGATAGCGTTGATGGCATTTGGTAGCTATCCCTCTCATAACCTTACCTGCATGAGGTGTATTTATATTGATCTTGTAGGACCCATGACACAGGAATGTTCCCAAACAATAGATAATAAGGCACGAGTGGGGTGGCAATTACATAAATAATTCCCTCCAAAAGCACATTATGTTCCTGTCACACGTAAATGGGAAAGGGACATAATGTGAATACCTACATATATAACTTGTCTTTGAGCTTGAAAGTGATGCCTTCACAGAGTGGCACTGATAATATGAAATCAAAACATCTTCCTAACTATAAACATAGCAGCCATCTTTGAATAAATCATTTAAAAAATGTGCTGAAATAGAGGAAGCTAAGTAGGTTAAAAGTCACTAGGTGAGGGGGACACATGTCTGCAAGCCAGAAAGCCAAGCAAACTCCTGATGATTACCAATAAAAACAAATAGGATCCACTACACCACCACTAGAAGTCGACTGGATCTTTGGAATCAGTGAAGAGTGTACTAGTCGGATTCATTTAATAACAAATCAGTCACATAAACCTTAAACAATTCTAGACATCATTAACAATTTAAACACCAAATCAAACTCCAGTCTGAATAAAATTTCAAAGCTTTATTACAATCTCAAAATCAATGTAACATAAAGGGTGCGCAAAACTAAGTTATAAACATACATGAAAACCATAGGCTGACAGAAACATCTAAATGGATTTAGCCTACTGAACATCATTATCGTTAAACACTCCAAAAAAATAACATAAATTAGCAAAACTACAATATGCACATTAATTCCAGATTTCGAAGCAGATGATCAGTAAATCATCAAAATTCAGCTAATAACATTGAGATTTCAGGGCTGGGCTGTTCATATCACTAACACAAATTTGGACTTGCATGTGTGGGAACGGTCTAATACATATGGGCAAAAGAAAATTCAAAAATAATTTGGAAAAATCATCTAACTAAGGTTACTCTCTGTAAAAATATGCTGGTGCAGTTATCTAAACTGAAAAAAGAAAACAAGAAACCACATTTAGTTATACCTCTCTTCATGGGACAGCAGGGAGGGAGAGAACTTTCATCAGACAGAGCATTCACCTTCTGACATAAGTAGACAGCAGCATCAGGACAGTGCAGAACATGGGTTGCACATAGGACAGGTTCGCAGTTCAGAATTGGTTGGGCATATTATTACTGAACAGCATAAGCAAGTAGGGAAATTAGAAAGTATGACTATTATTCAGAAGATAGCTAAGGGGTAAAAGAGTTTAGAAGAAGCAGAGAGCTTTACTACATCTGGGATCATCAGTGTCAAAACTGACTCTAAAGGAGTGACTAAAAGTTTCAAAGTCCCTCACTAATTAGAAATATCCATAGGCCTTTTGATTGGTCCTTTAGGTGGCCTCATTTTACACACAAGATTCGGCATCCAATTGTTGCCACTGACACCATCAAGTTTGCAACAATTCTGGATTTTGTTGGAAAAAGCACGTAGTCATTTCAATGATTTCATGCACTTCTGCCAAAATATTACATTTTCTGGTTGAAAACTATTTCACATTTTTAGACTTCTCTACCCATGGTTCCCCACTTTTCCCTGTAAAATCTTTACATAGCTCAGAATGCAGAGGCCTGCCTATGCAGGGAAAGTGCTTCTCTGCTGTTGGACCTGCAGCACCAAATCTTAAGCACACCCATTAAGCAATGACACAAATTTAGGGGCAGATTTAAGAAAAGTGGCGCTGCGCTCAATTCAGCCCCACTTTCCTTGAGCCCCTTAGCACCCCCTTAACACCACCATGTGTGTAACATATTTAAGATGTAGGGCACCCTGGCGGTAGTTAGGGAACTAACTAGCATCAACACTTCTAATGCTAGTTTGGTGCTTCACAGGATTAGCATAAAAAATGTTAAAGCTAATCCTGCAAAACACATTGAGGTCCATTATAAATATGAGTGTGCCTCCTTTTAACCCCAGCACACATTGGGGGTCATTACAACCCTGGCGATTGGTGTTAAAGCGGCGGTAAAACCGCCAACAGGCCGGCGGTAAAACAAAATGGAATCACGACCGTGGCGGAAACCGCCAACATGGACAGCCACTTTAACACTCAGACCGCCACGGCGGTACAAACAAACACTGTGGTCGTAACCGCCAACAGACAGGTGGAAGACAAGGTTCCGCCCACTGTGTTACAACAGGCCAATCTGCCACCTTTTCCTGGGTAGATTCACCGTGAACAAAAACATGGCAGAAACAGGACTTGGAGGGGAAAACGCTCACCTCTACACAACCCACAAAGAACCAGGAAGCCATGGAACCCGAGCTCCAGATACCCCCAGCCTTTATCTTCCTGCTCCTCTACCACGTACAACAAAGATGGCGGCGAAGACCACGGTGAGTACTGCACCTACGACACAAAGGAGGGGGGAGGGAAAAAAGAGTGACACACACACGCAACACGTAACACGCAATACTCCCACCCCCACCCTCACCCACTACAACACACACACAAGTACATGTAGATACATTACATTTACAACCCCCCCTGGAAGAATGCAAGGACAAAAGGAAATGAGTTGAATGTTTGTAATATATTCAAATACAGTAATAAAAAAATAAAAAAATTATATATATATATATATATATATATATATATATATATATATATATATATATATATATGTCAAACCAAAACCCTTTCAGGGATAGAGCGACGCATAAATTATGCAAAAAACAAAGGAGAACTCTGGGAAGTTCCCAATTTTAGGTGGAGAGCTGCTCTAGTAAGGAGCACCCTGCAACACCAGCGACACTCTAGATTTGCTCACCTCAAATGTCTGCTTATCTAGCAAAGTCTTTAAGCATAGGATTAGCACAGTGCTATCCTCGCCGAGCTAGATAGTGACAAAGTCTTTTGCCATTTGTACAGCAAAATCTTTAAGCATAGGATTGACATAGTGTCATCCTTGCCAAGCTGTAAAATGACAAAAGCCATTTACCACTCCAGGCACAGTATTACAGCTTTGGACTGGTCAAATACCATCCAAGCCAACCTGGAATGAGTAAAGCAACCCCTGACACGTGTTTCGCTCTCATTAGAGCTCTTCAGAGGAGTATAGCCTTGTCCAGACACAAGGGAGCACCCAGTATAAGTCAAACCAAAACCCTTTCAGGGATAGAGCGACGCATAAATTATGCAAAAAACAAAGGAGAACTCTGGGAAGTTCACAATTTTAGGTGGAGAGCTGCTCTAGTAAGGAGCACCCTGCAACACCAGCGACACTCTAGATTTGCTCACCTCAAATGTCTGCTTATCTAGCAAATTCTTTAAGCATAGGATTAGCACAGTGCTATCCTCGCCGAGCTAGATAGTGACAAAGGGGCATATTTATACTCCGTTTGCGCCGAATTAGCATCGTTTTTTTCGACGCAAATTTGGCGCAAAACTAACGCCATATTTATACTTTGGCGCTAGACGCGTCTAGCGCCAAAGTATGAGTAAAGAGCGTCATTTTTTAGCGTGAACGCCTTCCTTGCGTTAATGAGATGCAAGGTAGGCGTTCCCGTCCAAAAAAATAACTGCGACGCAAATGCGTCGTATTTATACTCCCGGGCAAAAATCACGCCCGGGAGTTGGCGGGGCAGAAAACCCCGCATTTGCGCCACTTTTTAACGATTGGGTCAGGGCAGGCGTTAAGGGACCTGTGGGCTCAAAATGAGCCCACAGCTGCCCTCCCATGCCCTCAGGGACCCCCCCTGCCACCCTTGCCCACCCCAGGAGGACACCCAAGGATGGAGGGACCCACCCCAGGGACATTCAGGTAAGTTCAGGTAAGTATAAATATTTTTTTTTAAAATATTTTTTTGTGGCATAGGGGGGCCTGATTTGTGCCCCCCTACATGCCTCAATGCCCAATGACCATGCCCAGGGGACATAAGTCCCCTGGGCATGGCCATTGGGCAAGGGGGCATGACTCCTGTCTTTACTAAGACAGGAGTCATGTAAATGGCGTCTGGGCGTCGTTAAAAATGGCGCAAATCGGGTGGAGGCGATTTTTTGCGTCAACCTGACTTGCACCATTTTTAAGACGCCCTAGCGCCATTTTTCCCTACGCCGGCGCTGCCTGGTGTACGTGGTTTTTTTCCACGCACACAAGGCAGCGCCAGTCTGCTTGCGCCGGCTAACGCCATTCCATAAATACGGCGCCCGCATGGCGCTTCAGAATGGCGTTAGCCGGCGCAAAATTTTTGGACGCTAAACTGCGTTAGCGCAGTTTAGCGTCAAAAAGTATAAATACGGGCCAAAGTCTTTTGCCATTTGTACAGCAAAATCTTTAAGCATAGGATTGACATAGTGTCATCTTTGCCGAGCTGTAAAATGACAAAAGCCATTTACCACTCCAGGCACAGTATTACAGCTTTGGACTGGTCAAATACCATCCAAGCCAACCTGGAATGAGTAAAGCAACCCCTGACACGTGTTTCGCTCTCATTAGAGCTCTTCAGAGGAGTATAGCCTTGTCCAGACACAAGGGAGCACCCAGTATAAGTCAAACCAAAACCCTTTCAGGGATAGAGCGACGCATAAATTATGCAAAAAACAAAGGAGAACTCTGGGAAGTTCACAATTTTAGGTGGAGAGCTGCTCTAGTAAGGAGCACCCTGCAACACCAGCGACACTCTAGATTTGCTCACCTCAAATGTCTGCTTATCTAGCAAAGTCTTTAAGCATAGGATTAGCACAGTGCTATCCTCGCCGAGTTAGATAGTGACAAAGTCTTTTGCCATTTGTACAGCAAAATCTTTAAGCATAGGATTGACATAGCGTCATCCTTGCCGAGCTGTAAAATGACAAAAGCCATTTACCACTCCAGGCACAGTATTACAGCTTTGGACTGGTCAAATACCATCCAAGCCAACCTGGAATGAGTAAAGCAACCCCTGACACGTGTTTCGCTCTCATTAGAGCTCTTCAGAGGAGTATAGCCTTGTCCAGACACAAGGGAGCACCCAGTATAAGTCAAACCAAAACCCTTTCAGGGATAGAGCAACGCATAAATTATGCAAAAAACAAAGGAGAACTCTGGGAAGTTCACAATTTTAGGTGGAGAGCTGCTCTAGTAAGGAGCACCCTGCAACACCAGCGACACTCTAGATTTGCTCACCTCAAATGTCTGCTTATCTAGCAAAGTCTTTAAGCATAGGATTAGCATAGTGCTATCCTCGCCGAGCTAGATAGTGACAAAGTCTTTAAGCATAGGATTGACATAGTGTCATCCTTGCCGAGCTGTAAAATGACAAAAGCCATTTACCACTCCAGGCACAGTATTACAGCTTTGGACTGGTCAAATACCATCCAAACCAACCTGGAAAGAGTAAAGCAACCCCTGATACGTGTTTCGCTCTCATTAGAGCTCTTCAGAGGAGTATAGCCTTGTCCAGACACAATTCCAGGTTGGCTTGGATGGTATTTGACCAGTCCAAAGCTGTAATACTGTCATTTTACAGCTCGGCAAGGATGACACTATGTCAATCCTATGCTTAAAGATTTTGCTGTACAAATGGCAAAAGACTTTGTCACTATCTAGCTCGGCGAGGATAGCACTGTGCTAATCCTATGCTTAAAGACTTTGCTAGATAAGCAGACATTTGAGGTGAGCAAATCTAGAGTTTCGCTGGTGTTGCAGGGTGCTCCTTACTAGAGCAGCTCTCCACCTAAAATTGGGAACTTCCCAGAGTTCTCCTTTGTTTTTTGCATATATATATATATATGTATATATATATATATATATATATATATATATATATATATTTACACTATAAGCAAATATATATACCAAGAATACAAGTCCAAGATATTCCGCCATCATAGTCCGTGGACCACTGGGCCCAAAATGCATGGGCGAGGCCCACACTCAATACCCGATCAAAACGGAGAGAACACTGCTGGGGCATCAGATAGAAATACAACATGCACCTCAGAGGGAAGGGAAGGGGGAGCACCTCAGCGGGATGAGTGCATGACGCCAGATCCAAAAGGGGGCTCCATGCCCACTGCTGTATCCTGGGGAGTGCAAAGCCACAGTCTCACAAGTCTTTACAGTGGGTGGGTTGCCCACTGTTGCATCCTGGGGAGTGCAAAGCCATAGTCTCACAAGTCTTTACAGTGGGTGGGTTGCCCACTGCTGCATCCTAGGGAGTGCAAAGCCACAGTCTCACAAGTATTTACAGTGGGTGGTTTGCCCACTGCTACATCCTGGGGAGTGCCAAGCCACAGTCTTTCAAGTGGATGCCTTACTCCACTGGTTCTGGAGGGGGCCTTGTGCCCAGAGTGCTTTATCCTGCCAAGAACAGAGGTAGTGGATGCCTTACTCCACTGGTTCTGGAGGGGGCTTTGTGCCCAGAGTGGTTCATCCTTCCAAGGACAGAGGTAGTGGATGTAAATCTCCACTGGTTCTGGAGGGGGCTTTGTGCCCAGAGTGCTTCATCCTGCCAAGGACAGAGGTAGTGGATGTAAATCTCCACTGGTTCTTGAGGGGGCCTTGTGCCCCGAGTGATTCATCCTGCTTGTGACAGCCTCAGTAGCGTCGGAAGCTTTGGTGCTCATTGGCCTGTGGTGCTGGTGGTGGCGGTGTCCTGTTCAGCGGTGCTGGTGGTGGCGGTGTCCTGTTCAGTGGTGCTTGTAGCGGCGGTGTCCTTGGCAGCGGTGCTGGTGGCAGCAGTTTCCTGTTCAGCGGTGCTGGTGGCGGCGGTGTCCTTGGCAGCGGTGCTGGTGGCGGCGGTGTCCTGTTCAGCGGTGCTGGTGGCGGTGGTGTCCTTGGCAGCGGTGCTGGTGGCGGCGATGTCCTTGGCAGCGGTGCTGGTGGCAGTCTTGTCCGCAGTGCAGGTTTTCGCCGACTTGCCTGTTTTTCTGTACCCCTTCCCCACCTTGGATGGTGGCACAGCTGTCTTCCCACTCCCAACTGTACCCATGGGAGAGGCTTTGGTGGTAGATGTTTTGCCTCTCTACCGCCGGGCGCTGGCCAACTTTTTGTGCTTTTGAGGTGGGGGACTTTCCGTGGTCTGGCTCCTTGGCACACTGGCTGCCCTGCTGTTTGGCACACTCCAGAAGCCGGTTACTACTGGCACCACTGTTCCCGCAGATGTTGTGGCTGAAGTGCTGGGTTGGGACCTGGAAAGGTGGGCCATAGGAGACTGAAGGGGTGGGGGTGGAGAGGTGAAGAGGTCAAGGTTGGACAGGAAAAGTTTTTTGGACACACTGGGACGGGTAGATGGAGGGGGTTGGGGAGTGGAGTAAGAGGTAGTGGTTGTAGGAGGTGTACGTTTGCTGACTTAGGGTGAAGGTGCATGGGCTAGAGGCTGTCGTCAGGTGGATGGCTGTTGGGTGGGTGTGTGGCTGCGTTTGTGTACCTTGGGAGATGGGCTCACAGACACACTGGGAGAGGACACAGGGGATGTGTGAATGGTAGTGGGGGTGGTGACTGCACGTGAGCGGGTGTGGTGGTGGGTGTGCTGGTGATAGAGGTAGTGGCTGGAGATGTAGTGCATGCAGGTGTGAGTGAAGACAAGACTGGGAGGGAGGAGGGAGACGAGGAGGAGGGGACACAGTGGAGGCAGTGGATGTTGGTATGTCTGCATGTGTATGATGCTTTCGTGAGTGCCTGTGGGATGTGTGGTGCTTATGTTTGCCTGAACTTCCCTTGTGTGTTGACGTGTGTGCATGCTGGTCTGATGGTGTGCTTGGGATAGGCTGAGGTACAGGGGTTTGGGGCTGGGTGGAGGAAGTTGGAGGGGGAGGCTAGAGACAGGGACAATGGCTGCCATTAGTGCTGAGGCCAGAGTCTGAAAAGCTCGCTGTTGGGCTGCCTGACCAGAATGAATGCCCTCCAGGTATGCATTGGTCTGTTGCAACTGCCTCTCTACACCCTGGATGGCATTCAAAATGGTAGACTGCCCAACAGTGAGGGACCTGAGGAGGTCAATGGCCTCCTCACTGAGGGCAGCAGGGCTGACTGGGGCAGGGCCTGAGGTGCCTGGGGCGAAGGAGATGCCCACCCTCCTGGGTTAGCGGCCACGGTACACACGCTGAGGGGCTGCTGGGAGGGCGGTGCTGGTGGGGGTGGCGGCTGTACCTGTAGATGCGGTGGGCACAGAGGGTCCCGCCACCGCAAGGGAGCTCCCATCAGAGGAGTAGTCCGTGTCGCTGGTCTCAGCTCCTGTCCCCGAGGTGGAGCTCCCCTCACCCTCAGTCCCACTGGTTGCTTCTGACTCCGTTGTGTCGCCCTCCAGGGCCATGTGGGATGCAGCTCCCTCCTGCTCCGGTGGCACTGCTCCTCCGCCTGATGATGCTAATGCACACAAGAACAGGGAGACCACAAAAAGGGGGTGAAGACAGAGGAAAGACATGTTGAGTGCATCCAATACCGCTACCGTTGGCGGACACTAAATAGCCCCCTGCACTACGCTGTGCACTTAGAGTTCCCTAATTAATCACAGGGACATGAGTTACAAGGCCTGTGCTCGATTGCTGCACACAAGGAAGTCACAGGAGCCTGACTAGGTTTAGTTGGCTCTGAACACAGATGGGGTTGGGGTGCCACAGGGCCTGCCTTAAGAAGGGATCTTGATTACTAAACTCGCCCTGGCCTAGGGGAACCCACAGCCCACCTCCCCCACCCAGACACCTACAATGCGCGCTGAATCAGCAGAATGAGAGTGTATTCACCCCCTTGTGGCTGCTGTGATGCCCTCAAGCGCCCATCCAACTCCGGATACGCCACCGCCAGGATCTGGAACATCAGGGTAGTCATGGTGTAACGGGCACCCCTTCCACGTTGGGAGGCCATCCCCAGCTGGGCCTCCGCCATCTTCTTGCTCCAGCGGCGAATGTCCTCCTATCTTTTACGGCAGTGAGTGCTCCGTCTGTGGTGGACCCCCAGGGTCCGGACTTCCTTGGCGATGGCACGCCAAATATCCTTCTTCTGGTGGGTGCTGACCTACACGAATAGTACAGGGGAAAAGGAGAAGATATAACCGTCCGCACCGTCACAGTCATTGGCCCGCATCCCTACCCTTGCCATGACGCACATGCACTCACCGTCGTATCATGCACGCCTCATTGTCATCCCCCCATCTTTCATCAACACCACTCCACACAGGCATTGCCCATTCGGCATGCTCACAGTGTACTTACCTGTTTGTCTGGAGGACCGTAGAGTAGCGTGTACTGGGGGAGGACCCCATCCACTAGTTTCTCCAACTCCTCCGTGCTGAAGGCCGGGGCCCTTTCCCCAGACACATGAGCCATTGTCTCTTCCAGACTGAGGTCACAGCAGCACTTGCAGTGTAGGTCCTCTCCTGTTGAAGATCAGGTATCAAGTGATTGAACAGAGAGAAAATGGCGGTGACGTCCGCTGCGGTGTGTACCGTCACCGCCGGCGTACATCGTCATTGGCTCCTGGGACCGATAGGGTCCAATGTTAACCAATGCAGGATTGCGCCGCGGTCTTCTACCGCTTACCGCGACGGTGTACAACGCCAGCGCAGTTACCTCATATCCCCTTGTCCCACATTACAGGTCAGGCAGCCGCCATTTCAGGGGGCCACATGCCATTAATTTTGACTGCATCACACATATCTAGGCCTTACTTAAACACTAATACAGCCATGTATCGATTTTCAAACATTTTGTTATAAAGTTGTGTTTACGTACCTCAGTGTTGGTTGACTCTCTGCTCGCTGTTCTCCTCCATAGAGCACGTCCGCTGGGGCAGGTGAGGAGATGGCGGCCCCACCCGGTGTACAAACTGCTGGTGGACCTGTCGACAATGGAGGAGCGACATGTAATTGTCACATACAGACTTGATCGTACCACAATCCTGGAACTGTGTGCCCAGTTGGAGCCAGACTTGATGTCACCTATCCGCCATCCCACAGGAATTCCCCCTCTAGTCCAGGTCCTGTCAGTACTCCATTTCCTAGCAAGTGGGTCTTTTCAAACAACAGTTGCCATTGCATCAGGGATGTCCCAGCCTATGTTCTCCAATGTGTTTTCCAGAGTGTTGCTTGCCCTGCTGAAACACATGCACAGCTACATTGTTTTTCCTCAGGTGGAGGATTTGCCTACAGTGAAAGGTGACTTCTATGCCCTGGGACATATCCCCAACATCATAGGTGCCATTGATGGGACACATGTGGCCTTGGTCCGCCCCGCAGGAGTGGACAGGTGTACAGAAACCGGAAGAGATACCATTCTATGAATGTGCAGATGGTGTGTTTGGCGGACCAGCACATCTCCCATGTAAATGTCAAGTTTCCTGGCTCAGTGCATGATGCTTACATTCTGCGGAATAGCAGCATCCTTTATGTGAGGGGGCAACTCCAGAGGCACTGTGTGTGGCTATTAGGTGAGGACATGGACCCAATACAGTGTGACTAGGTGTCTGGGTCTGGGGATGTCCCTAAGAGTTAGTGTGTGTCTAACAGTTGTCCTTCGCCATTTGCAGGTGACTCTGGTTACCCCAACCTGTCATGGCTACTGACCCCAGTGAGGAATCCCAGGACAAGGGCAGAGGAACGCTACAATGAGGCCCATGGGCAAACTAGGAGGATTATAGAAAGGACCTTCGGCCTCCTGAAGGCCAGGTTCCGGTGCCTCCATATGACAGGTGGTTCCCTATTCTACTCACCAAAGAAGGTGTGCCAGATCATCGTGGCATGCTGTATGCTTCACAACTTGGCTTTGCGACGACAGGTGCCTTTTCTGCAGGAGGATGGTCCAGATGGAGGTGTTGTGGCAGCTGTGGAGCCTGTGGACAGTGAAGACAAGGAAGCAGAAGAAGAGGACATAGACAACAGGAACACAGTGATCAAGCAATACTTCCAGTGAGACACAGGTAAGAAGACAACACTGCCTGCTACATCTGATTTAATTCTTCTACCTCTCATCTGTCTGTCATTTTCACCCAGTGTATGGACACTGAGTTGTCACTTTCCCTTTCGATTTCACAGATGTGGGTCCCACTGCGTGACCTCTGCTTTCTTTCCGCATAGAGCTGTGTGACATAGGTATGTTGACATTACATTGGATATAGCATTTTTCCACAGTTATTGCAAATACACATTTTCGAAAGCACAGATTGACACCAGATAGTTTTGTGATTTAAGGGTGTTTATTTAAGTGCTAAATAGTGGAGGGGGTTGTGAAATGGTCAGGGTGATTGTGGAGGAATGTCCATGGCAAAGTCCAGTCTATTAGTCTCACAGGTGCATTGTCCAAAGGGGCATAGGAAGTGGAGCTAGGGCAGTTTAAGTATGGACAGGGTGTCAAAGTGGGACAGAAGGATGACAATCAGGGTGGTCTAATTTCTTTGCGGGGGTCTTGGCACTGTTCTCTGTCTTTGTCCTGGATCTCAGGGACCGCTTGCGGGGTGGTTCTCCATCTGCAGAGGGTGGGGTGCTGGTGTCGTGGTCCTGTGGCGGTGCCTCCTGTCCACTAGCGCCGGCGGAGGTGGTGGGCAGTTCATCGTCCAGGCTAATGTCAGGGGCCCCTTGTTGTGCCACAGTGTCCCTCCTGGTGTTGACGAGTTCCTTCAGCACCCCTACAATGGTGCCCAGGGTGGAATTGCTGGATTTGAGTTCCTCCCTGAACCCCAAATACTGTTCCTCCTGCAGCCGCAGGGTCTCCTGAAACTTGGCCAGTACCGTTGCCATTGTCTCCTGGCAATGGTGGTAGGCTCCCATGATGTTGGAAAGGGCCTTGTGGAGAGTGGGTTCCCTGGGCCTGTCCTGCCCCTGTCGCACAGCAGCCCTCCCAGTTCCCCTGTGTTCCTGGGCCTCTGTCCCCTGAACCGTGTGCCCACTACCACTGCCCCCAGGTCCCTGGTATTGTTGGGGTGGTGGGTTAGCCTGGGTTCCCTGTAGTGGTGGACACACTGCTGCTTGACGTGTCCTGGGGACAGAGGGATGGGCCCGCTGGTTGGGTGCTGTGCTGGGATTTCCAGAGGGGGGAATCTCTGTAGTGGCCTCTGCCAGTGTGAGGGGAACCGACTGTCCCGAGGTCCCAGATGGGCCGAGCTGGTCATCTTGAGCCAGTTGGACAGAGCTGCTGTCATCACTGTGGGCCTCTTCTGTGGGTGGAGTGGACATGTCTGGACACTCCTGTCCGGTGATGTTGGGTAGGAGTCCTGCAGGGGTGTAAAGGCATGATTATTGCATCTGTGTTTGCCATGGTGTGCAATGGGTGGGTCACCCTGGACCCCAGTGCTTCCATTCTTGTGTGGGACCTTCTGTGATAATGGTTTAGGGGGTGTATGGGTATGTGTAGTGGACATGCTTTGGTGATGGGTGTCAATGCTTTGGTGTTGCATGCAGGGCTTGGGTTTGGATTGTGTGGTTTGTGATAGAGGGACATGTGTGAGGAGTTGGAGTGATGGGGGTGAGGGCGAGGGTGGGGGTATGTGATAGCATACAGGTAGGGTGAGGGATATGGTAGTTAAAGGTTTGAGTTACCAGAGTCCATTCCTCCAGCTACTCCTGCGAGGCCCTCAGGATGCAGTATAGCCAAGACCTGCTCCTCCCATGTTGTTAGTTCTAGGGGAGGAGGTTGGGGTCCGCCACCAGTACTCTGAACCGCAATCTGGTGTCTTGAGACCACGGAACGCACCTTCCCCCGTAGGTCGTTCCATGTCTTCCTGATGTCATCCCTAGTTCTTGGGTGCTGTCCCACTCCGTTGACCCTGTCCATGATTCTGCGCCATAGCTCCATCTTCCTAGCTATGGTGGTGTGCTGCACCTGTGATCCGAATAGCTGTGGCTCTACCCGGATGATTTCCTCCACCATGACCCTGAGCTCCTCCTCAGAAAACCTGGGGTGTCTTTGCGGTGCTATGGGGTGGTGTGGGTGATGTGTGGGGTGATGTGTGTTGTGATGTGTGGTGTGATATTTAGAGGTGTGTTGTGTGAGGTGCGTGGATGTTGTGTGAGTGATGGTGTTGAGTGCCTGTGGATGCTAGTGTTGTTTCTGGTGGTGTTTCTCTCTGGCCTTCTGTCGCAATTGTTCTCGTAGGGGTTTGTGGGTGATGTGGGTGTATGTTTTATATTGTATTGGGTGTGTGGGAGTGGTGTGTGTATGTGTATCAGGTGTGTTTATTTCGATTTGTCCAATGTGGTATTGTTTTGTAAATGTGTGTGTATTTTGAGCGCGGCGGTGTGTACCGCCAATGGAATACCACGGTTGAAAGACCGCTGCGTGGATTCGTGGGTCGTGATAGTGTGTGTATATTCCTGTTGGTGTGACGGTGTTGGTTTTGTTATCACCAGTTTATCACTGACCTTTGGTGTGACGGACTTCTGTGGGTGTCTAGATTTTGGTGGATTCCGAGCTGTGGGTCATAATAGCTGTTGCGGAATTCCACGGCGGTGTGTCGGCGGTCTTCTGCACTGCGGTAAGCGTCTTTTACCGCCAATGTTGTAATGACCCCCATTGTGCCTGGTGCAGGGATAATATGGTGCCAGGAGTTACAAAGCGACACAATGCATGCATTGCACCACTTTGTAAATATGGTGTGGAAACGTTTGAAGCCTAAGTCCACATTAGCATCAAAACAATTATGCTAATGTGGCGTAAAGCTTCTTAAATCTGGGCCTTAGTCTTAACAGTGCTCCCTGCAGGTCACCATTATGCATTATCAAATGGAGACTTTTTCCATCTGATCCATTCCATCCTTTCAAGAACTAATTCAGCCTCTCCTATACCTGGTCATATTTCAAAGTTACAATTTTTATACGAATGGGCTCCAGATAGGCAAGTGTCCTTTTTACACTGAACCCACTCAAAGTTCCTAAAAAAACCCTCTGAACAAAAAACAAACTGGGTGTAACTTACTGGTTGGCAGGCAGCCTACCAGGCAGTGGCGGTTTCTTCATTAGGGCGGCAGGGCTCCGCCCCAGCTTCAATTTCTGCATCATTCATAACAGTGTGACCCTCGCTCTGCGCGAGGGTCAGGCAAAACTACAGCCACTTTTGTAAGACAAATGTGCTGCAGCGCATGTGCTGGCTGTCGCAGGATTTATAGGGCTTACCTGATCTCAGCCCTGGCCTCTGGCAGCCCACAACACTGTAAGGTACTGCCTCTTATGACGCCCTGAAGCTTCGGTCAAAGAAACCAGCCTGGGCACTTTAGCAAGCTGGCTGTCAATCAGCAAGGCTGTGTAGCACTGCAGCCCTTCGTCAGAGGGTGGGTGGGAACAAGCCTCCATGGCCCCACCTCATTCTGGGAGAAGCTGGGAAAGGATTGCAGTGTACACGAGGCTGGCTGACCACGACGTGATCTGCATGCAGTGGCCACGGGAAAGGGTAAGTATTGACTTTAAAAAAAATGTTATTCCCCCCATCCCCTGCCTCGCTCCATCCCCCCTAACCCCTTCGTCCCTCCCTTTGAGATTTGTGGTCAGGTCACAACTTCTATGCTCGGAGCAGGCCTGGAGGCAAAGTTAGGAGTCAGGACGAATGTTCTGTATGTGAAGATAGGTGTGCGGCGTGCGCCCACACTTCTTTAAGCATTTAAAACAACTTTTATAAAAGGCAAAAGCAGGCGTGGCTGGTGCCATGAGAAGGCAAGGCAAATGTGAGGCAGCTGGCATGTTTTTTTTTTCTTGTAACACAGGACTGAGACTGGTGGACACACACAGGAGCGTTCACTTGATTTGCCGAAATGTGTGACCTGACATGAAAAGCTGCATAGCGGGGCACTTAAAGACACAAGGTCACTTTAGACGAGCCAATGCATCATGAGGCAAGTGGTTGATAGAGGAAGGTTACTGTTGTTTCTCATTGCATATTTATTTGACTTGGATGGTGCTTCTGGCTGCTTGGATGATACCTTCTTGCTCATGGTACAGATTAGCTTTGAACAGGGTCAATAAATTGAGGCCTCTGTTTTGTTAGCATGTATCCTCTCTTCGTTTTACCAAAAATGTGCATCTGGCGGCTTCAATGTTATTTACTGTTTCTAAACACATCTGTTGCACCTCTCTCTCTCTCTCTCTTTGGAGAGAGAGGGGTGTAGCTCTTTTTGTAGCTGCAGAAGGCGCAGCGGTATAGTGTGTGTGTGCACTTTCATTCCTGCATGGATGCATCTGGTAGACTTTCTTTTTAGCTGGACAAGTGGATTATTTCCATGGCGTTATTCGCTCTCTGCTTCTCCTCCAGGCCATTTATCTTCCCTTGGGCAATGAGTTTGCGCTTTAATAACATTGTAAAATAAAAGATGTACATACAGTACAGCATGCTAAGCATACATTTAGATAGCCAATAAGTGATTTACCATTCCAAAGTAATTTCCAATGTCCTGGTGCAGAGCAACACTTCCACTAATGTAAGTAAAACCTATTAGATTCACGTCAGCGAGGTCTGTTTCTTCATACTATCCTGAGCCTTTGCGAAAGTCATGTCAGACTTTTTTTATAATGGCTTCCTTGTTGACAGGCAGTTCACAGAGTTTATTGCTACATTATGTGTTTTTTTTAAAAATTCCAATATGCCCTCTCCCCAATGCCCAAGACGTACATTGTTTTAGCTGAAACGATGCAAAATCAGGTGGTCTCTAGGCATGTCAGTGTTGCCTGCTTAACTATTTAAAGGTAAGCTGTGACAGAATTTTGCTAAAATCAAAAAGAATGGCATCAATTGTAGGGACTGACCCTCTTTTAATTTATATTCAAAATCAACAAAATGCATCTAGGGTAGTGAGGTTCAAAATGTTGATCCAAGCTAATAATGTCAAAGACATTCCAAGACAGTTCTGTGGAAGTCAACGGAACCCCAATTAAGGCAGGGTGTTTTTTTTGTTGTTCCCTAAAAAATTGCTTATTTCCATTTTATGTACTGTTACCAAATCTATTTATTGCGTCCATGTTCTTGCTTTATTGAAAAATTACCATTTTTAGAATTTCTGCAGTGCTGAGGGATAGCTTGATTGATGGTAATTTACCGTAATCTGACTGTAGGAAGACTTTTGCTCTGTGCATGGTGCGCCATGCTCCTCTCTGTTGGTATGGGTTATGTATCACAGATGCATTAATGCCTAGGCGCAATTCTTAGCAAGGAAACGTTTAATTGTGAGTGCCTGCTGCTTTCTCAAATTTCCTCTAAAATCCACCATTTGCTACCCCTTTTTCGAACATTTTCTTCGAGGAGAAGCCTCTTAAACCCCCATTTTATCCATCAGACTCACTCGCTTTTCTCGCTCGCGATAAAACTCTCATCCACAACCAGGACCCCAGGTCTGCAGGGACCAATGTATTTTCTTCTTCACAAGAGGACTGTCCACCCTATCTAGTGTAGAAGATGCATTTTGGGCACAGATTAATGTTTTTCTTAAGCAATCTTACTAATTGTGACACAGCAAACAAATGGTCTTAATACATAAGAGTTTTTCTACCCAAGTGTCAGGGCCATTGTTTGGTTTTCCTGCCTAGTGGACCAGAGCAGGGAAAATAAGTGGTAGTAACCTCACGCTCTTGTGTCATGTCTATCACCACGGTGAACAAGCACTTGTGTAGCTGACAGGTCACTGTGAGAAGGGCTTTTGATGTCAGAGTGTGCTGAGGTTCCACCATTGGCATCCCAGTGGTTCAACCAGCTGTGAAATAGGTGTAGAAACCACAAGTATAGTAGGACCTGGAGCTCTACAATGTACATTGGCACTCCTGTTTCACAAACTCTAAATGAAGCCCTCCACTCTTCATCATCACTGTTACAAATTTTCTTTCTGGTAGGCATGGGTATGCACCGTTTCCAAGCAGGAACCACAATCCGACTCAGCGTGAATCAGATCTGTGCTCACCCCATGGTAGCTTGGCACAGAGGAGGCAGGCTTAACTTAAAAGGCAATGTGTAAATTATTTGTGCAACACTTGAGACATTAAAACTTGAAAATACTACACAAAAATATACCAAACCTGGTGAGAAAAACAGAGCTTAATCTTATGAGTGAAACAAGACTAGAACAACAAAAATCCAATAAGTCAAAGTTGAGATATGAACTTTTAAAGATTAAAATGCAATATAGTGCTCAAAAGCATACACCGATCTCTGGTCACGCTAGACCAAGGTACATCCAAAAGTTCAGGCCGACCACAATATAGCATGGTATAGCATGGGTCAAATACAGTCTCAGACAAGTCCCGCTGAAGCTTTACCTTCTCAAAAGTTGAACTGGGAAGAAATGGGAAGAAGCTTGATGGGTCAAGGACAGTGTCTCTTGCAGTGCTCCACGGGCGCAAAGAGTCCACTAAGCCGCGTTTCATTTATAGGCCCTGGGCAAATATAGGCCCATATTTAAACTTTTTTTGCCCCACATTTGTGTCATTTTTTGATGCAAAAGTGGCACAAACGTACAAAATACAGTTATATTCTGTAAGTTTGCACCGCTTTTGTGTCAAAAAATTACGCAAATGCGGCACGAAAAAAAGTAAAAATATGGGCCATAGTGCACTTTAATAGGGACTTATACATAAATTAATTGATGCAAATGTGGATAAGCAATTACTACCATGTTTTAAACATAGAGCATGTACACTTTAGCTCTGGTTAGCAGTTGTAATGTACCCAGAGTCCTCAGGCAAGCAAAAACAAGGTGAGCAAAACAGGAGATCTGAAGGAAATAAAGCTAGGGAAAACTACACCAACGATGCCATGTCTAACACTCAATCCATACTCATAAAAACATCCACTGAAAAAATGTGCTTACAAGGCAGGCATGAAAGACAAAATGAAAAACAACTTTGAATACACATAACTAAAGAACAGCTGTGTGATGTTCTGTTTCTAGGGTGTGATGTAGTATAGTTCTGTTTCTAAGTTATGATGCAATACCTTTGTATTCAGGTAGTGATGTAGACCATTGGAATGCGGGGTGGTCACTAAGGGCCAGATGTAGCAAAGGGTTTTACCCATTCTGTGTCTATGGGAAAATGTGTTCGTACATATGGCCCTAAGGGAGTCTGTTGAGAAGATCTTAGGAGGCAGTTCACCTAAGTTGTTGCAGTGGCTGGGATCTCTCCTACAGATGTAGCTAAATAAAGATTTTCCTATTGTCAATTCACCCTGCCTTATTACTTTGAGTGCATCTTTCAAGCTGTCATCCTCTCTATGATGTAGCAGAGCAATGAAAGCACATGGACTATAAGACTTGTCTGTTAAATGCATTTATTCACATACTTCCTGCTCTTACTTTGCTTCAAGATTGTCATGTTTTCCTTTTGTCATAAATATAGTGTTACTATTGTCAAGGAATATCTTTCAATTGCCACTAGAGAACGAGCTTCTACAGAGCTCTAGGCTCTCACAAGGGCAACCTTTCAGTAATCCCTAAGCAGAGCCGTATATGTTAGAAGTAGAAATTTACATGTAGAGCTTAATTGGCTTCTCAATAGCTTAAATATCTTGAGTTGTAAGTTCTAAGGAGACTTTTTAATACTCTGCCATAGTTTCTGAAGGGACATGTTATGTTTATCTCTCACTGCCCAGAATTACCCATGATTTGTCTGTCATTGACACTGGTCAAAATTGACCAGGACTTTCTCTTTAACAACCATGAATACCATCAATGTTCCGTTCCTGATAAACAATGAGCACATTTCATTTTTCAGTCTCCAACTCCCTCTCGTCATGTCAATTTCCACATTAAATCTATTATCAATCCTGCATAGTAGAGCACACATTCTGAGGATCCTACTATAGCTTTAGAAATGGGTGGCCTGTACAACATTTTAAGGGGAGCTGGTATTGCAGACCCGTCCTTCCAGGATTGCCAGTACATTGGAGATTGCAGCCTAGTTTAATGGAAACTGTAGCTTTTCAATCTGATTTGCATGTATCTCTCGCTCTCTCTCTGCTGTTCCTTAATCTAGCCACTGCATTGTTTTTTTCTTTCCTTCCAGTGCCATCACATAAAGATCTATGTTGGTCCCAGCTTAGCACTAGGATGTTCAATGTGAGCAACAGTGCGCTCTATAAGTTCAACATGCATTCATTCACAATGTATAGCACGGAAAACCCTTAAGCATATACCCAACTTCCCTGCGTTACTCCTCAAGTTGTCATTTCCGTTTTTTCTACAAGGCCTTCTTATGTGTCTTTCATTTCCACTTCAGATTTAAGGAATGGTTGACGAGTTCCTAGCATGTTGCTTGATATCCATTTAGAGAATTTGTACGTTTTGGAGGTCCTTGAGAACTGATCAACATGGGTAATCTTAAAATAATTGGTCTTTTTACAATTGTCCTGGGGACTAACTTAAGAGGTTTCACCAGACCTCTTCCCAAAAGAGCTGTAGGAGAGCTAAATCTGTGGTACATGAACTATGAGAGCCAAAGTTCTAACTAAAGTTTTAAAAGATTGAAAGCAGAAACCTGGTAGCAGCCTAATGCTGGCCTGCATCTACATCTTTCAACTAAAGGACAACAGTTTTTTTTATTCATTCTAATACATTATGAGAAGAAGAAGAAACGTCCATAAACAGAAAAAAGTTAATATTAGCACATAAACTGTAAAGAGAAAGTGGAAGTTAAAAAGTATGTGAATGCATTTCAGGATCTCAATGCTGCCATCTTTCTATGTTAGAGCGGAAGATTAAACATTTATGAATTAAGACTTTTATTCACTTTACCTTTGAAGTGGTCAGTTTATTGGGTACATAAAATAAAACTCATTGGAAACAGACTCTCAAATATGTGATTCAAGTGATGATTAGATGCATTGACCCCATTAATTATTTTAGATACGTTTCACTGACCTTCCTATCGAGTTCATCTACCACTGCAGATATGAAATTAATATTCTGCAATGAGATGGGAATGCACTCACACCTCTCTCTCACACACACACACACACGTTTGCTGCTAAACAGTCTAACTGTATATTTACCAGCTCTCATAAACAACACCCATGAATGGATATTACGTTCATATCACTATTTCAAAGGTGATACCAGGAAACAGTACTGACGTTGCTCGCAATTCATTCAAGAGCAATTTCCACCCGTTATTTGAAGAACTAATAAGGTAATTATTAGATCTGTTCAGATTTCGTCCACATTCAGTGAGGCAAGTATTGTCAAAGATACGCAAAGCAAGTGGAACCTTAAGTTGACGGTGTACGCGTCCAGGCTTTTAACCTAATTAAACAAGGAAGGAAATATTTGAGGCAAATTATTACAATAAATTGGTAAAAGCATTTGCATAGATTCTGAACGCCACAACTACAAGGTGAATTTCTTGCTATTTTGTTTGTGAAATTGTAGTGGCTACTGTATCGCGAAGTGAGAAATATTGTCAGAAATGTAATCAAATATATATACATTGCTGATTCCACATACCTACCTGTGCATTCCCTGAAAGAGTCTCTGTAAATCCGCAGATAACATGGCTTATGACCCCTCAGGAAGCAATAAGAAACAGTGATTGCTTAATAGTGAGAGAGCGTAGTTTATATAATCTATATTAACATGAAATGTTTATGAATTAAGGTGTGATACTGCCGCAAAGAAAACTATAATAATAGCAATTTTGCTTAGACGTGCGCTTGAATTGTGACCACGAAGAGTGGCCACCAATATATACGCAAACTAATAATGATGATCAAAATGTTTATGTTACGTACAAATGAGCTTATACTAACATTTGTGTTATTAAATCTGTATTGAAAACCTCATAGGCCTTAAATTAGCATGAGCTACAGTTTAGCTACTTGGCTCTCATATTAAATGCATTTTCTATTCTTCAGTGTGCTGACTCACAGGGCCATGACCCTGTTTGTTCTTTTTCTTCAAACTTGGAAGATGAGTGTAACCATGTAGATCCCCACTGCTTCTCATAGTCTTGAAAACTAAATGTTATAAATGAATTGAAACAGTGTAAATGAATGTGATGTACAAGGTCAATCAAACCGGTGAAGACAATGGAACTGCTGACCAAAAGATGTGCAAAGAATTGCAAAGGGATGAAGTCACACCGGACGTGCCACCTCTGAAGACGTCAATTATGAAGAACAATCAAAGAATTGTAAACCAATATGGGGTGAAGATTAGGATTACCTAATGTTTAATTTGATAGGTTAAAGATAGTGGGGTATAGCGAATGTCCAATAGAATCTTCTGGGAATGTACTACGAAAAAGGGATAAAAACCCATGTCACAGGGAGGTCATTTAGGTGGGTTAGGGAATGCTATTGATTTTATCCAGAAACTCTGTCACTCTGTTTGGTGACTTGGTGGTTTACTTAAAACCATCCTCGCCCTTAGATTGCCCATTTACACTTTACCTCCTTATGAGGGAAGTGCCCTTTTGCCCCAGAGCTGAGTTCTGACTGATGGCGATCTGACTGATGTCCTGAAGATGAAGACTGAACCTGTGTGCTGATCTAAATCCTTGGAGGGTAATTATGACAATGCATTTGTAATTTGTCTGTTGCTTTTCCTTTCTAGGTACCAACTTCTCGTTTTGACAGAGACTATAGCTAGATGTTTTCCAAATTAGTGTTCTAAATTGTTTTGCATGAAGCCCAACATGCGAATGCTAATCAGTGGTTAGGACAGGTGTTCATCAAACTGACGCAAATAGACAAACGACCGAGACTATGTTTTGTTGAACTGACGCGTTATTGACACTCTGCTAAATTGATCTATGTTTACGCCATGTTATGTTCTGATGTTTGTGATTCTCGCTTTAATGAAATCTTATCAAAGTTGCCATATCATGACTATGCTATTATGTTTCTTGTTGTTGAGATTAAGGCATTTGCTTCTAGATTGTAATTAATAGGGAATAACATTCATAAAATTCTACTAAACTGGTGTGGTTATTCATGGCTGAAAGGTCATGGTAGCGTTTTGGAAATGATTAATGACTTTGACTAAAGTGAAATGCATTGTCGTGATAAATATTGATGACATTATTGATGTATTGATTGATATATTGATTAGCTATCTCAACCTACGGTGTCTCTCAACTGGGTCAAAAGATTCATTGGCCTAAAACGAGTCCTGATGTGTAATAAAATATCATAAAAGGACGCGTTATCAGTTCTGGTAGCAGAGCAACGGTTTGGCCCTTTGGGGCCCTAGGACGGAGAATCATTGTTTAAATAGTTTTTCTGTGATAATGCAAATTGGAGGTATGATGTGTTTCTAAATTCACCATGACTTTCCCGGGATCTCGGAGCCTGCCTAAGTGAGTTGGGAATGTTCTCGGCGTCATAGCATGTATGGTGTAGGGTTTGCGCTTGATTAGCTTATGCATTTTTGCAGGTGATTTGTGAAGTTTGTGTGTATTTAGGCCAGGTAAATGTTGTTTTAGTAGGAGTGGGCGTACTCCACAGTCTGAGAGTAGGGAGGTAGGCGTACTTCATGTGAGTGTGGCGCTTTGTGCTCAAAATTATCCACGTGGTTGGTTGTTCATGTACGGACCCGTCGTGGTCTAAGACTCCGGAGCATATTGACAAGTGTAGGAGACACTTGGGTTTATGTTGTAATCTGTGCGGTTTAATAGGTCAATCGGGCGTGGTTGACAAGTCGAGTTTGAGTCGAAATGTATGTGTGACACCTTCGATGGAGATTTGGCAAGTTCTAAAGTGCACTAAGACGAACCATTGACAAGTCGAGAGTAGGATTTGCGGGTCAAATTCTGCTTGCGTATGCTGGAACTGAGAAGGAGAGAGTAGCGGCCGAGGCTTCAAGTGAAATCTCTGTAAAGTTCTGAAGCAGATGTGTTACCCTTCCTGTAGTAAACCGGAAGATTTGTGTTGTTGTTAAGGTGCTCGCAGTAAAATTTTGCATTAGTTTGGTGTGAATCCAGTGAGGGGCGGACGAGCCGCAAGACTTTGTCAGCTGCAGTGTGGGAGTGTGACGTCAGTGGTGCCGCGCTGAGATAGGTCAGTTGTCGAGAGGGGTCGCGCACAGGTTGGCTGCCGTCCGTGAGGGGCAATAGGTTGAGAAAGGTGGGTGAAGAGTGTCCTGGGAACTAAAGTCACTTCTGATTAAGTACAAAATAAGAGAAAACGCAAAGATGAATTTTGTCAAAGCTTTTAAGAGTGCTCTGAAAGGAGATGTATACATTATGGCGAGTGAAGGTACTCCAGCTTACATAGTTATGGAGGAGAAAGGTGTCGCGCGTTGTTTATGGATGAAACAGTGGCGCAAATTAACAGAGAAAGAGGGATGTTTAGCGTTCCCAGAACATGGAACGTTCAATACGAGGGTGCTAGAGAATTTAAGATGGATGTTAAGCGTACAGAAACCACCTCCGGGGCCAGCTCAGTGTGAGGCTTTAGCGATTTGGGATCTAATGGCTCTTAAACAGAGACAAGAAAAATTCCAAAGAAGAATAAAAAGGGCAGAAAAGACTTATGCAGAAGCTAGGTGGAATAATGAGAGCAAAATGTGGAGACGGGGAATAGTTGATGGATTGAAATTGTTCCCAGCAATAACACAGGGAGAAGAGACGCAGGGAAAGAAAGCCACCTGTAAAACAGACAAAGACTCTAGTAAGCCTAAAGAAACGAAGAGACCTTGGGAAGAGGAAGACGATTCAGACGATGAAGAATTAATGGATCGGATATTACATGATCGCCCGCCACCTTATGCGGCGAGCGACAATGTCCCGAGCACTAGTACGGGTCCTGGGAACCAGACACAGGAGAAGGGAGTTACTGATACGGCACAGACTAGTGATATGGGTTCGATACAGAATGGTGTCAGTGTACCCACTGCGCCAGACATGCAGATACAGTTGCAACCTCCACCGCAGATACAGAGAATCTGTCCAGACGTCCCAGTGCTAGAGACTACTACAAACCTGATAGTGCCGCCAGGCCCGATATATACAAAATCGAGGTTAGTGCAGATTGAGCCAACTCCACAATTGCTGCCACAGCCGCAACCACAATTGATACCAGGATATAACCCGGCAGCAGGTCCTCCATTAATACCTGCCCCGGCTTCAGAGGATCATTTTGGAGCAGCAGCTCCAAGAAGTTTGGGACCAGGTCAGAGAGCTGCCGCAATATCGTTACCAATTACTGTTGGTCCACTGGTGCCATTGTATGCACAAGGTAAACCTGGCGTATGTGATCAGGGAGTGATGACCCAAGATGCAATAAGAGGAGGGTTCATAGGAACTCCCCAGTTAATGGCCCCAGGAGAGCAAGCGGTTGAAAAACCGAGGTCCTTGTTAAGCCTTAGCCCAGCTGAAGCACCGTTGGAGGCAATGAGACAGGCAGGGCTAGGAGTGCTAACCCCACAGACAATAAGTACGAATGCTTCACAATTGCCAATGATGCATGCAGGGAACATTTCACTGCAAGGTTTTACAGTACAACAGTTGAATGAGTGGTTAGAGAAGACCTATGCTTCACAGAAGACTACAGTGACTGCAGTAGATCCGGAAAGGATATGGAGAGATGAGTATCTGAACTTTGTGAGACTGGGGGTGGAAGCTGCTGAACTAGTGAACGGAACAATGGGGGTAAACAGATTAGAGTCATACACAGAAGCAGAATTGAGATACCTGTGCCCTAAGATTACTAAAGAGGTAGGCAAGGTACATCAGAGATTAGCAAACCTGGCAGACAAGTACAACATTGATATTGAGAACACCAAACATTTGAAAAGAAGTTACAGGTTAGACTTTGAGTCAAAAGACTTTGAGCATATGAGGTCTGCCGGAATGAAAGCGTATTTAAAAGAAATACTGCAAAGTGCGCAAATCTGGGGAGCGTTAGAAAAGTGGGAAGGCAGATGGGCAAAGAAAAGAGATAAGGAGAAAGGTGACAGTCCGGGGTCAAGTCAGGCTAAAGCTTCACCCGATACGGAATCGGTAAAAATACTACCCATGAGAGAAACAGCTGGTGGAGTTTTAATTCATGTGCCGTGGTCCAGAGGAGGCATCCTATCTTTTACAAATGATTATCCCAGTTTGAGGAAGAAACCGATCGAGTGGTATCAATAAACAGATAGGTTTGTGAAGCTTGCAAAGTGTCTCTGGGAAGACTTGAATACCTTGTTTGAGATCATTGTTCCGCCTGATTTGTGGCTAGAGTGTAAGAGAGGGGTAGACTGGCCGACGAAGGAGCCGGCAAGGGATAAGGTGACCGGAGCTCACTCTGAGGAGGTGATGAAGTACTATCATAAAGTTATTGAATTTTTGAAGCAGAAAGTGTCGCCGAAAGTGACTGACTGGCAGACAATTGACCGGACCTCACAGGAGGTTAAAGAATCAATACATGCTTACTATGTGAGATTGTTAAAAGCATTCAAACATTACAGTGGTACTGAGACCATTGAGCCGAAAGACATGAACCATCTTGTGTTCAGATTTGTTGAAGGGCTGAGACCAGAGGTTAGCCAGATGATTAAGAATCATCTTATTTGTTGGCAAGAGAAGCCGATTGATGAGGTGTTGCAGTATGCAAAATACTGTAGTGACGAAATTGAGCTGAAGCAGAAAAAGTTAAAGGAGAAAGTGATGGTGATGCAGATAAGGGCAGCGCAGGCTGGTATGCATGGAAATGGAGTTAAACAGATGATACAGCAGCAACCGCAAGTGAATGGTGTGTTTCAGCCACAACCAATAGGTCGAGGTCGAGGTTTTGTGAATCGTGGTCCAGACTTGAATACTGTTGTGGTTCAAAATGATGCACAGGGAATGAAAAGGATGTCACCATGTCACGCGTGCGGGGGTGTGGGGCATTGGAAGCGGGAATGCCCAAATGTGGTGCAGGATGGTGTCGTTCAACAGAGCACTAATGTCGGTACATTGCAAAATATGAAAGGTCCAAAACTGAGAAATCAAAACCCGAACTTCCAAAATAACATGATTCAGATGCAAGGGTTACAGCCCATGCAGCAAATGCAAATGATGCGCGTTCAACCAGCGCAAATGCAGCAAGTACAACAGCAGGTTCCCATGGTACCTAGACAGAAAATGCAATTACCAATGGCTCCGAAGGGACAGCAACAGGTGATGCTTCCTCAGCAGGTCATAGGTCAGGTGATGAGTCAAAATAATACAGTACAGCAATTCCCATTGCGTGGTGAAGATGGAATGAATGAGGAGTGGTGGGATGACAGCTCAGATAGCAAAGAGTGCAGGCTTGCAGCATCCCTAGAGGTAGATCAGAGGGGACCCTATGTAGAGGGAAAGGTAATGGGTCACAAAGTTTCATTCTTGGTTGATACTGAAGCTACACGCTCTACAGTCAGAAGTGCAGAGGTTCCGAAATTACCACTTTCGGGGCATACCATAAGGGTGGTTGGAGTAGCAAACCAGTACCTGACAAATCCGATTACAGATCCAGTGCAAGTTGAGATCGGCAACTTCCAGGGACTGCATAAGTTTGTAGTCTGCGATTCGAGTCCGGTATCCCTACTGGGAAGAGACTTACTGTGCAAGACAAAATGTTCGATTACCTGTTCCACTGATGGAATCGAAGTGCAGACAAACAGTGATGATGAAGGGGATGATGGTCAGTTCTCAGAGTTTGAGACAGGAACTGCAAATGAAGATTACCCTTTAATTACCTTGTTCCCGATGCTCACAGTGATCGACTTACCTGCCGAGTTACAGGGAACTGTGACAGAAAAAGTGTGGGATTTGACAGGAAAAGAAGTGGGACTGATAAAAGGTGTGGAACCAGTTAGAGTACAAGTGAAGCCAAATGCAGTGTTTCCCCAGGTGCCACAATATCACATGGCACAAGATGTTCTTATTCAAGTGTCACAAATAATTGCAGACTTTGTGAAACAGGGAGTCCTGAAGGAAGCGTTGAGCAGCCCATGTAATTCATCGATACTGGGTCTGAAAAAGCCTTCTGGGAAGGTTCGAATTGTGCAGGACTTAAGAAAAATAAACGAGATTGTGGTCAAATGTTCCCCCATAGTACCCAATCCAGCAGAGATTATGTTTCAGGTCCCTTGTGATGCTGAATGGTTCACCGTTGTAGACCTGTCACAAGCTTTCTTTTCGATACCTCTTCACGAGGACAGCCAGTTTTTATTCAGTGTCACATTCTTGGACAAGGTGTACAGTTGGTGCAGAATTCCTCAAGGGTTTTCTGAATCACCGTCCATCTTTAATCAGATATTGAAAAAGGACTTAGAATCCTTAGTACTGCCTTTTGAACTCAACTTTAGTGCAGTACATTGACGATTTTCTAATTGCATCCAGGACAAGGGATGACTGTGGGTATGACACAATTGCTTTACTGAATCATTTGGGAAAGAATGGACATAAAGTGTCACCCAAGAAGCTGCAGTACTGCCAGAAAGAAGTGAAGTACTTAAGACACTTAATTGAAAGAGGTTCTAGGAGAATATCGAAAGAAAGAATAACAGCCATTTTGCAAATGAACCCCCCAACATCAAAGAGAGATGTCAGGATGTTTTTGGGAATGATGGGCTACTGCCACCAGTGGATACCCAACTTCTCGATTATCTCAAAACCATTGATAAAGCTGACAGGCAAAGAGATCAAGGATGAACCGTATACCATAGCTTTGTCCAAGGAAGAGCTTGAGTCATTCATGGAATTGAGAGAGTGCATGTGCAGGGCACCAGCTTTGGGTATGCCTGATTACACAAAGCCTTTTCTACTGTTTTGTCATGAACGTGATGCTTGTTCTTTGTCTGTCTTAACACAGGTCCATGGAGGTGCAAATCGCCCTGTAACATATTTTTCAGCTACCTTGGACCCCGTCGCAGCAGCCTTACCGGGTTGTTTGCGCGCAGTTGCAGCAGTTGGTTAGAGCCTCACGCAGTGTGCAGGCATAGTAATGGGATACCCCCTAACAGTAATGGTTCCGCATTCAGTTGAAATTTTGTTGACTCAAACCAAAACTCAGCACATGACTAATGCTTTTCTTACCAAATATGAGACAATTATACTGGGGTCACCTAATGTTTCACTGAAACGATGTACTGTGTTGAACCCGGCAACTTTACTTCCTGCTGAGAATACTGAAGTTAATAATGAAGAGGAAGTTGAGCATGATTGTCTTGAGGTAACAGAACTATGTACCAAGCCACAACCTGATATTCAAGATACCCAGTTAAAAGAAAATGACTGCATTATGTTTGTTGATGGATCTTGTTTGAGAGACTCAGTCGGAATGCTGAGAGCTGGTTACGCTATATGTACCATAGCTGGTATCATCGAAGCTTCCTGGCTCGAGAGAGTATATTCTGCACAAGTGGCAGAGCTAATTGCCCTTACTAAGGCATGCCACGCAGCTGAAAATCTGAGAGTCACTATCTATACTGACAGCAGATACGGATTTGGAATTGTACATGATTTTGGCCAATTGTGGTCGCAGAGAGGTTTCATGACCTCTTCTGGTTCTCCTGTGAAAAATAGTGAACAAATTAAGGATTTGTTACATGGGATTCAGTTACCTCTTGAAATTGCCATGGTGAAATGCAATGCTCACGTTAAGTCACAAGACTTTAGGGGTCATTCTGACCCTGGCAGCCGGTGACCGCCAGGGTCACCGGCCACGGGAGCACCGCCGACAGACCGGCGGTGCTCCGAAGGGCATTCTGACCGCGGCGGTTCTGCCGCGGCCAGAAAGGGTAAACCGGCGGTCTCCCGCCGGTTTACCGCTGCCCTTGGAATCCCCCATGGTGGCGCAGCTTGCTGCGCCGCCATGGGGGATTCTGACACCCCCTACCGCCATCCTGTTCCTGGCGGTTCGCCCGCCAGGAACAGGATGGCGGTAGGGGGTGCCGCGGGGCCCCTGGGGGCCCCTGCCATGCCCATGCCAATGGCATGGGCACGGCAGGGGCCCCTGTAAGAGGGCCCCGCAAAGTATTTCAGTGTCTGCTGTGCAGACACTGAAATACGCGACGGGTGCCACTGCACCCGTCGCACCTTCCCACTACGCCGGCTCCATTCGGAGCCGTCGTCCTCGTGGGAAGGTTGGTTTGCCCTGGGCTGGCGGGCGGCCTTTTGGCGGCCGCCCGCCAGCCCAGGGCAAACCTCAAAATACCGTCAGCGGTCTTTGGACCGCGGAGCGGTATTTTGACGGGGGAACTTCGGCGGGCGGCCTCCGCCGCCCGCCGAAGTCAGAATCACCCCCTTTGTGTCCATGGGAAACGGCTATGCAGATCAAGTCGCAAGGTTTTGCGCATTGAACTGTATATCGTTTAAGGATCAGTGGGAATTGATGCCGCAAACTGAAAATGACACATGCTTAAACCTTGCATTAAGGGTGGTTGATACCCTAGATGAGCTAAAGACACTACAGGGCCGTGCTAGCAAAGAGGAAAAACGCTCCTGGCAAAGAATGCAATGTGTACAGAGGGCTGACGACTTGTGGGTCTCAGAGGAGGGGAAATTGGTTTTGCCAAATAGCCTTCTGTCACAATTTGCTAGGCTCTATCACGCACAAGCTCATCTTGGAAGAGATGCAATGATCAGGTCATTCAAAATCGATCGGTTTAATCCAAAGTTCAGACATGCCGCAGAGGTTACCTGTCACAGGTGCATCATCTGTCAACAGATGAATGCCGGAAAAGGGACTGTGGTAACTTTGAGCCATATTGGGAGAGCTGGCAGTCCATTTAGCAAGATGCAAATGGATTTCATTGAGATGCCTGTTTGTGGAGGATTAAAATATGTGCTGGTGATTGTGTGTGTTTTCAGCCATTGGATTGAAGCTTACCCCACACGTAGAAATGACAGTCTCACAGTTGCAAAGCTGTTGCTTAGGGAACTAATACCCAGGTTCGGGTTTCCGGTCTCTATAGAATCAGATAGGGGCAGACACTTTGACAATGAGGTGATTAAACTCTTGTGTGCCGCATTAGATATTGAACAGAAGCTGCACTGTAGCTACCGCCCCGAAGCATCAGGATTAGTAGAGCAAATGAATGGTACCTTGAAATCAAGAATGGCCAAGATGTGCCCAGCTACCAATATGAAATGGCCAGATGCGTTACCCCTAGCGCTGATGTCAATGAGGAACACCCCTGATAAGAAGACAGGACTATCACCCCATGAGATCCTCATGGGCAGAGCTATGAGGTTACCCGCGGTACCTGCGAATGCTCTAGTGAATATCCCGGATGATATTGTGTTGGACTACTGCAAAGGCTTGGCTGATGTGATTCTCTCTTTCTCTCACCAGGTAGAAGCTAACACATTGCCACCGATCGGTGATCCAGGTCACACCCTACAAGCCGGTGACTGGGTGGTTGTCAAGAAGCATGTGAGAAAGTCGTGTCTGGAGCCGCGCTGGAAGGGGCCATATCAAGTAATCTTGACAACAACCACTGCTGTGAAATGTGCAGGAGTTCCAAACTGGATACATGCCAGTCACACGAAAAAGGTAACGTATCCATCTGATGAGGAACTTGAAGTTTCCGGCACAACAGTCCCAGAGAGAGAAGTCTCAGGGCTAGAAAACAGCCAAGAGAGAACTGAGACCGCAGGAGAGCCCACTGAGAACAGCCTAGTCCCTCAAACAGTAAATGAGTTTGAGAGAGGTGACGGTGTGCCTATCTCAGTAGAGGCAGCAGGAGAACTAAATCAAGGAGAGGTTCTCCCAGAAATAGACGGATACGGGTTAGAGATTGAACCCGTTACAGATCCAGAAGAAGAAGAAGAAGAAGGGGAAATAATAAAAAGAGACCGTAGTACTCCGGCATCCCCCGAGCCAGTTGCAGGTCCCTCAAGAGAAAACACCATAGTACAAGAGGAGGGTGCTGTTCAGCATTCTGAAAGAACAGGCAGAAAGAAGACGCATAAGGGAGATAACTGGCCAGAGAAACAAGCTGCAAGAGAAAAGAGTGTACCAGGTGAAACAATAACAGAAGAGACTGATTCATCCCGAAGAGAGGATCTGAGTGAAGGAGAATTGCAAGGTGAACGCAGACTGAAAAGGAAAAGAACCACAAATAGAAGGTACGCAGGTCCTGAGTGGGCGTATGCAACAACATCTGAATGGCAACAAGAATTCTTAGCGTTCTGTTTCGATCGAGAAGTACCAGGCCAATACTATGGTACCTGAAGTAACTCAAAGAAAAGACTTTGTTAAAATCGAAAACTGAAAAACGAAAGAAAAGAGACTTATAAATTACCGGACGAGACACTGATAACCTGATTTGACTTTGAGAAACCTGATTATGACAAGCTGCTAACCTGATTTGACAAAAGGGGTCCTGGAGTGAGTGAAACGCTGTAAATATACGCAGAGAGAAAGAGACTTTTGCATTAAAAGAAAATTTAAAAAAGAGTTTATATCGTCCTCAAGTTCATCGTTATTCTGCTATCTGATTCTTTACAGACATGGCTTATAATAGAGGTAGTAACAAGAAGGATAAGGTGTGTGGTTGGTGGAGTCTTATATTAGGTATTGTGTGTGCAATAATAATTGTGGGAGTGATTGTGGGAATGCCGTGGTTGGATAAGAAAGCAACTAACACTGCTTCAAAACCTGAAACTACAACATTAACATTGTGGGAAAAGTTTGAGCAGGATACAAAACACTTGCATGAGGGAACTAATTCAAAGGGGGAACTTTCTACTAATGTCTTCTATCACTTGCTGAATGAGTACGTTGAGAGCATGGATGCGAAAAACTGTTATGTGTGTACAAAGATTCCTTCGTCAGTGCAAGAAGGGTTCACCTATCATAGCTTGCCATTAACTTATGGGATAAGCTCTAGCTTGCTATTAACAAGATTCTTTAATCAAGAGCATGTGCAATACTTTTATTCAGATCTGGATGTTGTGTTTTCTTTTGTGCCTGCGATTGAGTTTCTGAACAAGCTAGCTAAGGAGCATAGTATAAAATTAGTTAGAGGCTTCTTTGAACCGACGCTTACATTTGGGACAGCTTATGCACACCTCAACAATCTGACCTGCTTATTGACACCTGTAGAGAAAAGCTTCTTAGATCACACTGATGATAGACTCAAAGCATTGAAGGAAAGTTTAGAAAAGGGGCTAGAAAAACGCACATATGCAAATGATTATGCTTACACTGCAATAAAGACGCGAGGCAAACTAGCTATAGATGCACTGCATGAAGGGAGGCTTTGTATATATAGGCCAAAATCCGAGCATGACACTTTATTTGTGGGAACGAGTGAATGCAGACAAGTGTTTTTGTTTCAGAGTACATGGACTTTCATGTTAAATGGACAGGATCCAGCGATCCCTGGGATCTATTACATCTGTGGACTTAATGCTTATTACCATCTCCCTAAGGGATGGTATGGGACATGTTATTTGGGAATAGTTTTCCCAAAGATTTACCAGATTGATGACTTAAAGCAAATACCTAAAAAGTCTGAATTACAACATGCTAGACAAAAACGAGAGACAGCGGCTGCTGTCGTTGGAGACATATTTGGAGCCATAATTCCTTCAGTAGGGGTTATCTTAAACTCCATAAAGATTCAAAAGTTGTCTACTATTGTGGATAACATGCTGACAAATTTTACAGGGGCTATACTCCTGATGGATACTGAACTTGCTGCAGAAAGAGCTATGACTCTTCAAAATCGGCTTGCTTTAGACATTTTTTTAGCAAAGAGTGGCGGGGTCTGCAAGATGCTCAACGAGCGTCATTGTTGCTCATTTATACCAGATAATAGTAAAAAGATTAGAGGTATGCTTACTAACTTAACTAAGGATAGTGCAGATTTGAAGGACTTGAAGGAACCTGGAGTGTGGGAGAAATTTGGAAAGGGAATTGCCAGAGTAGGAAGCTGGTTTAGCAATTTTTGGAATGGGGTACTTGCAAAAATATTAGGGGGTCTATTAATCGTTATGGCCTGTCTATTTGGATTATGGGGAGCATGCAAAATTAATGATAAAATTAAAAGAAATTGGACAAAGAGAACCAGGAAGAATGAAGAAAGTGAAAGGGAGAAAATGTTCAACGAAATTTAGGAAAGTTCACACAAGGGGCAAGATGTTGAAATGCGCATTATGCGTAAGGTGAAAAATTAAAGTGAAAGGTCAAAGGGAAACGTTTGTGTGATGACGAACATCATCAGAGGAGGGACTGAGAGAGCGTAATTTATATAATCTATATTAACATGAAATGTTTATGAATTAAGGTGTGATACTGCCGCATAGAAAACTATAATAATAGCAATTTTGCTTAGACGTAAACTTGAATTGTAACCATGAAGAGTGGCCACCAATGTATATGCAAACTAATAATGATGATCAAAATGTTTATGTTACGTTCAAATGAGCTTATACTAACATTTGCGTTAATAAATCTGTATTGAAAACCTCATAGGCCTTAAGTTAGCATGAGCTACAGCTTAGCTACTTGGCTCTCATATTAAATGCATTTTCTATTCTTCAGTGTGCTGACTCACAAAGGGCCATGACCCTGTTTGTTCTTTTTCTTCAAACTTGGAAGATGAATGTAACCATGTAGATCCGTTCCCACTGCTTCTCATCGTCTTGAAAACTAAATGTTATAAATGAATTGAAACAGTGTAGATTAATGTAATGCACAAGGTCAACCAAACCGGTGAAGAAAATGGAACTGCTGACCAAAAGATGTGCAAAGAATTACAAAGGGATGAAGTCACACCAGACGTGCCACCTCTGAAGACGTCAATTATGAAGACCAATCAAAGACTTGTAAACCAATATGGGCTGAATATTAGGATTACCTAATGTTTAATTTGATAGGTTAAAGATAGTGGGGTATAGAGAATGTCCAATAGAATTTTGGGGGAATGTACTACGAAAAAGGGATAAAAACCCATGTCACAGGGAGGTCATTTAGGTGGGTTAGGGAATGCTATTGATTTTATCCAGAAACTCTGTCACTCTGTTTGGTTACTTGGTGGTTTACTTAAAACCATCCTCTCCCTTAGATTGCCCATTTACACTTTACCTCCTTATGAGGGAAGTGCCCTTTAGCCCCAGAGCTGAGTTCTGACTGATGGCGATCTGACGGATGTCCTGAAGATGAAGACTGAACCTGTGTGCTGATCTAAATCCTTGGAGAGTAATTATGACAATGCATTTGTAATTTGTCTGTTTGCTTTTCCTTTCTAGGTACCAATTGCTCGTTTTGACAGAGACTATAGCTAGATGTTTTCCAAATTAGCGTTCTAAATTGTTTTGCATGAAGCCCAACATGCGAATGCTAATCAGTGGTTAGGACAGGTGTTCATCAAACTGACGCAAATAGACAAACGACCGAGACTATGTTTTGTTGAACTGACGCGTTATTGACACTCTGCTAAATTGATCTATGTTCACGCCATGTTATGTTCTGATATTTGTGATTCTCGCTTTAATGAAATCTTATCAAAGTTGCCATATCGTGACTATGCTATTCTGTTTCTTGGTGTTGAGATTAACGCATTTGCTGCTAGATTGTAATTAATAGGGAATAAAATTCATAAAATTTTACTAAACTGGTGTGGTTATTTATGGCTGAAAGGTCATGGTAGTGTTTTTGAATTGATTAATGACTTTGACTAAAGTGAAATGCATTGTCGTGATAAATATTGATGACATTATTGATGTATTGATTGATATATTGATTAGCTATCTCGTCCTACGGTGTCTCTCAAGTGGGTCAAAAGATTCATTGGCCTAAAACGAGTCCTGATGTGTAATAAAATATCATAAAAGGACGCGTTATTAATAGTATACAAAATGGTACCCACCAGGACATGCAAAACCACAGCGTGAGCATTTAAACTTCTGTGCACTGCACCGGAGGAGCACTGATCCACAACCCATATACAGGTTGTCTCACTGTACTTATGTGCTGCATTCATCACAGCACTGCAATTATGCAACACCTGCTTATGCCACAAGATGCCATAAGAGTTGGAGACATAAAAAACAGGTGATGAGGAGGAGGCAGAAGAGGGATATGTCACAGCATCATATAATTCAGTTGATCTTAACCTGTGGTCTGTGGAATCTTGAAGGTCTGTGAAGCCTACTCAGAGGGTCAATTACTGCTTGGAAAATTAAATAATAATGACTAAGTTTTTAGAAATAAATCAAAATGTAAAACTGAAAACATCTATTTGAAATTGAAGCCTAACAATTAAATTAGTATCCTCAGATTGAATCCAGTGTTTTGGTCAGACAACAGTACATCAGTCAAAGCTGCTCAAATACTTCACTCAATAATATTAGTACTCTCTTCCTGAGGCATAGACATATTGCATAGAGTTACTTTTTTGTGGGTAATTTATTAGGGTTCTGCATGGGCCCTCATTTGGCGTGAAGGAACTCAAAATATTACATTGATTTATTTTCTGTTACAAATGGCTGCAGTACAACTAAAAAATTAGTAAACCCCACACAACCCTTAGAGAATGGCTCACTTTCAGTCCTTTGACTACTTCTTATATATTTAGATAGAGTGCAGAAAGTTTCACAGCACATCAGAGGGCAAATAGATTCAAAGAGAGGTCAGTACCAAACTCTTGGCATCTATTGACCCCAGGATCATCCTGTAATTACCCTGGGTATACGGTTTTCTCTTGTCAGTCACATTTGCTTGTCACTAACGCTACCTGCCACAGATTTATATCTGCGCAATGAGTCAAATGTACATGTTTTTCCTGAATGATAGAAGACTTACATATTTCAACATACTCAGTAATAACCATTTTCATATATTTAACATATAGAGCTTGAGATCTGTCATTCTCCTCAATAGACAAAGGGATTTATTATGAGTGTGACGGTCTGAGCACTGCCCCACTCGCATTGATGATCAGGCCGCTGTAACTTTGGCGGTCTGACCGCCTAACTGCAACTCTGACAGGCAGACCCTCTAGGTGACCGCCATCCCCGCCGGGAACATGGTTCTCGAAAGCATGACGGCTGTTGGGCTTGTAACCAGCCAGGACGCTGAACTCAGCGCCACCTGGCTGATACACCCCCTCTTTCTGCCAGCCTTTTCATGGCGGGACCTTGCCATGAAAAGGCTGGCGGAAAGCAAGTGCCGGGGCCCCACTGCCCAGCACTGTCAGAATGCACACTGTCTGCTTTGCAGACAGTGCACATTCTAAAGGTGCTGGAGTGTTAGATTATTGGCTTCAATTCCCTTGGAGGAACCAAGACCAATATCCTAACACTGTTGCCGTCGGTCGCCCAGCCAGAAAAAGTATATCAATGTCACCTCCGGTTGGACTTGCGGGAACATTGTAATACACTCGGGGGGAACGTCACTGCTATGGCGGTCGCGTCCTCCCTGTGAGTTTGGTGGTCCTGTGATGGGACCACCAAACTCATAATGAGATCCACAGTAAAATTATCCAGGCTCTTCTAATGTTTCTCCTGTAAAGTGCAGGCTTTGTGAGGATGAAAAGCCTTTAATGCACAGAGCCCATCATTGTTTCTTGAGAATATGATCTGTAAAGGTATTTCGAGCATATTATGACCTGGTTATCTGAAATATTGAAAATCTAATAATATCCTTTTCGCATTGCAATAAGAACATTGACTTGAGGAAATTGTTTTTTTCAGATTTAATGCCTGTTCTTTGTGAAATATTGATGGTAAATCAAAAATGTATGTTTGAAAAGGTTGCTTTAAACAAAAACGAACTTCCTGTGTATGAAAATGAGCATAGACTGTAAACAGAGGAAAACATTACATCTCAGAGTATATGTTATACCACTTTGACTTGCCTTTTTTTGTCCCTGACTAACTTGCCCTACATGAAATGTGTTCCTAACGTTTTCAGAAAACCATATTGAAAGACTGATCGTGAACTACAAAGAGCGCGAAAGTTAGACTGACATTGTCATAATGATGAAGTCAGCTAGACTGCATTCGCCTATTCACAGTCAATCTTCCTTCATTAGTCACTTAGGTGCGGGGACAGACCACCCCAGCAGCTTCCTCTCAGAAGGACAAAGAACAAGATCAGAAATGATATACAACAAATTCCCTTGACAGAGCATGTACAGATGGAGTCCTCATTTTCACTATGCTGTCAGCTTCAAAGTGATGCCTGAAGTCATTAACTCCCATAATGATGGTGCTCAGGTAGTTCATTTGTCCACAACTTTTTTGCGCCTTCCTGTATGTTTTCTTTGTTTACATCACCCTAGTGCACCAAGTTCTGCAGGGCATCATAACCTTGGCTTTTGTCCTTGAATGTCTAAATGAAGAACGTAGTTTTGAATCATTGCTGTCACAGGCTAGGAACACATTTAGAAGAACACTCTGCAGATTAATGATAATAATGCGTTGAATGTGACTGCCTTCCACTCATCAAGGGGCAATGTTGTGATTTTTTCACATACTGCAGCAACAAAAGTCACTGCGTTGCAATGCATGCAGCGTCATACCTACAAAGGTATGGCACTTCTGCTCTCTTCCCGAGCACCGCTGTAGTCATGTGGCGCACCCGACACAAAGCACAATTAGTTGCAAAGGTGTAATTTGAATTACTTTGAATAAATTCCTAGTGCAAAAATGTTTCCACTGGAAAGTAATTCCCAAATAAAACCCTTGTACCAGTTTGAGTCCTTAAGGTGATTTTGCATCAGTGCAAAGTGCTGATAAATTTGGCCCTGAATTTCAGTCACTTCCTGCGTTTCAGGAACTTCTCATGTAAAACTGCATTTCACATACTGTATATCGAATCAAATCAATGAAGCTTAAATGACTTGTTTTTAGGTCCATTGTTTTATAATTTTAGGAATTGTAGTGTGTTCTAAGCTGATTTTACCCAGTGAAAAAAGATGATCCTCTCTTAGGATTTGGGAGAGAAAAATGTTTTCTGCCAAGGATTTCTCAAAGAGGTTATGGAAGGTGTTGGACTTTTCTGCTTATGCAGGATCATCCCCAATCTTTTTGCCTCCTGACTCCTATTTTTTCTGACCTGTTGCTGTTGGCTTTTGAACTCTGAGCACTTTACCACTGCTAACCAGTGCTAAAGTGCATATGCTCACTGTGTAAATTGTATTGTTGATTGGTTTAGCCATGATTGGCATATGTGATTTAGTAGTAAGTCCCTAATAAAGTGCACTAGAGGTACCCAGGGCCTGTAAATCAAATGCTACTAGTGGGCCTGCAGCACTGGTTGTGCCACCCACATAAGTAGCTCTGTAATCATGTCTCAGACCTGCCACTGCAGTGTGTGTGTGTGCAGTTTTTAACTGTAAATTCGACTTGGCAAGTGTACCCTCTTGCCAGGCCTAAACCTTCTTTTTTCTTACATGTCAGACACCCCTAGGTAGCCCCAAAGGCAGGGTGCAGCGTATGGTTAAGGTAGGACATATAGTAGTGTGTTTTATATGTCCATACAGTGAAATATTGTTAAATTCGTTTTTCACTGTTGCAAGGCCTGTCCCTCTCATAGGTTAATATGGGGACTACCTTTAAATCTGATTAAAGTGTAGATTCCCTTTGGGAGCAGATGGACATGGTGGAGTTTGGGGTCTCTGAGCTCACAATTTAAAAATACATCTTTTGGTAAAGTTGATTTTAAGATTGTGTGTTTGAAAATTCCAGTTTTAGAAAGTGAGCATTTTATTGCTTATACCATTTCTGTGACTTTGCCTGTTTGTGGATTCCCTGTCTGGGTCAGTTTGACAGTTGGGCTGGTTGCACCTCACACTAGACAGTGACACAAAGGGAGCTATGGTATAGTCTGCATTTCCTGATAAGCTATCTGTGCTAGGAGGGAGGAGAGGAGTGGTCACTTACACCTGAAAGGGCTGTGCCTGTCCTCACACAATGCAGCCTCATACTGCCTGGTGAGTGTCTGGGGCCTGGCCTGGGCAAGGCAGGATTTCACATTCAAAAGAGACATTATTTTGAAGTACGCCTACTTGAAAGGAGAAATTGGGTATAAGAAGGGCACCCAAAACTACAGACTTTGGAACACTTCTGGAAACAAGAGGAACCTCTTCCTGGAGAAGAGCTGAAGACCTGAGGAAGAAGAGCTGCCCTGCCTGTAACTGTGCTTTGTGGAGCTATCCTGCAGTTACTGCTTCTGCCAGAGCAAGAGGGCGAAGACTGGACTTTGTGTGCCTTCCATCGTGTGAAGAACTCTCCAAGGGCTTGATTTAGAGCTTGCCTCCTATTGTTTGAAGTCTCAGGGACAGCAAAGACTTCTCTCTGCCAGCACCTGGTGTCTCTGGAGAGACTCCTGCTCTGACAAGTGGTGCCCTATCCAGTCCCTGGGCCCTTGAAAGGAAACCTGGAGGTAATTCAAGGAAATCGACTTCAGACGACTTTGGACGACTACGGACCGACGCTGCTGCTGAATCCGGTGACGCTGCCTGCAAACAACTGCGTGATCTTCGCTTGAGCGAGATGACCTTCACAGGCCCGACATCGCTGCAGCCCCTCCGAAGTCTGCGACTCCTTGGAAGTTGCCGCACCACGTAGTAACGGACGCCACTCGAAGTGCGCAAATTCAACGTTTCGCACAGACGCCACAATCCCCTACTTTGCGCATCGGCTTGTTTTCACTCTTCACCAAAGATACTGTACCTGGGGGTCTACGCGACTCCGTGTCCGGGGCCGCTGGTGTCGGATGGTTGGGAACGACTCCGTTACGACGCCGTGTTAACACCTCACCCAAGCATTTTGTGTTTCTAAGTGCCATTTTTGAGTTTACTCTTTAAAAATTCATAACTTGACTTGTGTATGTCGGATTTTTATCGTTTTGGTCTTGTTTTGTGTAGATAAATATTTCCTTGTTTTCTAAACTTGTGTTGTGTCATTTTGTAGTGTTTTCATTAAGTTATTGTGTGTGTTGGTACAAATACTTTACACCTAGCACTCTGAAGTTAAGCCTACTGCTCTGCCAAGCTACCAAGGGGATAAGCAGGGATTAGCTGAGGGTGATTCTCTTTTACCCTGACTAGAGTGAGGGTCCTTGCTTGAACAGGGGATAACCTGGCTGTCAACCAAAGAACCCATTTCTAACAGAAGGCGATCCACAAAACAAAGAGAGAGTACATTTGCTATGAATTGACACTATTTTCCTCAGCCATGTGAGAATAAAGTCTGACATTCTGGGAACCCCAAAACCAGCAGCAGTCTGTCAGTTGATTCCCCACTGTTCTACTGCAGGCTCCTACAGAGTTCCAATGAATAACTAGAGCACTAACAGTCTGTATTTAGAATAGCAGTGTGGCATGCCTGAAGCCATTTTTATGAATGCAAGTCTGTAAATGTTAAAGAATTTCCTTTAAAAATGAACAAAACAAGTGGGTTTGTTTTGTTATAGGAATTACAGTTAGTGCTCTAGAAAGCTGAAATGAGGGCAAACAGGTGACAGTAGTAGCAGCACAGTGGACAATGGCTGACCACACAAGGCAGGTTGGTTTGGCCCGGAAGAACAAATTGACCACTCAGGGCAGGAGGGAAGCAGGAGGGGCAGTGCCACATAGACAGAGTATGGAGGACAGGCAGAAGGGATTCAGGGACTGAGGGCTATCTATTGAGGGAAAGCCGATGTGGGCAGGGGCAGTAAGCTGACCTGATAACAGAAGGGAGGTAGCAGGGTCAGGGGCAGCAAACTTTCCAAGGATGACATGCTGCTGTGGGTTTGTCCCCTGCAGGGGGTGTGCCTGAGCCAAACAGTGCTGCAAATGGCCAAAGGCTGTGTGCAGTTGGAATGATGGCTAAGTATGATACAAAAAACATGCAATTCACTAAAAAAAAAAACATTAAAGAGGCATTATGGCTAGGCATGATAATATGAGCATCCCTTTCATTAATAAATAACAGAAATTCACTGAAAAAAGAGTAAAGTGATTTTATAGTTAGCACTTGAAATAAGGTGAAAACGAATGATTAGAAACCAAACAAACTCGTAAGTTCACCAGTTATAGCTTAGTGACCTAACTATAACTTGCTCTCTGAACATGCACTGATTATGACATCACATAATACATCAAGTTATGTATGCATATGTTAAGGAAAAGGCAAGAAGGCATACAACTTAAAGAAAGGAGATCCCAATTTACCGCAAGAAAAATGTATCATATATTGTATTGTAGTATAGATTGTGATGTAATTTACTCCAGACTTATTAGTCATTCCTGGTTTCCGGATGTCGTGACTCATAAATGCAGTGACTGCTATTGTATCACAACATTGAAAATTGTTCTTCATGGTTGTGTCTTCACCAAGTGAAGCAGTTGCATCACCAGTCTGCCTCGCCCAGGGCTATCAGAACCTGTACCAAGCAACAGAAAATCTGATGATAGAGACTTGACCATAAGGAAGGTGAGGAAAAGAGGATGGCAAGCTCTTTTCTGTTGCCAACATGATTTCTGCTGTCAGCCATGGAACTGTGTACGTGCAGACTCACATCCAACAGAAGAATGCAATCCTTCTTGGGCAGAGATGCTTATTCTATGCTCTCTAATTGACACCAAAAGAGAAAGACTGTCATTTAGAAAAGGCCAGTTCAGAAACTAGAGAATCATGTCAGGGAGGATATCAGGAGTAGAAGCCACATCGTGACAGGTATTGGGACTTTAAAACATATTTTGAATAGTGAGGAGGTGTGTCAAGACTGTCAGTAGGCAGTTAAGTATGATTTGCCTTAAGTTGATGGGCAGAAAGGGCGAAAGACAAAGGTAAGAACCCATTGGTGGTGGGGCTCCCCATAACGTCTTAGTCGCTGCAGTCTCCACCTCCTTGACATGCAAGTTTTGCAACATTGTGATACCTATAATGTGACAATACTGAGATTATATGACAATGTGAAGGAGGTATGTAACTGTTAGGAATCTATAGGACAAAAAACCTACAAATAGGATAAACGGGGCATAGGATTTGTCAGTGAAGCAGAAGATGATTTGATTTACTGCTAATTACTACATGTGCTTAAGAGACCAATACTACTCATGTATGTGTTCTTTTTGTTCCTTCCTTCAGGACAACAAACTAAGGGCCATATTTATACTTTTTGACGCAAAACTGCGCTAACGCAGTTTTGCGTCAAAAAAATTAGCGCCGGCTAACGCCATTCTGAAGCACCATGCGGGCGCCATATTTATTCAATGACGTTAGCTGGCGTTAGCCGCCGGCGCTGCCTGGTGTGCGTGAAAAAAAACGACGTACACCAGACAGCGCCGGCGTAGGGGGATATGGAGCTTGGGCGCCAAAAAATGGGGCAAGTCAGGCTGAGGCAAATTTTTCGCCTCAACCCGATTTGAGCCATTTTTTTCGACTCCCAACCCCCATTGAAATGACTCCTGTCTTAGCAAAGACAGGAGTCATGCCCCCTTGCCCAATGGCCATGCCCAGGGGACTTGTGTCCCCTGGGCATGGTCATTGGGCATAGTGGCATGTAGGGGGGCACAAATCAGGCCCCCCTATGCCACAAAAAAAAAAAAAAAAACTTACCTGAACTTACCTTAATGTCCCTGGGATGGGTCCCTCCAGCCTTGGGTGTCCTCCTGGGGTGGGCAAGGGTGGCAGGGGGTGTCCCTGGGGGCTTGGGAGGGCACCACTGGGCTCCTTCCGAGCCCACAGGTCCCTTAACGCCTGCCCTGACCAGGCGCTAAAAAACAGCGCAAAAGCGGCCGGACGTCATTTTTTTGACCCGCCTACTCCCGGGCGTGAATTTTGCCCGGGAGTGTAAATACGGCGCACATGCCTCGGAGTCAATTTTTTAGACGGGAACGCCTACCTTGCATATCATTAACGCAAAGTAGGTGTCCACGCTAAAAAATGACGCAAACTCCATGGACTTTGGCGCTAGACGCGTCTAACGCCAAAGTATAAATATGGAGTTAGTTTTGCGTCGGAATTGCGTCCAAAAAAACGACGCAATTCCGGCGCAAACAGAGTATAAATATGCCCCTAAGTCCCATGCAAAGCCAACCAAAATAAAAGGTTCATCACCAGTGCTGCTGCTACAAATGACACTATAGTTCCTGCTGGAGTTAAGTCATTCTTGTTTATTTTTTCTTGATTTCCTTTATTTTTATCCTAGATTTAGAAATATTTATTTCACCTCTTTCTTATATCTATCTATTCTATATTGATTTAGCTGTATGTCCCTTTACATGCTCTTTCGTCTGTTTTGCCGTCTGTTAATATTAACCATGCATACCACCTTCTGTTTCTTTCCCTTCTTTTTTCATTATATTTTCTTATTTCTAGTTTTTTCTTTTTCTTTTCTCTCAATTTATTTTCTCAGACAACCTGTCTGTTCTAACCTTCTCTCCGTTCTCCCTTCTTCCTTCCCCTCTTTGTATTTCCATATGCATTAATTTCCTGATCCCCTACAATCTATTTTCCTCATTTTTAAAAGTTTTATTTGTTTGAATTTTTGTGTATTTTGAATTTTAATGTATTGAAATCAACCTTTCAATATACTACGTTTAGCAATAGTTTAAAATTATTTAGTTCTTATATTTTTATATGAACAGTTACTGTATTGAGCCTAGTGCCCTTTTCTTTCCCATGCCAGGTGGAGTAGATCGATGAGGTTCATAATCATGAGGGATAGGTAGTGGCTCCTGGGGCAAGTATTACTTTAAGTATGTTCTCTATGAAATTGCTATATCTATTAATCCTAACAACATATTCTTTCCTTGAACATTTGCCCAGTGCCCAACCCTTTATACCAGTTTACTGTGTTTGTTTCTCAGCTTCTCAGCCACTTAATGGATAAAAAAGGGAGCTGCCCACCAACACCCACCACCTTCCATCACAGCACCATACCTCTCCCATGCATTTTCCTTAAGTTTATTTTTATGCCATTACTTATTCCAGTACATCTTCTACCTGCCATTAACCACCAAAACTGTCCACTGCCGAACCTAACACAAACCGCAGCCCTAACCCTTTATAAATATTTGTTGTACTTGTAAAGAATCATGGGGAGACTGTTTTGTGGGATGTGAAGGTATTAGGTAGAGGAAAGCCACTAAAAGTAATATGTATTGCAAATACTATGTGGCCAGGTTAGCTTATTTAATTATGTTTTATAAAAAGTCAAATACATTGTACATCAATTGTGCCACACTTCTTTAGCAGTAGAACTTCGCAATTTCATCATATTTATGTCATATATGTGATTGGTGACTAGTAATAATCTTACAGTGTGAGTTAGTTTTTTCAAAATATTTTCACTCTTTTGAGCAAAACACCTTGTTTATTTTATTGTGCATATGGTGGTGGATTAATAAATGGCCAGTCCTGCAATTAGTAATTATGCCTAAAAATATCACTGGAATGCAGTCACATAATTTCAGTGGTTTAGGTAAAGAACCCTTAATATTTTGTTACTTACTATACAAACATGCTTGTAGGGGTCCCACAATTTATTTATGTTTCTACTCCCTTTTGACCAGCCTACTGCTTTCACCAGTGGGCAGGAGGAAGACCTACAATGAAAGGTAAATGGGGAGACAGTTCCTCGAGCAAAAACTAAAGTAATCGTGGTTACCTCTACAGGCGAGGTGATTTGGAGTAATAGTAGGAGGCAGCAGGTCCATGAACCTTCCTGTCAGCTGGTGAACATCTTAGATTCCAGAGGAAGCTATGTCACAACACTTCACCCCCTCAGTAGCTGTAGCTACAATGCCTCTTCCCTCAATCTTACCAAGATCGACCTTCATTCTATGGTTGTGGGCATTGACACCTTGGCCAAGGGCCAGTAGAAACTAAGGGACAGCATGGATAATCAAATTGCACATTACCTACACTTAGCATACCATTGACTATTACATTTAGTCTCAGAATGTACCATGTGCAGGGTGGTGGTGTGTTCAAGTTTGCAAGCTTTTCCACTCTCATGTAATGGTTTAGCACTGCTCACACCTCATCTGCATCGCCATGCATGTGATCTGTTGAAGGTGAAAATAGATAACAGTCCCACGTAAAGTAGTTTCTGTGGAAGTAGGGTGCTTAGACACAATGAGGCAACCATAATAATGTCCCAACTTCCTTGTGCCAAGCCGAGCTTGCTGCTAATGCTTATTTATACTAAAATTATCAGGACTAATTGTCTTCTTCATCATAACATCACCTCCTTTTTCTAGTTTGAGCTCTTCTGTCTCCAGGGCACCAACCTTGTTATGTTATATTGATTTACATAGTGCACTAATCACTGAGGGGGCTTCCAGGTGGTTGGGCAGGTGTGTAGGTGTGAGGTACCCAAAGTGCTTATATGAAGAGGCAAGTCTTCAGCTTCCTGTCAAACTCAAGAAGTGAGGAAGAGGCTCTGATGTGTTGAGGAATGTATTGGTTGTGATGTAGGAGATTGAGAGACCTCCTGCTTTTGCGTATGTGGGGAGTATGTGCAAGTGAAAGTAAGTCAGAGCATAGCTGTCTGGTGGGTTAGTGAAAGAGTATACTGCTGATCAGGTATTCTGGTCCTGTGATGTGAAAGGCTTTCTATGTGTGTGTGAGAAGTGTTAATTTTCTGCGCTTGCGAACAGTGAGCCATTGAAGCTTTTTGAGGTGTGATGTAAAGGGGGTGTGGCATGGGAGGACACGGATTAGTCTTGCAGGGATGTTCCTTATAGTCTGGAATCAGTGTAGGAGTTGTTTGGAGAGTCTAGCATAGAGAGTGTTGCTGAAATCCAGCCTGCTGGTGATGAGAGCTTAAGTGATGGTCCTTTTGGTTTTCTGAGGCAACCATTTGAAGATCTTTCATAGCATGCGGAGGATGCGGAAGCAGGATCTGTACATTGTATTGACTTGAACTGTCATGTTGAGTTTGTCATCTAGGATGACCCCTAGAGTTCTTGTGTGGTCTGTGAGTGTGAGTGTTGGTCCTAGTTCTGACAGCCAACAGGTGGAGTGCCATGGTGAAGTCTTGTTGCCAAAGATCAGTACTTCTATCTGGTCGGAGTTGAGCACTAGGCAAGTGGTTCACATCCAGTCTGCTACAATGGTCATGCAAATTGTGAAGTTGGTCCTGGTGATGGTTGTTTTGTTCTTCAGGGAAAGGATGAGTTGGGTTTCATAGGCACAGTAGATAACAGAGATGTCTTCTGATCTGAGATATTGGTGAGCAGTATCATGCATATGCTGAAAAGGGTGGGGCTGAGGGACGATCTCTGTGAGGCTCAGGCCATCATTCGTTTGGTCTTAAGATCAGATCCTTGTTTGCCAATCTTGTGGAGTCTTCTGATGAGGGTTTTATGGGAGACAGTGTGTAAAGCCGTGGAATGGTTGAGCAGGATGAGGGCAGCAGTTTTTCTTTGGTCCAGGATAATTTGAATGTCATCAGTGGCTGTGATGAGTGCTGTTTTGGTGCTGTGGTTCTTTCTAAATCCTGATTGAGTGCTGGCTATAAGATGGTGAAGTTTGGGATGCATTGTGAATTTCTTTGAGATGATCACTTTGACAGGATAGGGGAGCAGGGAGATGGGTCGAAAGTTGTTCATTTTATTTGGGTCAGCTGTGGGCTTCTTGAGGATGGTGTTGCTTTTTGCAAGTTTCCATTCATCTGGAAAAGTGACAAATGTGTTGGAGGCGGTGATGATGTTGGTGAGAGCAGTACTGATTGGTGATCTTGATAGGTTGTAGATTTAGTGGAGGCATGGGTCTATTGGGACCCCTGAGTGGATGGTCTGCATGATTGCCTCTGTGTTGTTTCTCTCTCTTGATGAGGGTTGCCCATTGGGCCAGGTGACCATGTTGGTTGGTGGTGGGTAGGTTAGCAACAAGTTCTCTGGGGTCGGGATGGTGTGCAAAGTTGCTATAGATGTTTGGGATTTTGCTGTGAAAGAAGTTGGATAGGTGGTTACAGAGTTTTTCAGAGGCAGTGATTTAGTTGACAGAGGCTAAGGGTGAGGTGAAATCCTTAACAAATGAAAAAACCTCCTTGCAGCTGTTGGAGCTTCCTTCAATGTGATCCACAAGAGCTTTTTTCTTGATGTCTCCTATATGCTGGTGATACCGCCTGAGAGAAGCTTTGTAGGTAGCTCTGTCCGTGATGTCATAGCTGGGTCTCCATTTCCTTTCCAGCTGTTTACAGTGTTTCATGGTGTCTCAGAAGTCTTCTGAGTACCAGCTGACTTGCTTGTTTGATGTACTATATTTGTTGGGTTTGATGAGTGCAAGGGAGTCCACGCAGCTTTTGATCCAGGTGTTGAATTTGTTGATGTACTTGTTGAGGTCTGTGGTGCTATGTTGATCAGTGCTGAGGGCGCTGAGCCAGTCTGCTTCTAAGATTTTGCACCAGCTGGGAATGCTGACGCTAGGTTGGGTGTTGAGTTGAGGTCTGTTGATTTGGAAGTGGATGATGGAGTGGCCGGTCCAAGTGAGTGGTGTGGTGGAGTTCTACTTGATGCTATCACTTGTGAAGAAGATGGGGTCCAGTATGTGTCCTGCGGTGTGTGTCGGTTCTGGGATGAGCTGGGTGAGTCCTCTGTTGCTAAAGCTTTCAAGGAGTGCTGTGAGGAAGGGATCGTTTTGGTCTTCTAGGTGAAAGTTGAGGTCAGCAAGGAGAATGTAGGCTTTGAAGTCAATGATGAGTGGAGCAAAGAAGTTGGTGATGAGGTTGGTAAAGGTGGTCCGTGGTCTAAGTGGTTAGTAGGCGATGGTTCCATTCAGGGTGAGGTTTTCAGAGGTTTGTAGCTTTAAGTGCAGTGTTCCAAGAATTGGTTGCCGTTCTCTGTGGATGCTGTCCATTTGTTGGATTCCTTGTAGATGATAGCAAGGCCTCCTCCTGGCTTGTGACGGGGGTCCTGTCGAAAGATCTTGTAGCCCAGTGGTATTGCTATAGCATTGTTGGGAGCCAATAAGAGGTTGAACCAGGTTTCTATAATGAAGAGGATGTCCGGTGCTTCACTACTCAGCATGCACCATATTTTAGTTGTGTGTTTGCTGAGTGATTGTGTGTTGAGAACCATGTATGGGCATGGTTGTTGACATTTGGGCTTGATGTGGCATGTGCTGTGGGGTGGCATTGTTGGCGCTTTTGTATTTGGGGGGGATTGAGGGTGTTGTTAGTATTTGCTTGGAGGGTGGGTTGGTGTCTGCTGGAAAACCATCAATGGATGCAGGTGGAAGCTCCTACTGTGGTGTGATGTGCAGCAAGACAGCAGATGGGGGAGTATCATACAGGGTCTAGTGTCTAAAGGAGTGCTGCAAAGCATCGCTGGGTGGTGATTGGACTGGAGATCCCGTTACTGGGCATGGTCCAGGGAAGATAGGTGCAGATGGGCTTCCCTTTGGCGCACCCTGGGTGCCCCAGCCGCTTGCACCCACTGGGTCTCCATGTTGCAACTGCCATTAGGGAGGTCCTGGGAGGTGGGAGGTGGGAGGGTAGGAGGGCAGAATGCCCTGATTTCATGTCCTGTGCTGATGATTGAAATGAAGTCCTTTTGCTTGACTTCTTCTAAAGACGGTTTTGATAGGAAAACCAGTGAAGTCTCTTCCCATCTAGATGGATGAGGGAAATTCAGTTGTTAAAATGCAGTTCCCATAGGATTAGATATTTGTTTTTCAAATGGTCAATGGTCCATGTGTGAGCACATTGGTAGACTGGGTAATAGTTAGACAATTATCAATGAAAAGCTACTGACATGTTCAAATAATATGTTTATCACTAAAAACGACTTTGGTACTGACAATTGATACAGAGAGTCAGACATAACACCACAGGGGGCTATGTTCCTAAAAATATGTAATAAATAGCTGGTGCCCCTTCACAACTCCTGTGAAGGATAAGTCTGGCAAAATTTAATAATTTACTTAAAAATTATAACCATGGGCCATCATGCTCAATCACCATGGTAGAAAATATATACAAATTACAAAAGTGAAAAAGAATATATGGGCCTCTGTGAGGGCCCGTTGGCATCTCCATGAGAGCACAGAGGAAGCAGGCAGAGACCAATTCAATTAATTAAAAATAATATGCATGCCCCATACAGACTGTAACCCACCCCCCGAAACCTACAAGGAAATATAAATAAAAAAGAAAAGAACAAAAATATGTGTGGGCTGACAAAAAAGGCCTTACCATACAATGCTCCCAATAACAGGTTTTTGAAAGTGGCAGAAATGGTTAATAATCCACCATTAGACACAAAACTGGTTTCACAAAATGGTGGATGAACACATGGCTCAGAAAGGAAGAAGGCACAGAGAACAAATATTAAATTAAATAGCCACCTATGACATACATGACAGTTTCTCAAAATGCAGGACAGGTGCACGCCTTGCCAAGGAAGGTATGCAGGAGAGCAAAGAAAATGGCTTAATATTAGATACACAGATTACACAAAATGGTGGAACAGTACATTGCTTGGAAAAGAAGGTATGTGAAATAAAGACATAATGGCCAATTATCAAATACACACTGGTCCCACAAAATGGTGGGCAAGCACATGACTTCCAAGGAAGAAAGATATGATGACTTCCTATCCTGTAGCCCCTTCCTCCCTACTACAAGCACTTGCTGCATACCAGAGCAGGATGGCACAAATATATTTTCAAAATGTGCATAAAACCATTACATGGATCCATATACCACAAAGCAGAATTAATGTTGTAAAAAGATCAATAAGGATAAAGAATGAGAATAGCTCAGGACCATGAAAACTAAAATAAAAAGATTAAAATATAATTTAAATAAGTCTAAAATATAAACATTTCTATGCAACAATAACCAGAATCAAAGACCTTTACATTTCCAGAATTTCTAATTAAATAACTGTCTCTCTTTATGTCTTATCACACTTGATCATCAACTCCCAGGTACAACAAGGAATCTAAACTCCAATATAAAAAGCTGGAGAGAGCATGGCACAAGGATTATTCCCCTTCTATTAAAATGTAAATATCATTAGCTCAATGCTACTACAAAATAGTTTCATATAAGGTAAGAGGCGAATACTATGCAGACAAAATTGTTTAATCTTGTAATGCAACCACAGCAATTGTCAGTGTTCTTTCTTCCCCTAACTATCTGATATTCAATGTGATTCTCTCTCACGTCCTTTGCAACTATTTTTCCAAGTTGTATTAATTACAAATAGCCCAATTTAGAGTTTGGCAGATGGATACTCCACCACAAAGGTGGACGGATATCCCGTCCATCTTGTTACGAATGGCACAGCACCTAATGCAAATGTAGCAATGTGGATGGGATAGCTGTCATTTTGTGTCAGAGTAATCTAACCACCAAACTTTAAATCAGGCCCAAAATGTCTTGTATTTGCATTTCATTAAAATCATCTACTACATCTCTCATGGCGGCTCCCTTGAAAGCAATCCATAGTGAGGAGAGCAATTCCTCCTTTTGAAACCTCAATCTCTTAACATTATCTGGCCACTGTTTCATTTGTAAAGCCCTTTGATCCTTGTCCACCTAGGATTTAAAGGTTGGGCATATCTCATGTGGCCAGCATGCTTCAGGCCCTCTGTGAAAAAACAAAACTAAGCCATTTTAATGGTCCCTCAAACTTGGAAGAAGAGCCTGCTACATGGGAACCCTTCTGCTGACTCAACAGCATTCAGCAATTTTCATCTAATCAAGACACTGAGAAGAGAGCCAACCGATTTTCACTTAAATATCCCTTTAGGATTCAGACCTTCTCAAAGCAGTGAGACTGAACTGGAATCGGTACTTGATGATTTGGGCATATTGGCAGATCTGGGTCATTAATCTACTCCTTCTGTTTTATTCGATTTGTCAGTCATCTTCAACACAATCCCCCAAGATATTCCTATTGTCTTTTAGAAGTTAGCATTAATAATAAAGCTTTAAAGGGGATTAAGTCCTACTTGTCCAACGTCTCTCCTTTTTCGGCCTTACCCTTTTTAATCTATACGTGGATCCTCTCTTTAAAAAGATCAATTTGTCCGAACCCTGATTGATGAGCATTGCTGGTGACACCCAAAGTCCATTTCGATGATCAGGTGCAGAATAACAATACAGTCTTCCATGATTACATGCTTGCTGTGGTTGATGGGATTAAGAAGAATTGCTTCAAACTGAATACAGACAAACCAAAATTATCATAATTTAAGGCAAAAACAGACCTTCAGAGTCTTCGTGGCTGGTTTTTAGGTGCTCATTATGAACATGGCGGTAAACACTGCACCGCCAGAGGTGGCAGTAACTACCAAACGATAATGAACTGCCAAATAATGAAGCACATGAGAAATAAGTAGCGGTCCATCCACACACCGCCATCTTTGTAGTCCTGATGAGGAAGGAGGAGGCTGCCCACAGGCCGGCGAAAAGGCTCTATCCGTCCACCAAATAATGAAACACTAGACCTCCAGCATTTCCGGAGGAGGGGGGGGGGCACCACCAGGCAAAGCGTGGTGGAAACGCACGGTATAAAAGGAAACACTCACTGAAGGTACACAGAACACGCTGACACTGACATGGAGCGAGAGTTGGAAATAACGCCACTGCTACTCCTTGCCATATTCCTCCAGGACCGTGACTGACGATGAAGATGACGACGGTAAGTACCGCAGCCTAGTACACATGGGAAGAAAGGGCACAGTTACGCATCCAGACCACCCACCCTGCAACGCACTACCAACCCCTCCCACGTCCCAAGCCATACATACCATAACAAGATGCACTTACCAGACACAAGCCAATAAAGACCTGCACCAATGTACACACATGTGCACACCACACCCCCACAGTGAAACACTGAACAACGTCACAGTATTTTGCCAACAGCACTACTGGGCACTTACATTTTATTTTAAGCAAAAAAAGTAAGGTCCAAATAAGGCCATTGGCCAGTCCATTTCAAAGTCCCTGCAGGGACAATATAGCCCAAACTTGACTCCCACATGTGCAAAGGGTACTCCACTGGAAAGAGGCATCAATGGGGCAGCCAGGCACCTCAGGGAACAGGGGTAGAGGGTGGTGGGGGTAGTGACTTAGGTCTGGAATTGGGGGTCTTGCGCTTAGTTTTAGGAGATGGAGGGGGTTTTGGCTTGCCCTTGGAAGGAGAGGGACTGAGCCTGGACCAGGGCCTCTTCCTCCCTGGGGAAGGGGCACAGGAATGGGAAGGGTGGCCTGGGGCGGACTTGGATGAGGAAGGAGTGGACTGGGCAAGGACATGGGCACGTTTAGGGACAAGATGGGGTGGGCCAGTAGGTTCAAATAGGTCAACACAGGATAGGAAAAGCTTCTTAAGTGCAGGTGGATGGGATTTGGAGGCAGGTATGGGAGTGTAGGTTGAGGGAGTGCTTGTATCAAGTGTAGGTGTGCCGGATGTGAATGCAGGTACCTGTAGTATGCTTATGTGTGCTGGATGAGTGTGGTGTGGATGTGTTCAAATGTTTGAGGGTTTTTGGGAGGGGGGTGGACACAGTGGGAGAAGACAGGCTGCCAGTGTAGATGCTGTCTGGGTGTCTGCAGGTCTGGTAAGTGTGCTGCAAGTGTCTGTAAATGTAGTTGTGGTGAGTGCAGGTGTGCTGTCAGGGGTGCATGTCTGGATGTCAGATGTTGTGGTGACTGCATGATTAGGGGCAGCAGCAGTGACTGAGGGTGCAGTGTAAGTGGGTGTGCATGGTGAAGTGACAGGCAGGTGGTGGGGGAGGCTGACACACTGGGGGAAGTGGATGTTGTTGTGTGTACTTTGGTATGTTCGGTGTGTGCCTGCCTGTAGTGGGAAGTGTGGTGCTTGTGTTTGTCTGTGTGCTTCTTGTGTGTTGATCTGTGTGCATGGCTGTCTGTATGTGTGCTTGGGATGGGTGAAGGGAGTCGGGTGCTGGAAGGGGTAGAGGTGGTGGAAGGGGGGACAGAAAAACCAGGGACACTGGCTGCCATCAAAGAGGAGGCCAGAGCCTGAAAAGATCTCTGTAGACCAGACATGGCACCGTGAATGCCTTCCAGGTACGCATTGCATTGCTGCATCGGATGTCATCGCTTGTACGTGCATGGTTTCCCACTGTGTTGACCTTGTTGACTATTGTCTGCCATAGCTCCATCTTCCTGGCCAAGGGTGTCTGTTGCACCTGTGCCCTGAATAGTTGTGGCTCGACCCTGAGTATTTCATCCACCATGGTCCTTAACTCCCTGTCTGTGAAGCGGGGATGCTTAGGGGGTGCCATGGTGTGTGTTGTGGGTGGTGTGTTGTAGGTGTATTGGTGAGGGTGCTGTTGTGTGGTTGGGTGTGTGGCTTGTGATGGTGTTTGGGATATGTATGGTTTTGGTGGTGTATTTGTGTGTGTGTGACTTGTGTGATGTTGAGTTCAGTGTATGCGTGTTGTGTTGTCAAATTCGGTCATGCTATTGGCTTTGCAAAGGATTGTGGGGTGTGTATGTGAGTATTTTATAGTATTGTGGATGTGTGTCAGGTGTGTGTGTTTCAAACTTGCCAATGTTGGTGGGTCCCATTGCTGGCTGTGGTGGTCCATACCACCAATGGTTGTTCGGCATTCACTGTCCGCCAAGCTTATTTGTGCATCATTATTTGGTTGTCGGAGGATTTGTCTGTATGCCAGTGGTGGGGTGGTGTGTACTGCCTTTCGTTGGCCCTGGTGGTGGGTGGAGGTTGCAGAATTTTTAGAGGTTTGTCTTTTTGGCATCATTATTCGGCGGTGTGCAGTCCTCCACCACTGGCGGCCTTCTGTTCTCTGTCGGCACAGTGGTCGCGGTGATTACCGCCAAGTCCATTATGAGGGCCTTAGTCTGCCCAGTTTGTCCTTCCCTTTCATGCCCGCTTCGATAGTCAAAAATCTGGACATTTTCCTCTAGCTACCTTCCACCTGCATCTTTTAATTAAAACTGGCATGCAAGAGTCTTCCTTTTTGACCACCTTGGTGTCATTTAGTGATTCATGCATCAATCTTAAATCACCTGGATCACTGCAATGCATTTCTTTCAGGTTCACACATTGATTTACTCTCACAACTTCAATAAATTCAAAATGCTGAAGTTAGGTTGGCTCTTGGCAGCACCACTTTTTTTTAATATATCCCCTCTATTCTTGGGTTACCTTTCCTGAGGAAGATGACACAACACATAAATTTCACACATATAAAATAGTGAACGTACCGCAATGGTACCAGGCTTCCCATATCTAGAGATACCGCTTTCCTATCAAGAACATCAAAATTGGTTCAGTGGTGCCCTATTACATGTAATACAACCCATGCGATTAGGTCCCTTACGTAATGACGGACCAACCTGGACTATGTTTGCCACATACACACTACATCCTGGCATACAGGCAAAGCAAATAGCTGACATGCGCACTCTCTATAATGAGCTAGTACAACTTTACAGACGATTAGTACAATTTGCTATTCGGACCTTGAATACCGGCCCAGCGCTGGCTGCACCAGCTAGTCACCAATTGGCCGTTACTGGGATTAATCCACAAACAGTACATTTCATCATGGGCAAGGCGCCCACGAAACATGCAAAAAATCCATTCTGGATAGCAAAAAAAACTAACCAGCTGGAAGCAGTGTTCCCACATATGAGAGCCCAAGATAAACATACAATTCTCACAATGTGCTTGTCATTTGAAATGGTTCCCTCAGTGGTTGACTGCACCACATGGGGGACAGTCTTTGCTGCAATTTATACTACCAAGCATAGCACCCCGACACTGGCCAACTTACCAGAAGTGTTAAACAAATTCAAAATGAGCATGTGGCTTCTCCAGCCCTAGATTTCGGGATGAAACTGATGCATAACTTCGACACAGTCTCCTCAATAATACTATGTAATATTAGAGGGGAAGCAGTAGCGTTGGCTATACGTCAGCAGCTCCGGGAGATTTCACAGTTGGAATAGGAGCGTCAACTATTGAAAATTATTTCCGACACCTATAGTAGTATGGGATGGGATAGTTTGAGAGTCAAGCCGAAGAAACCTGAAATTCAGAGTACTACCTCTAAGGAAGGTACTTAACAAGAACAAGAGGGTTCTAAAAGATGCTGGAATGAACAAAAGCAAAATAAAGACAGAAGTCAGAGAGCAGATTGCATCTGGAGAGCTCTAAGTGGAGATAAAGGCCCTCATTACAAACCTGACGGTTTGTGTTAAAGTGGCAGTAATACTGCCAACAGACTGGCGGTAACTACCGCCAAATTATGACCATGACGTGAGATCTCCGATAGACAGCCAATGTACCACACCGACTGCAAGGATGGAAACAACAGCCACCACGGCGGTAGCCGCCCACAGCCAGGCGGAAGTCAATGTTCCACCCACCTATTAAGACACTGCAATCCGCCACCTTTCCTGGGGTGGTCCCAACGACATCAAAAGCCTGGCAGAAATTGAGCTCAGAAGGGAAAGGACTCACCATTGGAGACACAGGGAACAACCACGCCACAATGGAGCCCTCACTGCATGTCTTCCCCATGATCTTCTACGTGCTGCTCCACCACGAACACCAATGCCAGCGAAGATGATGATGGTGAGTACAGCAGCCTAGCACACAAGGGAGGCTGGGAGGAAAAAGAGAGTGACACACACACACACCACACACACACACACACACACATCCAACACCATACACACAAGCAGCAGCATTGCTAAAACATTTTTACCCCGTAAAACGGATCAATAATGCAAGGTCAAAACGATTGCGAAAAAGTGAATGTAATGAGAGCAACACATCAAGAAAAATAAGTTAGGCAAGATAATAGATATATACATATGTACAGAAAAAGGGACACAGCCCAGTCCACAATGTTCGTAGGCCACATGGCCACCGGCCAAAGTCCAAGCCCACACATGTCACCTACATCAACACAGAGAGAACACTGCAGGGGCATCAGTTGGTAAATAGACAGGCACCTCAGGGGGACGGGGGCAAGACCACAGTCTCTCGAGTGGGTGACTTGCCCACTTGCTCTGGAAGAGGCAACATGCCCTGTGCTTGGTCCTGGGGAGTGCAAGGCCACAGTCTCTCGAGTGGGTGACTTGCCCACTAGTTCTGGAGGGGGCCTCGTGCCCTGTGCTCTTGATCCTGGAGAGTCTTGGGTATGTGAGTGTCATACCCACTGGTTCTGGAGGGGGCATTGTGCCCTGTGCTCTTGATCCTGGGGAGTCTTGGTTATGTGGGTGTCTTACCCATTGGTTCTAGAGGGGGCCTTGTGCCCTGTGCTCTTGATCCAGAGGAATCTTGGGTATGTGGGTGTCTTACCCACTAGTTCTGGAGGGGGCATTGTGCCCTGGGGAGTGAAAGGTCACAATCTCTCAGGTGGGTGTCATACCCACTGGATTTGCAGGGGGCAGGCCACACAAAAGCCCAAGGAGGTAGGATTACATACCGTCCACAAGCGGTGATGGCTGCTCAGTGAAGGTGGTGGTGCTGCTGGTGGGGGGAGGCTCCTGCCCATCCCCTGCAACCTCGGACAGGTGCTCACTGGAGGTGGTGGTGCTGCTGGGGAGGTGGTTCCTCCCCATCCCCTGCAACCTCAGACAGCTGCTCACTGGAGGTGGTGATGATGCTGCTGGTTGGGAGGCTCCTGCTCATTCCCTGCAACTTCAGATGGCTGCTCACTGGAGGTGGTGCTGGTGCTGGCGGGGGGAGGCTCCTGCCCATCCCCTGCAACCTTGGACGGCTGCACACCCATGGGTGGTGGTGGGAGCTCCGTCACAGTACATGCCCCAGGCCCCTTCCTCTTCCTGCCTGCTGGTGCATGCTCCTTGCTCCTCCTTTTCAGCTGGGGCAGGCTCCTTTCCCTTCTTAGCAGCTGCTGTAGGCTCCTTTGTCTTCCTGGCAGCTGGGTCAGGCTCCTTTCCCTTGAGGCTGCCTGGTGCAGGCTCCTTCACCTTCAGGACATGTGGCCTGGATCCTTTTCCACCATGAGTGGCTGTGGTGACCCCGTGGAATGGGTGGCTGAGGTGCTTTGCTGGGTTCTCCCTATCCTGCCCATAGGTGCAGGCCGGGGGTGAGGTGGAGGGAAGAGGTCAATGGTGGATAGGAAAAGTTTTTTAGGGACATTGGGGTGGGAAGAGGGAGAAGGAATGGGAGTGGAGGAAGAGGGAGTGGTTGTTGGAGGTGTCTGCTGATTTTGGGTGCAGGTGCATGGGCTGGATGCTATTGTGAGGTGGATGGCTGGATGGCTGTTGAGTGTCTGAGTGCTTGCATTTGTGTACCTTAGGAGGGAGGGACAGACACAGTGGGAGAGGACATAGGGGAGTTGTGCATGGCTGTTGTGTAGGTGTCTGCCAGTGAGGTGTGTGTTCTGCTTGGTGTGGTGATGATGCTGGTAGCGGATGATGATGTACTGCATGCAGGTGTGAGTGTAGACGGAACTGTGGGGGAGGTGGATGAGGAGGAGGAGGAAGGGGAGACAGCGGAGGCAGTGGATTTTGGTGTGTCTGCATCTGGATGGTGTTTATGTGAGTGCCTATGGGATGAAGTGTGGTGCTTGTGTTTGCCTGTAGCACTCTTGTGTGTTGTCTTGTGTGCGTGTTCATCTGCCTGTGTGCTTGGGATGGGTTAGGGTTACGGAGAATGGGACTGGGAAGATGAAGTTGGAGGGGGGAGGGGGGAAACAGGGACAAATGCTGCCATCAGAGAGGAGGCCAGAGCCTGAATCGATCTCTGTTGGGCCACCAAGGCAGTGTGAATGCCCTCCAGGAATGCATTAGCCTGTTTTATCTGGGATGCCACCCCCTGGATGGCATTAACAATGGTTGACTGCCCTACAGAGATGGATCTCAGGAGGTCAATAGCCTCCTCACTCAGAGAAGCAGGGTTCACTGGGGCAGGGCCTGAGGTGCCTGGGGCGAAGGAGATGCCCACCCTCAACACGATGAGGGGCTGCTGGGAGGGCGGTGCTAGTACCACCAGGGAGCTTCTATCAGAGGAGGTATCTGTGTCAGAGCTGTCCCCTCCAGTCTCCGCCCTGGTGCTCCCCTCGCCCTCCATCCCACTGGTGCCATCACTGTCAGTGGACTCTGCCTCCTGGGTCTTCTGGGATGCAGTTCCCTCGATCGCCGGTGCCTCTGCTCCTCCACCAGATGATGCTAATGCTAAGGTTGACAAAACAAAAGGGAGGGAAGAGACAAAGGATACATTAGGTCAATGGCTGCACCAACACCACAATTGGCATACAGAGCACCCTCACACACAGGGAACAGCCCTACGCAATATGTCATAGCAGTGCCAGAGAAATAGTTAGCAGCCAAGGCATGGGGAGGGGCACAAACCGGCAAATGCAGCACACCTGTGACCCACGCAGCCCTGACCAGTAGTGGATGCCTACGAGCTAGGTTGCAAGATTTTCCCTTCTGAACCAGGGGACCTACGCTGCAATGTCAGGCCTGGCCTAGGGGCACCCACTGACACACATCCCCCACCCGGATACCACCCTACCATGTGTAAGTTGTAATGATGGGCACTGTACTCACCTCCTTGTGGCTGTTGTGATGCCCTCAAGCACCTATCCAGCTCTGGGTAGGCCACCGCCAGTATGCGGGCTGTCAGGGGGTCAGGTTCCTACAGGCACCCCTTCCTCGTTGTGAGGCTATTCCCAGCTGGTCCTCTGCGGTCTCATCCCCAGCTGGTCCTCCGCGGTCTTCCGTGCCCTGCATCTCAGGTCCTCCGACTGTTTCCACAGTGGATGCTCCGCCTGTTGTAGACCCGCAGGGTCCACAAGTCCTTGGCTATGGCACACCACAATCCCTTCCTTTGATGGGCGCTGACTTGCAGAGGGAATGCAGACAGGAGGACACCATTATACATACAATCCAGCCTGTCACTCATATGGCTCACAAATCCTGTTTCCATCACCATTGGCACACACATCGTCTGGCGCCCACCATGTACACTACCACCAGACATTCCCCCCTGATCACACGATGCTTGCACATACATCTCCATGCATCCTTCCCACATGTATCGTGCCCAAGGTGTACTCACCTGTTGGTCTGGAGGCCCATACAGAAGTCCATACTGGGGTAGGACACCATCCACCAGTCGCTCCAACTCCTCCGAAGTCAAGGCAGCGGCCCTTTCCCTGGTCACACGGGCCATGGTAGGTTCCAGACACAGGTCACAGCAGCACACGCAGTGTAGGGCTTGTCCTGTGGAAAGTCAGGAAACAAGTGAGGATTTAGATAGAAAATGGCGGTCACGTCCGTGGCGGTGAACACCGTCTCTGCCGGCACTGATCCTCATTGGCGACTGTACTTCATAGAGCCCCATATTAGCCAATGAGGAATTGCACGTCGGTGCAGGACCGCCTTCTGCCATGACGCCCAACGTCGGCGGAGTTACCTCACTTCCACCTGTCCCAAGATACAGGACAGGCGGTCACCGTTTCATGGTGGTGGACAACGATCAGATAAACCACAACTGTATCATTGCCTAAAATTGCACATACATTGCCATTCCCACTGTCCCATCACATTGATGCTGTATGTACACTGAGGTTGTGGTTCCATTGTTCAAATTGTGACAGCCTACTAACTCTTATGTCCCTTGGATACCTACTGCTGTGGAGGAGTAGGAGGAGGAGACAAACTGCCATGTACAGACCCCTTGTGGACTTGGCTACACTGGAGGACATGCACATTATACTCACCTATAGAATGGACAGGGCCACAATCACAGAGCTGTGAGCCAAATTGGAGTCTGATCTGATATCAGCCATCCATCAACCCACTGGGATCCCCCCTCTTGTGCAAGTGATATCAGTGTTCCATTTCCTGGCAACTGGTTCTTTCTAAGTAACAGTGGGCTTGGCAGCAGGAATGTCACAGCCAATGTTCTCAATCATGCTGGCAAGGGTTGTGTCTGCCCTGGTGAAACACATGTGCAGCTACATTGTTTTCCCCTAGGTGAAAGACTGGGCCACTGTGAAGGCAGGATTCAATACAATGGGGCATATCCCCAATATTATTGGGGCGATTGACTGTACACATATTGCATTCATCCACCACCACCAGAATGAACAGGTGTTCAGGAATCAGAAGAGTTTTCACTCAATGAATGTGCAAATGGTGTCCTTGGTGGGCAAGTACATCTCCCATGTCACTGCCAAGTATCCTAGGGCGGTGCATGATGCCTTTGTCCCGAGGAATAGCAGCATCCCAAATGTGATAGCCCAACTACAGAGGCACAGGGTGTGGCTAATAGGTGAGCCAGAGTCCCCAACCACTGTATGTCAGTGTATGCCTTAAGGTGTTATCCCATAGCATTGTATTAGGCTAATGTTTGTCTCTCAATACTTGCAGGTGACTCTGGCTACCCAAACCTATTGTGACTCCTGACCCCTGTGAAGAATGCAAGGACAGGGGCTAAGAACCGTTATAATGAGGCACATGGGCGAACCAGGAGATAACCCCAGCCTACTCACAGTCCACCACAGAGCCTCCCCCATCAGTATCCAACACCACAGCACCCACCCAGCGTCCCCACACCTCTGTCCCCAGGACACGTCAATCAGCTGTGTGCCAACCTGTACAGGGACCCCAGTCCACACCTCACACCCAAGACAATCAGGGACCTGGGGTCAGTGGCAGTGGGCATACCGTTCAGGGGACAGAGGCACAGGGGAACAGGGACACTGGGAAGACTGTTGTGCGCCAGGGGAAGGACAGGGCCAGGCAACCGACTCTCCAGGAGGCACTCACCAAGATCCTGGGTGCCTACCAACAATCCCAAGACACAATGGGTCATATCCTGAACAACATGCAGGAGAACATGTGGCCTCAGGAGGAATACCATCAGGAGATCAGGGAGGACTTGCAGGCCCTCAAAACCACCATGCTCTCCATAGCAGGGGTGCTGGCAGGCATGGCCAACATCATGAGGGAATGGACAGCACACCAGCAAACCACTACCACTAGCCAGTCTATTGACCAGCCCACCACTTCTGCTGCAGCTAGTGGGCAGGAGGCCCCACCACAGGACCAACAGGCCACCAGCACCCCTCCACCTGCAGAAGGTGAACCACCCCGTAAACTTTCCCTGCGACCCAGACTGAAGCCAGAGACACTTGCCCAGACCACCATCAGAAAATGAGACTCTCCTGATTGTCCCCCTTGTGTCCCACCCTTCCTATGGTCCCTTGGACACTGGACCCGTGCTACAAACAGACTTGAACAATACCCTGGACTTTCCTCTATCATCAACCCATTCCATTGCACTTTACCCTCAATTGTATAGCACTACAATGAACACCCTTGAAAATAACTTGATTGATAGTATTGTATGTGTTGAAAAGGTGCATTCAGGGGAACAGTCACATCTGGTGCAAATGATATGAACACTGTGATAGCATACAATTAATGACCTGTAATTGTCTGTCATGGACACATACAGATGAGCATGCACACAAGACAACACACAAGAGTGGCACAGTCAAACACAGGCACCACACTTCAGCCCACAAGCACTCACACAAACACCAGACAGTTGCCCACACAACCACATCCACTGCCTCCACTGTCTTCCCCTCCTCCTCATCCACCTCCCTTACAGTCACGTCCACACTCACCTACATGCACTGCTTCAACAGCCATCACCAGCATCACCACACCAAGCAGCACACACACCTCACTAGCAGACACCTCCACAACATCCATCCAAGCGTCCCCTGTGTCCTCTCCCACCCTATCTGTCCCCCCCAAAGGACACAAATGCAGGCACTCGGACACCCAACAGTCATCTACCTCACAACAGCACACTACCCATGCACCTGCACCCAAGTCCAGCAGACGTACTCCTCCAACAACCACTCCCTCTACCTCCACTCCCATCCCTCCTCCTTCATCCCTCCCCACCGTCCCTAAGAAGCTTTTCCTTGCCCAACTTGACCTCTTTCCTCCCCCGTTCTGCCCGTAAGAGCAGGGTCCCAATGACCCAGCCCAGCACCTCAGCCAAACAGTTAATGGGGACAGTGGAGGCACCTCCTAGTCGTGGAGGCAAGACACTGAAGGATCCCACTCCACCAGCCAGGAAGGGGAAGGAACCCCACCTCCTGCCAGGAAAGGGAAGAAGCCCTCGCCTCCTGTTATGAAAGGGAAGAAGCCCTCACCTCCTCCCATGAAAAGGCAGCAGCCCTCACCTCCTGCCATGAAAGGGAAGAAGCCCTCCCCTCCAACAGAGGCTGCCTACGAGGCCCCTTCCCTTGCTGAAAGACAGCAGCCCTCACCTCCTGCAGAGGCTGGCAGAGTACCAACTCCACCACCACCAGTGGGCACGGGGCCCTCATCGCCTGCTGAGACACAGTAGCCCATGCCTCCAGCAGAGGCTGCCCAGGAGGCACATTCCCCAGCTGAGACACAACAGCCCTCACCTCCTGCAGAGGCTGCCCAGGAGGCACCTACACCAGCTGAGACAGTGCAGCCCTCACCTCCAGCAGAGACTGGCAGGGTACCAACACCACCACCAGTGGTCATGGAGCCCTCACCTCAAGCTGAGACAGTGCAGCCCACACCTTCAGCAGCAGGCATGTTGGCCACTCTCCATGGATTGCTGTACAAGGAGCCCCCTCCAGAACCAGTGGGCAAGTCCCCCCACCTCAGAGACTGTGACCTTGCACTCCCCAGCATTGGGAAATAGGCATGGAGCTCCCTCCAGAAGCAGTGGGCAAGTCCCCCACCTCAGAGACTGTGACCTTATACTCCCCAGTATTGGGAAATGGGCATGGAGCCACCTCCAGAACCAGTGAGCAAGTTCCCGATTTCGGCTGAGGGGCCCCACATCCCCCCTTCCCCCTGCGGTGTCTGCCTTGGACTGTGCCCTGTGGCCATGTGAGTCCTTAGCACTTTGGAATGGGCATTGGCACGTTGTGGACAATTGTACATATCTCTTTGTTTTCCAATTGGTTCATGTGGTAGATTTTGCCTTGCAAATAAATTTTCAGTACTTCTGAACTCTAGTCCTTGTATTATTCTGCCATGTGTCATGTGCCGTTGTTTTTCATCTGCAGCTGGTTGTGTGTATGGTGTGTGTATGTGTCTGTTGTGCGTGTGTGTGTCACTCTCCTTTTCCTTCCTCCCTCCTTTATGTGCTAGGTGGCTGTATTCACCATGGTCGTCTTCGTCAGCGTTGGTGTTTTAGGTGGAGCATGGCTTAGAAGAGCATCGGGAAGACTTGCAGTTCCAGTTCCATGGCCGCGTTGTTCTTCTCTGTGTCTCCGATGGTGAGTCTTTGGTCTTCTGTGCAGTGTTTCCGCCAGGCTTTTGATGGCGTTGGTACCGCCCCAGAAATCATGGCAGATTGCAGTGTCAGGATATGGTAGGCGAATCCTTGTCTTTGGCTTGGCTGTTGATGGTTACCGCTGTGGTGCGTGGTCTTAACGCCCTGGCGGATGGTGTGGTACATTGGCTGCCTATGGGAGTTATCGCAGCAATGGTCTTAATTTGGCAGTAATTACTACCAGCCTGTTGATGGTATTTCCACCACTTTATCACTCACCGCCAATGTCATAATGGCCACCTTTATCTCTTACCATGTTTTTAGCTCAGTTTTTACACTCTTACCTCAGAGCATTTTTTAATTTTGGACTCATGCACCCTTGCTATTGAGTTAGCATCCTTGTTTCGATAATGAGGAGGGTGTGGTGAATCCATTTATCCATATTAGTTCCTCCATTTATAATAGTAGCTTGATTCCTTTCTAAATTAGCAATATACAAGGTAGTACAAATTATTTTAATGTAGAAAAGATCAAAATACATGAATAAAAGAATGAAGAAAGATTTAGGGGGTCATTCTGACCCCGGCGGTCTAAGACCGCCGGGGCCAGGGTCGGCGGGAGCACCGCCGTCAGGCCGGCGGTGCCCCGCAGGGCATTCTGACCGCGGCGGTTCGGCCGCGGTCAGAAGAGGCAAACCGGCGGTCTCCCGCCGGTTTACCGCTGCCCTTAGAATCCCCCATGGCGGCGCAGCTTGCTGCGCCGCCATGGGGGATTCTGACACCCCCTACCGCCATCCTGTTCCTGGCGGTTCGCCCGCCAGGAACAGGATGGCGGTAGGGGGTGCCGCGGGGCCCCTGGGGGCCCCTGGGGGCCCCTGCCGTGCCCATGCCAATGGCATGGGCACGGCAGGGTCCCCCGTAAGAGGGCCCCGAAAAGTATTTCAGTGTCTGCTAAGCAGACACTGAAATACGCGACGGGTGCAACTGCACCCGTCGCACCCCTGCAACTACGCCGGCTCAATTCTGAGCTGGCGTCCTCGTTGCAGGGGCATTTCCTCTGGGCCGGCGGGCGCTCTTTTGGAGCTTGCTTGCTTGCTGCGCCGCCATGGGGGATTCTGACACCCCCTACCGCCATCCCGTTCCTGGCGGTTCGCCCGCCAGGAACAGGATGGCGGTAGGGGGTGCCGCGGGGCCCCTGGGGGCCCCTGCCGTGCCCATGCCAATGGCATGGGCACGGCAGGGGCCCCCGTAAGAGGGCCCCGAAAAGTATTTCAGTGTCTGCTAAGCAGACACTGAAATACGCGACGGGTGCAACTGCACCCGTCGCACCCCTGCAACTACGCCGGCTCAATTCTGAGCCGGCGTCCTCGTTGCAGGGGCATTTCCTCTGGGCCGGCGGGCGCTCTTTTGGAGAGCGCCCGCCGGCCCAGAGGAAATGTCTGAATGGCCGCCGCGGTCTTTTGACCGCGGTGCGGTCATTCAGCGGCGGTACCCTGGCGGACGGCCTCCGCCGTCCGCCAGGGTCAGAATGAGGCCCTTAGATTTGAGTGACAGATTGAATAAAGAATAGAAAACATTAAAAAAAGAGAAAACCTTAAAAGGAACAAATGAGATACGGAAGAAGAAAATGAAAGTGAACTCTGACAAATACATTTGTGAATGAAATGCTTATGATGGTTCCAAAGCATCAGATGGGGGAAGTTGCTAGAAATTTTATTCAAAATAAAAATTTATTTTGTTCTTTTATACATTAAAATCATTTGTTTTACCTTGTATATTGCTTTACAGGTATAATTGTGTTAAATATGTATCCCAACTTTTTATGTCCCCTCATTCACACTGCAAGTATTTTTTTTGTGTGAAGGTGTCTTTGTTAATGCATCTAAGCTCTGTATGTGATCCATTTTCAGAAAAAGTAAACCTTGATAGCAAATACCCTCCCAGTAAGCAGGCAACCTAAAGTATGCATTCTCTCCACCTACAAAATACACTTCAGGTATTGTAGCATCATCTTCTTGCAAAATGTGCCATATTCCTCCAGACAATTCAAACACATGCTCGCAATTACTATTTTTCACTGGTGTATTCCCTACACCAATTCTCCTCTTAAACACACATACTTTCTCTTTGTGTCTTTTATCTAATTTAAGCTTAGGACAGACATTTTTCTTATAAATTCAACTTCTTTTTTTCTCCATACATTCTTCTGAACATCCTCTTTCTTATACACACCTTGCAAATTGCTAATTTCTGTCTTCTAACATCAAAACAAAAGCCTTTTCTTGTCAGTTCATTAAGCATTTTCAGTTTCCTTCATGCACTTTAATAGTGTTTACAGGAAGAAGCGGTCTAAAGGAGTGTAATGCAGTCTCCCTTTCTCTACTTTGTGGATGTAGATTCATACTCTTTATTAGTGGAACTTCAGAAAGTACCTTGTCAAAGTTTTAGTAATAGTATTCAAAATGTTGTCATCTATCCAGTGAACTAAGAAAAATACTACAGGGGATAGATTTGGAAAGTGGAATAGGATGATAGAAAACCTGTTCATCTGCTGAGAATGGCATGTATGCATGACCATAGCAGTCTTGAAAGCCAATCACCTTAGTGTAATCATGTAATCTTGAATTAATCTATACTAAACATCCATTGAGTAATCTTCATATATGTAATCTATAAATAATGTATTCAGCTCATCTTCATGTATACCTGGAATAGACATTACATTCACATATTCTATCATAGCGGTTTCTGTCTCAGGTGTAAAGTGTATAATTAATATCATTGCTACTCCTTCTAAAACTGTAAGTGTAAGTAAATTCCCTAAAGATATTTTGCACGTAGTTCTCTTAGCAGTGCATACTTCTCTACAATCAGATCTACCACAAAGAAGTAATTTGTGACAACATATTGATGGTCATTACGATCCAGGCGGTCATGAGACCTAGAGGGCCGTGGTGAAGGTCGGACCACCGCCAATGCAGCAGTCCAGCCTCCACATTACAACTGTGGCAGAGCCACCACGGTTGGACCGCTGACACCGCCAGCATCGCTGCCCTGAGGGTTACAAGTCCCCTTTCTGCCAGACTTTGCATGGGAGTAGCCCCGCCATGCAAAGGCTGGCGGAATGGGGGGTTCGAGGGGCCCATGGGGACTGCCACCCATGGGACAACCCTGTCGGGTTTTTAACTGCCCGAATTACGGGCAGTGAAAAGCGCAGCAGGTGCTATCGCTCCCAACGCAACGCCACATTTCCGCTGGCTCACTATTAGTCGGCGTCAATGTTAAGACCCTATTCCCCACTGGGCCAGCGGGTGGAAACAGTGTTTCTGCCCTCCAGCCCAGCGGCCAACTCCGCCACCCGCCAAACTCATAATGACCCCCATTAACTCCTGCTGAAGTTGAACAATGTCAGTACACTCTTCTTTAGGTTAGTTTCTTCCTGAGTTAGTCTTCTCTTTTTAATTTATTTTTCTATTTCTTTAAATCTTTTCGATCTTGTTAATTATAATATCTTCAGACAGATAATCCTTAATCCTTCTCTGTATTCTTCTAAAAATATTACCCCTACTCTTCAGCTGCTCCCTCGGAACTCCCTTGGAACTCAGTACTCTTCTTACCTTATTTTACAATACATTTTTATTTGTCTTTTTATTTCATAACAGATTATATAATTTGTCAGTCTTTTATTTCTCAACTCTCAAATTTGCAAACCAATAGTGGCCCTGCATAAAATGAGATAAGGGACATACCTGTCCTTTACCCCTATGCTGAAGCACAATGGGCTGCCATGCGCCAACTCAGGCATCCCCCACTATGGTGTAAGGGTGCCTGCATTGTAGGGATGATTATTTTTGTGCAGGAAGGCAGACCTTCCTGCACAAAAACAATCAATGGAGGTGATTTACTCTTTCTATGTGTACTGCAGCACACATAGAAAGAGGAAAAACAAGGCAAAAAAAGTTATTTCTCCTCGTTATGACTCCCCAAGTCAGGCAAAGGCTTTTGACGCTTTCCCAGGTTTACCAAATCTTGTAAATCTGGGAATGTATCAAATGCCATGGGTGTTGCTTGGAACACCCACCATAACGCCTCACCTATTGCAGTGTGAGACAACCCAGCGACTTGCCCCAGGTTGTCTCACTCCATATCTACAAGGCCATGAAAAGTCACCCAGGGTGACTTTATGTGGCCTTGTAGATATGGATCTGCAGTGTGTGCTACCAAACTGTCATAAAAGTGATGTTCCAATAGTGCACTGGGGGCTTATAAATGTTTTATTCTTTTTCTGTGCCACTTGACTATACTTCTTCTCTACTTGACAGTGGCATTGATTCAGCTGACACACTTGATCCTAATTTCTTTTTATTATAAGCTTTTAGCTACCTGTCGTCATGTGGATCACTACTTGTCTCTATTCTAGAACTCAACCCTTCTTCTGGGAAATCCAGATTCTCTGCTTTTTCTGGAACTGGTCCATAAGTCACTCCATCAATTTGTCTTACCAGTTCTTCACGAGTGTCATTCTCTGAGATGTCCAACAGTTGGACCTCTTCACCTGTCAGAGATTCTTCACTCCTTACTCCTTCTTGCTGTCTCGGATTACAGTCTTTTATTTCTTTATTTTGATCTTGTACAAAGTACAGTGGTACATACACCAGTGTACATGGTTCTGGCTCATAGAAAACTATTTCTTCATAAGGATCCCTCATTCTCTGGGCATGGGAAGCATGTACTCAGTTTGGAACACCAGCATATTTAACTGCTGTATTTGTGATTAGGATTACTTGATAGAAGCCTTTCCAACATGGCTCTAAATAGGACTTTCTCACATGCTTCTTGACTAAGACCCAGTCACCAGGACTAAGAAGGTCCTGAAACTGTTTCTAGTTTGTATTTGCAGTAACAGTTTTAACCTGCTGAGAGACAGAATGTACCACATCAGCCAATCCCCTCCAGTAATCGAGTGCCATGTCATCTGTAATATTCAGAAGTGCATTTTCTGAAAATGCAGGTAATCTCTTTGCTCTACCCATTAAGATTTTGTGGGGTGATAAACCAGTCTTTCTGTCAGGTGTACTTTGTATACACATCACCATTAGAGGCAAAGCATCAGGTCATTTTAGATCAGTGGAAGCACACACTTTCACCAATCTTGATTTAATAATCTCATTAATCTCATTAAGTTGCTCCACTATGCCTGAACCTTCCATACGATAACTGCAATGGAGCTTCTGTTCAACTTGTAATGCTGCACACATTTTTATAATCTCACTGTTAAAGTGAGTACCTCGCTCTGACTCTGAAGAAATAAGCATATCGTATCTGGGGACTAACTCCCTCAACAGTAACTTTGCTACAGTACAACTATAATTTCTCCTGGTTAGGTAACTTCCACCCATCTGGAGAAGATACAGACAATTACCAGGACATATCATATCCCATTTTAAATGGGCATTTCAATAAAGTCCATCTGCATCCTTTTGAAAGGACCTCCTAGCCTTCCTACATGACTCAATGTAACGCATATTTATTTGCCTACATTGATCTGTTTACACGCTAAACATCTATGACATAATTCCTCTGCTCGGGCTCTTGGTATAGGATTAAACCTGAACTGTTTAAAAGTTCAAATCATGGCATCCCTACCTAGGTGGGTTGGGCCATGGAAATGTCTTGTCATTGGTCACAGAAAACTGTCTGGCAATACTGGTCTTCCAGCCTCTGAAACCCAAACATTGTATTCATCTGTCCCACATCCTGCTCTGATCCAAACCCTGTTTCTCCGTGTCTGGTATACCTTCTTGCATTTGTCACACTTCATCTCAAGTATCAGCCACCCTCATCATCCTGCAGAAAGGCATTTTCTTCTTGATTTAATTTGTAAATGAACCGCCAAATGTGCAGGCTGTCAGAGTCACCAGATCCTCGGGGTCTGTGCACGTTCCTCAACACTTCCACCACAAGACAGCTCCAATACTCTGATTAGATTTGTCACAGATTCTAAGAGAGTCCAAGTGGGGAAAAGGGGATTAGGAAGGGAACAGCTGGGAAGGAGACCTGTAGGAAGCAAAAGGGTAAAATAAACAACATCAAAATTACATCTCATGAAATCAGTACTAGGCTATGACTCTAAGCATCATCATTCTGAAAACATGAACAACCTAAGAATAGACTTAAAATGACTAGGCTTCAAGATGACTGGATACCTGTGAGTGAATCAAGAGAGGTTAAATGAAAACTTTCAAATTCAAGTACTTTCCATTGCATGAGAATCAGGAAAACAATCTGAATAAGTTCTGAATCATCTTATGAATCCTTTTTGGGAATACATATTAGGAACACACAACATTACATCTAGAACTCTGGCCTTTTGTTCTCTCAAAATGTTGGAACATGAATTGCGCACATTGCAGATTTTCACATAGGTAGTAAACACCATAGAAGGATTGTGCACCATGAATAACACAACGTAGATTCAATGAATAAATCACGCGACTTGTCAACGCAAGTACTACCAAGTAAATGCCTTAGAATGGTAGCGCACAATGAATAACAAGAATTAAGCACAAGGAAAGAATTGCGCGTCTTGCAGATTCCAATGCCACCATGTAACTGCCAAGGAATGGTAGCGCACAATGAATAACATGAATTAAGCACAAGGAAAGAATCGCGCGTCTTGCCGATTCGAATGAGACCATGTAAATGCCAAGGAATGGTAGCGTTCAATGAATATCAAGGGTTAAAACACAAGAAAAAGAATTGCGCGTCTTGCCGATTCGAAGGCCACCATGTAACTGCCAAGGAATGGTAGCGCACAATGAATATCAAGGGTTAAAGCACAAGAAAACGAATCGCACGTCTTGCCAATTCGAAGGCCACCATGTAACTGCCAAGGAATGGTAATGCACAATGAATATCAAGGGTTAAAGCACAAGAAAAATGAATCGTGCGTCTTGCCGATTTGAATGCTACCATGTAAATGCCAAGGAATGGCAGCGCACAATGAATAACATGAATTAAGCACGAGAAAAGAATCGCGCATCTTGCCGATACGAATGCTATGATGTAAATGCCAAGGAATGGTAGCGCACAATGAATAACAAGAATTAAGCACGAGGAAAGAATCGCGTGTCTTGCCGATTCGAATGCTACCATGTAAATGCCAAGGAATGGTAGCGCACAATGAATAACATGAATTAAGCATGAGGAAAGAATCGCGCGTCTTGCTGATTCGAATGCTACCATGTAAATGCCAAGGAATGGTAACGCACAATGAATAACAAGAATCGCGCGTCTTGGCGATTCGAATAACAGCATGTAAATGCCAAGAAACGTCCAAGCGCACATTCACACGCGCAAGAGTAATTTGTTTATCATGCAAGAATTAGGCCCAAGAATTCGACCATCCTCGATAACGGCCCAGCCCAACCTCCGTCTTACCGCCCTGATTAAGGATCACCAATGTAGAATGAAGGGCAGAGGCCTGGAAGATCAAAGTAGGCCACCGGAACAGGAGCTCAGGAAGTTGCTGCTGCTCTGCTCCGGGACCTCTGAATAGTGAGCACGTGGAGCTGGGCTGGCTCCCTTATATAGAGTCTTGGCGGAGCACACAAACCACACCCAGACATGCTGCAGGGAAAGCTTCTAGAAGGCCCTGGAAGGGGACCACACCCTGACACAGTCTGGAAACCTGCAGCAGTACTTAGCATGTGAACAGTATTTATATGCATGCTAAACATAAGTCTTTAAGATTAAACTCTGCAATGCAAAAGGTTAAACAACATCATATCATCACAATGCATAAATTATGTTAGCTTGAAACTGTTGGGTTTTTGCATTCTTGTCACCCGTAGAGCACGCACTGCCCTGATGTTGACAAGACTACTATTGCACAATAGCTTGCCACTTCAGCAGCATACCTGTGGCTGATTGTGACTCAACGGCTGTCACCCCTGTGTGCAGCACATTTAATGACATCAACTTCAATAGAGATTTGTAGCACTTCTAATAGGTTATTTACATGTTGCCCATTTCTAATAGGTGAACCAGATGAGGTCATAAAACCTCGCTATGAACATAATTGCCCAAAATCATGGGCAACACCAAGTACATACTGACTATCTGTAAATATAGACACTCTCATTTGTGCTGTCAAGCTGCAATCTCTGGTAAGGGCAAGTAGTTCTGCAACCTGTGCTGAAGCAATTCCTTGAATCCATGAAGCTTCTATTATTTCTTGGATTTGCAGACTACATAAGCTGCTCACAAACAACCGTTACTTCTTCTCAAGCATGAGCCATCCACAATTAAAACATAATCTGGACTTAATGAAGGCTCATCTTTTAGGTCTGGTCTGGGTTTGGTGCATAAGTCCATGACATCAAGGCAATCTTGTACAAAACAGATTAATCTCCCTCTGGGATTGGTAACAATGTGCTAGTATTCAGTGTGTGACACCTTGTCAGCACAAAATTACTTCTGACCAAAAGTTGCTGCTCATAACATGTTAGTCTAGAGTTAATAAGGTGCTGAATCGTCTTGCTTTTAAGTAATACTTCTACAGAGTAAGGGACCATGACTGTTAGGAAAAGCCCCATCACAATGTTTTCCAATTTGTGAGACTCACATTCAGTGCAGCTGCTGCTTTGAAGCAGTCAGGCAAAGCAGCAGCGATAGGATCAAGGGTCAGAGAAAAATAAACCACAGCTTTTTGGCATCCCCATGAATTTGAGTTAGCACTGCAGAGTGCAGCCCTCCTTCTTCTTTGAGTAGTCTGGCATTCCCAGTGCTGGAGCACAACAGAAACTTTGTTTCAACGCTAGGAACTCTTTCATGCATTTGTTGTCCAATGGAATCGCCTCTGGTACATCTTTGTGTGTTAATTTCAGTAAAGGTTTTGGCACCAAGGAAAAGTTTGGTATCCACTGCCTATAGTAGTGAACCATTCTCAAAAACATCCTGACTTCTCTTTGCATTTTAGGAGGACTCATTTTCAGAACAGTTTGTACTCTCTCTTTCCACGTTCCTTTTTTAATGATGTGTCCCAAATATTGGATCTCTTTTCGACAATATTGCAATTTGTTTGGAGACACTTTGGGCCTCATTACGAGTCTGGCGGTCACTAGACTGCCAGACTGGCTGATGGCAGTCAGACTGCCACCAATGCGGCGGTCTAACCGCCACATAACAACCCTGGCAGTCGAGTGGCCAGCTCCGCCAGTATCAGTGATCCCAGTGGTCTGGACGTGGCGGTGATCCTAATCCATCAGGTCAGGAATTATGACCTAGTTCTCCACCAGCAGTTTCATGACGGTACCACATCCATGAAAATGCTGATGGAGAAAGGGTGCAAGGGGCCCCATGGGGGCCCATTCATTGCCCATGCACTTGACATGGGCAGTGCAGGGAATCCCCTGGCCAGTACCCTCGCTATGTTCACTGTCTGCTTTGCAGACAGTGATCATGTAAGGGTGCTGGTACACCCTGCGCTCTACAGCATTACCACCAGCTCAATTACAAGCCAGAAACAATGCTTTAGGCTGTTTCCCACTAGGCCAGTAGGCTGAAACTTAGGTTTATGTCAATTCTCTGCCAAATGATTCACCAATGCAATGGTGCCAGCTTTTCAAGATTCTTTTGTCTCTGATGGAGGGATTCCCAGTGAATTATTGGGGGACACAATGCTATGCTAATACTTTTGAAACACAAACGTATTGACTCTTTGTGCAATGGAATTGAAAAGAAAGCTTTACATAGGTCAATCATGGTAAACCATTCAGGGGCACATGGGATTTGATAAAGTATGTTGACTGGATTCGGTACCACAGGACAATATGGGATTACAATATCATTCACGTATCTCAAATCCTGCACAATCCTAAATTTTCCATTGGGCTTTCACAGTCATATACTTGATGAGTTGCATTGACTCCTAAATATTTCTTTCATAATGCCCTTTTCTAGCATGTCATTAATTAAGGGTGTTATTCCCTCTATCACTTCAGTTGTCAAGTGATAGGGTGGAGTTCTAGGAAAAACTGCATTTAGTTTTATGCTTATCATGACTGGTTCAACTCCTTTGATTAGTCTGATATATTTTCCTGTGAAATACCACAGTTCTAGATTACCTGTCCCTTTTAAATTTGCAGGAAAATCTTGTGTTGGTAACATTGAGTAGATCCCTATTGTCTCTTGTTGGGCAATTTTAAAATCCATGTCCTCCTCGTGAGTTTGAAATTCAACTCCTTGTGGTGTGCAATAGATTTAGCTTGCACAATAAATCTCTCCCTAATAGGTTAACAGACTTCAATTACACACCACAAACTTATGATTTTCTTCAACTAATCTTATTTTTACAGGTATTTCTTTAGAAATCGGTTTAGTCATCTTTCTATTTGCAACTCCCACAACTTTAATCTCTTTTTCTGAGAGTGGTAGATCTGGTACTTCTGCTGTTCTCACAGTGGAATGGGTAGATCCTGTGTCAAACAGAAATGAAACTTAGTGGCCATCTACCCCACCTGCCACCGTGGTCTATCTCTAAGACAGCACCAAGCATGCAATCTACCCCCCTACAGCCACCATCACTGTGACATGCCTGAATCTAACATCTCAATGTTATCAAACATAGGAAACTGATGGAACGCATTTTGATCCTGCTTCGCATTCCTAATTATTTTTGGCAACTGATTCTGATTTAATATTGCAGTGTTTACATTGAACTGGACCAGAGGGCTTGTGACGTGGGTGCCATTTGAGTTTGATTTTGCATTTGCACTTCCATCTGTTGCATATGAACATTCGGCAACTGATTTGATTTATTCCCTGCATCTGATTATTGACAGCTTTATGTGAAATGAGCCTACACTCATGGTTCCAATGCCCCACCCGGTTACACAAGTGACAAGGTGTTATCTTCTTTCACATCACAACATGAACACTTGTACTCAGATCAATCAAGGCTCTTCTTTATTGAGACACTATCATTCCTTCCTGTACTCCTGCTTGAAGACCTCCTGTTTGCATTCCACTTATCTCTTGAACTGCTCCACAATTTCCAATAATCGGCTGATTCTGAAAAGCTCGTTGTACAAACTTAGGGCCTGATTACGTTCTTCACCAATGGGATATTCTGTCACAAATGTGACTTATATCCCTCCCGCTGTATTACATATTCCATTATATACTATAGAACTTGTAATATGGTGGGTGGGATAGCCTCATGTTTGTGATGGAGTATCCCATCTGCCAAGATGGTAATCAGGCCCTTAGTGTGAGCCAATATAAACTTCTCCTTACCCTTACACTGTTTCATCTCCTGCTCATCACTGCAATGCTTTGCATACTTCAAAATATCATCTAAAGATTATGTCTGTCAAGAAATCACATTCTGTTATATGTTCTGACAAATTCCATGTCTCAAATAAAGCACAAACTGTGCAATGAAAAATTCCATATCTGTAAGATCAAGATGCATCTGTCCTGTATGCTGCTGAAATGCGTCCATCAAGCTTTCATAAAATCCAGGCATAGTTTCCTTAACTTCTTGCTGCATTTGATTCAATTTCAAAGTTCAAATTCTTAGGTGGACTTTACCTTTCAAAAACGTTATTGCCTCATCATATTTAGTCATTGCCATAGGTGAAGTTAGATTTGTGACAGGATCCCTCGCTGATTCTGCATCTGGCAATCGAACAGCAATCATACATTCTGCCCACAAATCACTCAGAACCAATATATCATAAAATGTATTTAAATCAACCTACAACACCTTTGAAATTTTAACAAATCTTGTGACTTTTCTATATTACAAATCACAAGACTTGGGTTCTCTCTCAGCTTTGGAAAATTGCTTGTAAATGATGCAAGGTTTCCCCAACTCCAAGGGACATGTTCATACCCTCCGCCTGGTATATCCCTTAAAGAACAGGCTTCAGTAGTCTCTATCTTTTCTGAACGGGCTGTTTGTTTTCTTTTCTCCTCAGATTCTTCTGCCTGTTTCTTTTTCTTTTCATGTTTTTGTGACAATCTAATTTCAAACTTGTCAAATTCACTCCATTTGCATATGCGTTATTAATTCAGTAAGATAAATTTGTGTCCCTGAAGAATCCATGTTTTCAATTGATTCATCATCTAATTGCACCCTAAAACTTCTATGTAATGGTGTGCTTTCAGAAATATCAAACTCATACTTGCTTGCCAATTCAGTTAATCTGCCATGAACAGCTGAAGCCATTCTTGTCATTTATTTGCACAAATGAACCAATTATTTTTCTTGATATTGATTTATGTGATCAAGATTCAAACATCCTTTAATAATTTCTTCGAATTTGGCTTTCAACATGGGCACATTTAAAGATCTCTCCTTGTGAAGACCTGGACTGGTATCTGAGCTTTAACTAGTACTCAGTCATTCTGCATCCTCAACTTTCACACAATTTCTAGCAGCTTTTTGAATCAAGAAGGAAATAAACCACTTTCTAAATTACATTCACCTGGTACCGTTTGTGTTGTGAAGACAAATTACCTTCCTTCTCCTCATGCTTGAATGGCCTGTGGAGGTGTCTATACTACAACCTGTGGAGGTACTGTCTTGGGTGTAATCAACTCATAAACCTGTGCTAGAGTTGCAACCACAGTAACTGGAGCATTAGTTTATGTCACCATTATAGCTGTACTCATTGGTGCTGGAGCACTTGCACCTGCTTACTGCCTCCGATTGGCAACTTGTTTGCGTCCCCCCATGCACAATTATCTCATCAATAATTTCACTGCAAATATTACATTGATATTGTCAATGATGTTATAGTAAATGTCATCACTGATGTAATATCTACGCTAATTAGCAGTGCATGGTGTGGGTGCAAATTATAGGCACCTTAGAGCACAAGTTATAGTTACTTGAAAAACCTGTATTTATAACAGGTGAATTTCTATGTTTTTGATTGTTTAAAATGTGAGCCTAACTATAACGTTCATGTAACCCCTGTTCTTTAAGTGAATTTCTTTTTTTTTTAAATTCTATTTCATCATCATCATCAAAACACTTTATTCGGTATGAAGATAATTAACCATAAAAAAGAATAAATATGCAATACAATACATAAGAACAACTTACAATAGGCCAATATAGAAATCCCATCATATCCTACTAAGACAAAGGTATGAACAAATAAAAGAGTATCAATCAAAAATTCATTAAAAAAATGATACATCAATCAATTTAAAAACTGTAAAATCCTGTTTTGTTTTTTAAAAAATGCCCTAGATTACTGTGCCAAGTAATAGCTCCCTTCAAAAAAGACCCCAACCCCTGCCACACCAATGCATCAGAAGCCATACGCAGCCACAGAAAAGTTGGGCGATAGTGCACAAAACCCTTAGACCTCAACAAGGGAAGCAAGAAACAACACCTAAAAGGCGCATAAAAATCACAGAACAAAGTAAAGTGAGACAAAGTCTGCAAAGACACACCATCGCAGGGGTGATGGATTTTTCATCTAACTCACCTAGCGGAAAGCATAGATTACTTCTAATAACCCCTAGGCGAAATCATGTAGTGAGAAATTCTATTTCCTTACTATAACGTCCCTGTAGCCTTTGTTTTTTTCAGTGAATTTCTATGATTTTTTAACAAAAAGTCATTTTAATTATTTTACGTTAATCCGACCTGCGGCCAGGCCTTACGACCAACCCCATACAACCATCCAACCCAATGCCATGCACTCCCTTTGGCCATACGTGGTGGGCATTGGCTACAGGGCCTGTGGTCACTCCCTATAAACACCCAACCACAAGTTGCACATGACTTTCAGCCGTACATAACAGGGGTTTGGTCTCAGTAGCAGTTGCCAAGAAAGAACCCTGTCATCAGGGTCACCACATGAGATATTGCGCTTGAAAAAAGGCAAAGATGCAAAAACTTCCATCAAAAACTACATATAACGTTTCAAGGTGGGAATGCTAAGAAAAAGACTTGCTTTGCCTTGACTATGTGTAAGAAATTAAGATGATTATTACCTTGCAGATGTTGACCTTGAACTTGAGCACCTGCTTTGTTTATATCTATAAGTGCTTCCAGTTGAGGCTTAATTATTGTCAAATCAGCATGGTGCCAGAATGAATCCTGCCCTGCCAATTTATGCAAGAAGAGACCACCGTTTTGTGAAAAATGTCTACCCAATTCAGATACTTTCTACTAGCTAATTAGTAAGTGTTACCTCATTGGGCATGAGTACAGTGCATCTCCTACATTGTAGCTGCGTAAAGGATGGTAAGGAAATACCTCCATTAACCTTGTGTGTCAATAACTTTGCCATTGTGATTGTTCCTCAAGCCTCTTTATCTTTCTGAAAATTATTAATTTTTTCAATGTTTTGGGGACCGTGGGTGGAGCCACAAGGCCCCCGCGGTCCTAGCCAGCTATTGTCTCCTGCGGGAGCCAGCATTGCTCTCACAAGCAGGGAGCTGCTCTAAATAGCAGCTCCCTGCTTTTGGAAACAATGTTTTTATCTCTTAACCTGCACGCATATTTGCATGCAGGAAAAGAAAAGGAAACTCTGATTTGAGCAGGCGGGAGCAGTTTGACAGCTCCCGCTTGCTGAAACTGGAGTCATGTTTGCTTTTTCCTGATGGGAGCTGTCAGCTCCTGCCAAGCAAACAGCTACTTCCTGAGGGTAGGCACCTGAGGAGGTAGCAGGAGCCTGCCCTCTGGGGTGGAAGTCCCTAGGTCTGTCCATGGCTCCTGCAGCGGTGCAGCACTTCACCCTTCCATTATTTCACCTTAGCCATAGGGAGGAGGTGGTCTCTGGGGCTGAGGGTTTGCAACGGACCCCCTTCATTAAGATAATTGAGCCCAAGGAAGGTAGTGTTCCCAGGGGCGAGAAAGGGCTGCTGAGCCCCCCACTGTATATATTGATTGCCCCAGGGAGGTGGTGGTCCCCGGGGCACGAGGGCCGCACAGCCCCCTATTAACTATATTGATTGCCCTGGGGAGGTGGCAGTCCCTGGTGTGTGGGGGACAGTGTGCTCCCCCATATTATAATACACTTAACCTGGTGAGGTGGTAGTTCCAGGGGCTTTAATAGGCTTTAGGAAGGTGGCCCCTGCACCCCCTTCTATTTTTTATAAATGCCCCGGGTCCTTGCCCACCTGGGGGCTAAATGAAAAACAAGCACGGGAGACCACGCCTTTAAAAAAAAAAAAAAAAACACTGCAAAATGTACACATAGCTGAAATTTTCACTGCAGATTTTTTAAAAGAATGCTTTTCAGTCCTTGGGAGGTACCTGAGGGGGACACCTGGTCCAAGACTAGGGGGTAGGGTAACGGTACCTTGGCCTTTTTATTTTTTTAAAATTTTTTTACACTCAGTTGAAGCCAAGTCTCAAAATTGCTGCCCACAGTTCCTGGTTGAAGTCTTGCCAGCCAATCAGATCTCTTCTTGAGATCAGTAGTGTTTGCAAACTATCCCTACTCTAGATATACAAATTTGAATTTCTTTTAATTTAACCTAAACTCCTGAATTGATTTACAGCAAATGAGAAAAGGACAGTCAGCATACCAAGATCTAGCTTCCTGCCAAATTTGGTGAGATTCCGTTCAGTGGTTCCGGCTGTACGCATGTATAAAGAGCCAATGGAATTAATATGGGAAACGCACTATTATTGACCCCCAATTTTACTTGGCCCCCACTTGACGGATCGCCCTAAAACTTTCCATGCACAACAAGATCCCAGAGAGCGTTTTTGGTTTTGCTAATAACTTTGGCGGCGTTTGGTGAATCCTAACAAACATTTTCAAGAAAATACGACGCTCACTTCAGCTGCTGTCTGGAGAATTTTTGGGTGATCTGTCAGGTGGGGACTGAAAAAAAGAGGGGGTTCCAAAATGTGTTTTCCCCATTCATTTTTCTATAGGGATTTTGAACAGCGATAGCGACAAAACTACTGGACAAAACTACACCAAATATGGCAGAAAGGTAGCTCATGATTCAGTTCTTTTTGTTATTTGGTGTAAATCCATTCAGTAGTTGTTGAGAAATGTATGGAAATCCAAATAGCCCTGAGGCTCCCCCCCTCCCCCCCACCCCTCCAAAGGGCAAAAAATGAAGAAAAAAACAATCAGCTGTGACTGTGGGGGAGGCTTGAGGCTCCCCCACGTGGTCCCAGATAGCCTGTAAAGGGCAGAAAGGGGTGAAAATAAACAATATGGCCTAATGGTGAAGGCAACAGCCTTTCACACTGAAAGTTGAGGGTTCAACTCCAGGTGTATCCATAATGATTTCTCTAATGTAATTTCTTTTTAACTGCAAAACTTTAAGGCTCATACTGAAATGTGATCCCACTCTTTTTAATTGACAAATAAATTTTTCTTTTCAATTTGTCGAAACATAATTAATCTAAGTATATCATCCATCAAAGCATAGAAAACTATCCGTCTCTCAACCTCTCACTCTCTTTCTCTCTCTTTCAATCTCTTTCTCTACTCTCACACCCACTCAGACTCTTATGCACCCACTCAGACACTCACACACCCACTCACAGTCCCACTCAGACACTTATGCATTCACTCACAGCTGCAGTCAGACCCATATGCACTCAGTCACAGACCCACTCAGACACTTATGTACCCACTCACAGACCCACTGAGACTCTCACACACCCACCCACAGACCCATTGACACCCTCATGCATCCACTCACAGACCTACACAGACACTGACTCACCCAGTAAGACACCGATTTATGCACTGTCACACCCAGGGGACACCCTGGATCAGAAATAATCTCATAAAATAGGATAGGGCCTCAGTATCTGCAGTGGGTTGGCTCTTCTGCTAACTGACACCAAAGGCTGTACACGGTGGAGTGGGGCTTCCCAAGATGGTTTGCCACAGGGGCAAGGCCCTGCGCCAAACCTCCTACAGGCCACCGCTCCCTGCAGAGCATGGCCTTTTGCCACATGCAACATGGATTTGGCTGCAATTCTATGCCTAACTCATTCACCTATTAAATGATGTCTTTACCCTCCTACACAAAGACAGCTATCATCGTCTTCCTTATGCCCTTTACCTAAAACATAATACGCCCTTATTTTTCTTGCAATACCTTCAGTGTTCACAAAATTTGACTCTTATTCATCATCACCATTACTGTTGTGTTAAATTGTTATCAATGCTTGAGTGGCATGTAGCTCCGTTTTAGCTTCCCACTAATTTGAATAGTTAATGGTCAGTAGATTAGACTTGATTAAAGCACGCTCCAAGGTCGTCCATCATAATATGTCATGTCCTTGGCAATATTCCTTAGTTCCACAATGCTCACCCTCTTCCACTTTGCTTTCCACACCCCAACCTGTCTCCTGTTCTAAGGGGAAGTGGTTGTATTTCATACGCTGTATCTCGCAGTACAGGAAGCAGATTACAGAGTGAATCCCCATTTCCCTACACCCACAAACACTTGTAGTTATGTTTCAGAGTGCTATTGGAACCCTGCAAGCGAGACCTTCACCCTGCTGCTCTGCTTGGTGGGCTTTTGCATCTGTGATAAACTCTTCCTTTTAAATAGAGGAACTGGGATTCCTACAAAGATGAGTAAAGAATTGACAGCTCCCATCCTATTATTAACTAGTAGTTACCATCATTATGGATGAGTGCTATCGTTTTTTGTGGGACTACCCGTAATCACAGGAGGAAAACTTTGCTCACGGATTTTAAGAATTTGGGCCCTTTGCAGTATGAGGAGTAGCACGGAGTTCCCGAATTCCGACATCCAGTGCCAAGCAGAGTTTTTTTTTTTGCTTTGCCCTCACAAGGTATGTTTTCTGTGGTCACTCTCGAGCGCCACAATATTCTCAGGCTGCTAGCAAGTGTGTATGAGATTTCATGCCCACTTGCACGGCTTCCGGCCATGACGGGGCTGATATAATGCTGCTGATGAGCACGATAGGACCTAGCATAGATTTTCAACTCAAGAAGCCACTAAATCTACTCAAAAATAGGTTTTTGAGTGGATTTTCCTCTCCAATGGACCATTCAAGTTGTTTTTAGTGTGAGACACCTTTTTCAACTTTTAGTTTCCAACTGGAAGGAAGTGTCCCAAAGACTTCAACTTCCTGTTCCTGTCCAGCAGGCTCCTCAGAGTGCTTTGTCCATTTCCTGGTCACTTTTCACTTGGATTTCGAGGTGGAAGGATCACTTTTTTTGCCTCCTGGATATATACCTTTAAAATTAAGGACATTGGGCCTGATTACGAGTTTGGCGGACAGATCGCCATGTTGGCGGTTCCAAAAAGACTGCCATGCTGGCAGTCCTACAGACAGCCCTATTACGAGTTATACAGGCAGGACCGCCGTCTGCCAACCAAAAAAAGGCAGAGCACTGTAAATAGGCAGTCTGACCTCCAGATCCGACAGCACAGCCACCAACTACTGACCGTATTACAAGCCCAAAGTCTCAGTGATAGGCATCCATTATGGTCAGTCAATGAGTGTCCACACCATGGTGATCCGCGGTCACAAAAGTAATAGAAAACTGCACTCTGGCTGCATTTGAAAACAATAGAGCTGACACACATTGCCACATTCAACCCACCTGCAAATCACACTATAAAACACACCCCTTCACACACTGCAGTCCTTTTAATTTCCACAGTAATACAGAGTGCATTAAAAATATATATATAGAATAAACACCCCTTCGATTTTTCATACACTCATACCCAACCCTGCACACACTTTTGCACTTCCGTCTTTTAGTAAGACACTGTTACCTGTTACTGTTTTTTTACCACCATGTCACCTATGAAAAATCCATGTTTCACTGATGATGAGTTAAGAGTTATGATGGGATTTAAGAGTTATGGTGGATGAAATTATAAGAGTAGAGCCACAATTGTTTGGAGCCCCAGTCCAGCTTCCTACTTTCAGTAGGAAAATGGAACTGTGGGAAAGGATTGTGAACAGAGTGAATACTGTAGCACCACCTTGCGCACGAGGGAGGACCTCAGGAAGAGGTTGAATGACTTCAGGTGCAAGGTCCATTCCATGGTCTCCAGGCATCAGCTGCAGGCCAAGAAGACTGGTGGTGGCACCCCCACTTCTCCCTTGCAAATCACTTCCTGGGAGGAGAAGGTATTGGCCATCCTGCATCTTGAGTGTTTGCCAGGAGTACCTGGGGAAGTGAAGTCTGGTAAGTCAAAACATAAAAAATGTCACCTAAATGGCATTTCATGCATGCTCACAACTCACCTTCTACCACCTTTACTGTCACTCCACTCACCAGCCCAATGTCCACCTGTCCAAAGACACAATTGAGGTAGACCCACCTTGAGGAACAACATCTGTGTTCAGTGTGTGTAGTACAGGTACTGTCAGGGCTACAACTCCCAGCAGGCACTGTTATAATGACTCTATACACCAGCACAGTGTTATGTCCGCCAAATACACCAGTGAAGTGTAAACACATGGGAGGGTAACAGGTGTATAGTGTGTGTAGTACAGGGACTGACATGACTATCACTCCCAGCAGGCACTGTTCCTCCATCTTCAACCACCAGACCAGTGTTCTTTCCAAAATAGATACCTGTGTCTCAACTTCCCATTGAAGTTTACTCACCTGAGAGGAAACAATATGTATAGTGTATGTAGTACAGGGAGTTACATCACTGCAACTCACAGGAGGCTCTTCCCAACTGTCCAGTGTCTTCTTCTCCCAGGACTCATGACTCATGGTTTGGTAATCACACATGAAGTCTGCTCACCTGGGGGGTGAAATTTACCAAGTGCATGATGTGGAGGGAGTGACATGACTGCTAAAGCCAGGAGGCTCTGTCACACCAACTACAAAAACATGCCCAGTGTTCTCATTGGGAATGAGAACACTGTGACTGGGGGGTGAATGTTTGATTGGTTCCGCATTCTATCCACCATTTGTGTTTGTTTGCTTTTGTTACCCTAAGTGCGCTGGGTATGCCCAGACATGGCTCCCAGGCTCACTATGCCACTGGATTCAAGCTAGCCTGGCTGATGAAGGGTGACATCCTAAAACCAGTCCCAGGATATATGTTTCTTGTCCAGGGAGAACCCAGTCTAGAAGTAACGGCTGGACTGTTCCCATGGAAAACAGGGTCAAGATTGATTTGCATACTACTGGGGAGGCATGGGGAGCAAAATAATTGATGGATTGAACCTAGATCTATGACTGGGGTAACTGTTTAATTGGTTCCATGTTCTGTCCATCATTTGTGTTTGTTTGCTTTTGATGCCCTACGTGTGCTGGGGATGCCCAGACATAGGTCCCAGGTTTGCTATACTCCTGTATTCAAGCTGGCATGGCTGATGAAGGGTGATACCCTGAAAGCAGTCCCAGGATGCTTGTTTCTGGTCCAGGGAGGACCTGGACTGCCATTTCGGACTGGATTGTTCCCATGAAGAACAGGGTCAAAACTGATTTGCACATGGCTGGGTCCAAACTGCGGTGGCGTAGTGAGCAAAATAATTGATGGATTAAACCAGATCTGTGACTGGGGGTGAATGTTTGATTGGTTCCGCATTCAGTCCATCATTTTTGTTTGATAACTGCAACTATCAACATGCACCGCATCTGTAATTACAAACCTCAGCACAGTGTTCTCTTCACAAAACACCACTGGATATCAATTCCCAAATGAAGTCAACTCACCGGGGGGGATAACATTTGTCTACTTTTTGGGACTAGACTAGGCAGTGACCTGAATGCCACACCCAATGGGCCATGGTTTGCTAACTACAATCACCAACCCAGTGTCCACTTGCCCCAATGCATATGTAGGTGAACTCTCAAAGGAAGCTTATTTACCTGGAAGTATACCACTTGTCAACTGTTGGTAACTAGAGGGAGTGACCTAAATGCAACTCACAGGAGGCACTGTTGACAAGTGACTCCAAATAGCAGAACAATTGTCACTTGTCCAAAAGCACTTTCCTGATTGCTCTCAAATTACATGTACTCACCTATGAGGGACCAAAATACAGATCATGTTCAACTCAGAGATGTGGCTGGCCACCTAGCTCCATCTTGAATTGCTACGCCAAAATGAAACTATTGAGGACAGACAGGACAGCACAACCTGTGTGCAACATAAATGATGAACAAGGCCTCAAGATGCATCACCAGAATAGTATTGGCTGCAGACAAATTCACAGTTCACTGACCACATGAGTTCTCCAATCATTATGCAACAGACTCCCGGGTCTGCCTGCATAATAATCAATCAGGCCTCAAAATTGTCAAAGCCACATCCTGCCCAGCCACTGTTTTGATTGCACTGGTTAGAAGATTTAATTCTCTGCCTATCCTCCCAAGTGCCAATGAGCTCCAAAATTCAGCTGCTGCTTGAAGTCAATAAAATTGACACATTTTACAAATTGCATGTCAATACAACCAATACCAAAGCTGCCTGACACAATAGGATAATCTGCAAATCACCTAACTACAAGGTTTTTGCTAAATGTCACTGTAACCATTTGGAGATAGATGTCACATTACAACCAGTAACATTGTACCTTTCACATCAACAGGTCCAGGTTCCACTGGCCACACAGAACCCACAGAAGAGACTGCTACTGCCCCCATGGATGAAGACCTCAGTGATGACAAAACTCCTGTACATCTGGACGTGGAGGACAGTTCTGGCCCATCTGGACAACCTGGTCAGACACCAACAGGGACTCCCACTGTGCCCACATCAAGACCTTCCAGCCCGGTTGCATCAACCTCACAGGCAGCCATTCGCCCCACAACCTCTGTACCGACCATCAGGGAAGTTTTAGGTGTCTATCAAGAGTCCTAAGGCATGATGGGCCAGGTACTTGCCAAACTACGGGAGATAAAGCAGCTGCAGAGGGACATGCAGAAGAAAATGCTTCGAAAGTGGGAGGCCACAAATACCATCCTGGCCTCCCTAACAGGGTGTTCAGGGAGATTAGCAGTACCCTGGTCGGGGATCGTGAGCAACACTATACCCCTTCCTTTCGGCCCAGCAACACAAAGCCCTTCATGATCAATGCCAGCCACTAGAAGGGAGGCCCCATCAGGGGAAAAACCCGCAACAGATACCCCTGCCTCTGTAGCAGCATATCACCCCCTCTACAAGTGGGGATGTCCAGCTAAGAATACAGGAGATGCAGATGGCAAGAAACCTACCAGTGCCACTAAGTGACCTCTTCCTAATTGAACTCCTTTGTGTGCCACATATTCACTCTGTTGACTGTCCTTCAACAACCTTCAATTTCCTATGGGAGGAGTACACTGGACTTTGGACTTCCAATGCTGTGACATCTAACACAATGATTTCATCCACCATGACTGAACCCCTTACTGTTCTGTTCCGTCAAGTCCCTTATTTTTATCCTATGCACTAATGCGCAATAAATACCACCTATCACAAAGTTTGTGTCTGGTTACTTCTGTTTCAATTATTACTATGTAGAGATGTAAGACCATGTGACGCAAATGAAGAAGACACAAGATACTAGTGCAAGGAGGGATGTGTAACATGTACACTGTCCTGCTCAGGATTACAACCTTGGTTACACCAGACATTTCATTTCACTGTACAGCACAAATGCTGTCAAAATGTTTGCACTGTGAAAGCCAAGAATGGCTTAATCAAATTGTGTTAAGGTAGATATACCAAGGTACAGTCCTCAAGACCACAGAAGGAAGGGCCTTGTCAGACATTGACCTCTAGAATAGAGAAACAAAAAAGTGAATGGTGTCACCAACTTTAGCCTTATTGCATACCACAACAAAGTAATCCAAAATCACATAAACCAAGGTACAGACAGAGGGCAGGACAACAGTCCCTGATCACAGATCCATCATACTCCATTGACCTTGCATCCGGTGGTATGACACAAATATATGTCGGTGTTGTGGCACAGGCACTATGGCCTGCAATGATGACACACATCTACAGCTACACATAGGTCATACAAGAAGAGTGTTTAGCCTTTGTGAAGGGAGGATGCCCCACATTCGCTACCTACATTATATGGAACAGTCCATGTCCACTCCACATGTCAGAATAGCAGCAGACATCTGCCAAAGTCACAACTCAGAAATGCCCACATGAGGATGCAATGGCGAAGTTACCTGGAAAACAACAAGACAAGGAGTATAGATTTAATAACATGCCTACAACACAAATCACATAGCAAGCATCTGGAAATCAATTTACATTACAATGAGGCTGACACAAACAAAGCAGCTACATCAAGGTAGGGATATGTCCAAGGCTAACTTTTCAAGCACCCTTTGGATGAATGTTGGAGAGCATTAGCTTGTCTTGCAAAATCACTCTACTCCACACATTCTGACAACTACAGTTCTTCGTACGTTCACATACATTACATCACATGACATGACATACTTACACTCATGAAAAGTAGTTATTGATGAGATCTTCCTGCAAGTCAACTCCTTTCTCTTCACCACTGTCATCCTCACTTGGCATTTCAGGAGCCCTACACCGTGGCACTGCAGGTTCTCCCTCCTCCGGGATGTATGGGATATTCCTCCGCAGACCAATGTTGTGGAGCATGCAGCAAGCTGCAATGATCTTACAAACTTTATCGGATGAGTAGAGTAGGGCTCCACCAGTGTGATCCAGACATCTAAATCTGGCCTTCAGGAGCCCAAAAGCCCACTCCACTACCCACCTTGTTCTTTTATGGGCCTAATTGAAGCAGACTTCCACTGGAGTAGTTGCATTTGTTACTGCCGTCAACAACTTAGGACGGTGTGGATATGCAGAGTCTCCTGTTAAGGAATGGGTACAAATGTGCATCTATGAGTCCCTTTTATCAAACTTGTCGCACAAGATATTGCACACACACAACCAGTACAGATGTGACTTACCAACCAGCCAGGCCCTCTCTGGGTACAGTATTGACACCAGCCCAGGGATTGCATTGTTCTACACTTTGAAGGCATCATGGACTGAACCCACATAACGGGCACAGAACTGTGAGATGTATAAGTCCACTAACCATACAACTTGGACGTTGACGGAATGGAAGTTCTTTCTGATGAGGTATATTTGTCCGTTGGCATACAGTGGGACCAATCCAACATGTGTGCCTTCTTTAGCCCCTACTACATGTGGGATGCGTGCAAAACCTTAAAAGTCAGCCTGTACATGGGCTAAACATCATGTCAGGGAAAAAGTTGTAGCTGTCCAGGTGTTTCAACATTGCTGAGAGGACATTCTTCAACACCAGACTGAACATAGGTTGGGACATACCAGCATCTAGGGCCGCTGTATGTTGGAAGGACCCTGTGGCTAGGAAGTGCAACACTGACATGACCTGCACAATGGGTGGTATGCGGTTTGGATTGCTAATATATGGCCTCAGATCTGCCTTCAACTGACTACATAAATCCACTATTGTTTGCCTATCCATGTGGTAATATGTTATGCTGTGCCTTTGGTACATGGTCTGAAGGTCTGGCAGTGAATGGTAGATAGGTGGTTGTCACATCATTCCTCTCCCTGGGTACCTATGTGTTGGACCTGGCCCTTTTACAGGGTCATTCCCCAGATGTTTTGCTTTTTGCCTCCTTATTTTTCTGACCTTTGTTGGCTGACGTTTTGATTCTGAGCACATTTTCACTGCTAACCAGTACTAAAGTGCATGTGCTCTCTCTTACAAATTTGGTATGATTGGATTATACCTGATTGGCATATTTAATTTACCTATAAGTCCCTTGTAAAGTGGTATCCCTATACCCAAGGCCTGTAAATTAAATGCTACCAGTGGGCCTGCAGCGCTGCTTGCGCCACCCACTGAAGTAGCCTGTCAAACCTATCTAAGGCCTGCTAGCTCAGGGCCTGTGTGCACAGTTTTCTGCCACAGGGACCTGGCATCTAAATTTACTCGCCAGGCCCAGAACTCCCCTTTTACTACATGTAAGTCACCCCTAAGGTACGCCCTAGCTAGCCCTCTGGGCAGGGTGCCGTGTATGTAGAAGGCAGGACATGTGCCATGTTGCGTGGCCTGTCCTGGTAGTGACAAGCAGCCTAACTTGGTGTCTCACTGCTCTGAGTGCTGCCTCCTCATAGGATTGCATTGGAAATGCCCTGCCTTGTGTGTAAGGGCTGCTTACTGGGGTGGGTGTATTTTTTATTACTATCACAGAAATGCCACTTCTAGAAAGTGTGCATTTATCTGTGCTTATGACTTTGGTATTTTGGAGCTTGTCTCCAATCAACATCTGGGCAGACTGACAGTTGGGGCTTTGTGCATACTTCTCAGACAGCCTGAACACAGGGATGGTGGAGGTGACACAGAGGTGCATCTACATATTGTAAAAGCCTTCCTGGGCTGAGAGAAGGGAGAGGTGGGGCACACCTGCATTTGTAAAGACTGCCCTGGCCTCACACAATAGGGTCGTTAACTCCCCAATGATGTTTGGAGCCTGTTTTGAAAGGGGAGAGGGGGCACTCCCAGAACCAGTTGTAACTGACTGTAGCCTCCTCTCCTTACCATTGTAAAACACTGTAAGAACTGACTATAAGTACAGGTGAATTTTCCCCACAATTTGAACATTTTTGGAACTTGAAACTGGACACAGAACGCTGATGAATGGACTCACCAGGAAACCACATTGGACTGCTGCTGTTGTACTGACCTGTGACCTGCCTGGTCACTAGGAGGAACTGCCACCATCTGCACCCCTTGTGCTGGCCTGTAGTTAGGCCCCCCAGCCCTGTGCTCCTTTGTCTCCTGGTTGCTCTCAGGGGCAGTGTGCTGTGCCCCTGACCCCTGCACCAATCTCTGTAGGCTCTCACTAAGCGCTGTAAAGAACGCTCTCTTGAAATTGCTGAAAAAGATCAGCAAGCATGGCTTTAGCGCTGTAAAAAGCGATTTGTTTTGCTTCCAGAAATCACCGCCGCAGCCCGGACTTATAGAAGTGCCCTCGCGCTTTGGAGGAGCACTTCTCTGCCGTTTGGATCACCGCCGCAGCCTGGGTTGCTGGACTTTCATTAGCGCGAGGTCCGCGCTAACCTAAAGTGCCCCCAGGGCACGAGAACTCATCAACTGGAGCAGGCGCACTCTTGACGGTGCTCCCAGGGCACGGTCCGCTCCCAGGAGCGCCCCCGGGACAACAGCTGCCTCCAGCTTTTCACGGAGCCTCCCGGCAGCCCGGGAGCAGCTCCTTGTACTCGCGCACCACATTGGGTGCGGGCGAGTATTTCCTCGGACCCCCGGAGGGGTCTGAGTGCTTTTCACCTTTGAAGCAGGAATCGGGGAAGGCATGGGGAGTGCCCCCTCCTCCCCAGTAGCTACGTAACGAGCAGGACGCTCCTGTTTTGGGCATCTTTGTTCTCCCAGCCAAAATCGGGAAGGGAGACCTCGACGGAGGTCCCTTCCCACCTTTACACGGCAATTGTTGCTGGGCCACGCCCGGCCCCCACCCCACGGACAGGGTGTGAGGAGGCCGAGGCAGGCCCCCATGAAGAACGCAGGCCCCCAGAGGGGCCTGTTCAGGAGAAGAGGGTGCCGACGACCCCTCTTCCCTCCAAAAACACCACGTGGCCCCCGTATTGCACACTGGAGCGCCGGGCCCCCCTACACTCACCTTTAGGCACCGGAAGTGCCTCTTCAACCAGAAAACAGGTACTTTTCAGGGAATGTAGGCTCTAGAAGCCTAGTACAGACTTATAGATGTTTTAGGTTTCCTACCTGTTTACTGTTTATAAATATATGTGCTAATGCTCCTTTTATGGGCATATCTAGCTGATATGTAATTGTATGACTTGTGGTACATTCTCTAATGTTCCTGTTATTCAGGGATTGCTCATGACAAGTGCATATATCTTTTACTATAATTCCTGACTACTGCTCATGTTGCAGAATCCTGAGTACTTACGTGTTCTAATGTGACAACTGCATATTCCTGCAGAGTATTAGTAAGTTGTGTAACATTCTGACAACTGCTAAGGTAGCAGGGTATTATTCACGTGTAATTTTGGTCTAATTATGTTTTGTGCAATACAGATTATTTTTACATAGCTCAGTGTTGTGTTTACTTTGTGGTGTACGTTTTGCTTCACGCGTGTTGTGTGTGTTGCGCAAACGCTTTACACATTGCCTCCAAGTTAAGCATGACTGCTCGTGCCAAGCTACCAAGGGGGTGAGCAGGGGTTATCTTGTACATGTAACTCCCTAGCCCTGACTAGAGTGGGTAGGTTCTGCCTGGCTAAGGTGCATACCCTAGCCAACCAGAAACCCTATTTCTAACACTATGCATGACAAGTTCTGGCATGAGGCCTTGTGTCCACAACAACATACATGATGCATTTCAAGGATTACATGTAGCATGGCAATTTTGAATGGAGGGACATGGCAAACAATACACATCACAAACTGCTAAAAACACAAAGGTCACATGTTACACCCTTGATTTGTCACACATGTACACATAGGGGGTCATTCCGACCCTGGCGGTAAATACCGCCAGGGCCGGGGACCGCGGGAGCACCGCCAACAGGCTGGCGGTGCTCCCTTGGGCATTCTGACCGTGGCGGTTCGGCCACGGTCAGAAGAGGAAAACCGGCGATCTCCCGCCGGTTTTCCGCTGCCCTGGGAATCCCCCATGGCGGCGCAGCTTGCTGCGCCGCCATGGGGGATTCCGACCCCCTCACCGCCATCCTGTTCCAGGCGGTTCCGCCCGCCAGGAACAGGATGGCGGTGAGGGGTGTCGTGGGGCCCCTGGGGGCCCCTGCAGTGCCCATGCCAGTGGCATGGGCACTGCAGGGGCCCCCGTAAGAGGGCCCCACTATGTATTTCAGTGTCTGCATTGCAGACACTGAAATACACGACGGGTGCCACTGCACCCGTCGCACACCCTCCACTCCGCCGGCTCCATTCGGAGCCGGCCTCCTCATGGAGGGCTGTTTCCCACTGGGCTGGCGGGCGGCCTTTTGGCGGTCACCCGCCAGCCCAGTGGGAAACCCAGAATGACCGCTGCGGTCTTTTGACCGCGGTACGGTCTTCTGGCGGTTCCCTCCAGGCGGGCGGCTCCCGCCGCCCGCCGGGGTCAGAATGACCCCCATAATGTATGAGGAATGAAAGCAACATTGTGCATCACAGATGCCACTCTGAATGTGAGTGGATGTTCTGAGCACAAAAATAAACTGTGATGGGGGTTGACTGTGCCCCATTGTAAATTGCCATATGTGCCCAGTACGATACTACTACTGGTGTTTGAGTAGTTGGACCAACATCACCAAACAACAAGAGAAGATTTTAGTGCTCAAATCAAAATTATATGAGGTGTGACACAGTTTATGACTCCAAATTCTGCATTCCTGGACTCTAAAATGGTGGTTGCCTGACCTACTCCATTGGACATTAGGAACCGCCCGTGACCGCCGGCTGAAGTCGTCATGGCAGTAGGCTAACATTGTTGCCAGTGACAGTCTCGGCCAATGGCTGTGTTTGCTGGTTGCAATAACCACGTACGTGGTGGATGTGACTGCCATGTTCTGAAAAATCCATCACTTGACTCCCGACACTGCTGTCAGCAAGACTTCCACTACTGAGCTGCTGTGTACCGCCTCTCGGAGCAATCATGACAGGTCCAGCAGGTGATAGGGACCCAGACTTCACACAAGGGGAGCTGGAGAGGATGGTGACTGATGTCCTACCCATGTGTGGACAGCTCTATGGTGCATGAGTAGAGCAGGTAGGTGCCTCATGTGCACCATCTTTTCTGTACCTCACTATTCTTTCCCTCCTCACAAGCTAGATTATGCCCATGTGTGCCACATTTTATACTCATGTGCCTGTTGTTGTAATCTGTGTTAATCAGAGAGTTATTGTGCAGAAAATGGTGGCCAGTGCCATATGTTGAGTTCATTGGGTTGTTTTTGTTTTCTGCGTTCCCTGAGCCAACTTGGGCTGGATGCACAGACCTAGGTGAGGTGACATCACAGCTATCCACTGACATCTATTTCATCAAGATTGTTGTACATGTGAAACAACATATATGTGCATGTCAGTTTGAGCTGAGTATACATTTTGGTATGTGTCAATTGTGAGGAATGTAACCTATGTGTGTTGCGTGGGTTCTCATTATCCTAATGAGGCTGCTGGATTCAGACAGCAGCATCACCTGAATTGTGGGGAACTAAGTTCAATCCCACACCATGTGACAACTCTCAGCCTAATCCATTTCTGGCTAGCTGGCAGCACCTCATCTCTGCCCAAGAGCAGAGACGATTTGTGGCAACCGGGCACATGACAAGATGACTTATCAGGGAAAGTGTGGTGTATCAGATCTCATCCTTTTCTCTCAGTTACAGAAGTCTCACACATGCAAAGACAGAGGCAGAAAAAGGTTCAATGAGATTTATTGAAGTAAATGCATCTTAGAGTGACATGAATTGCAATAATTACAATGATGAAAAATAATAGAAGCAAAATGATGACAAGAAAAGTGAAACACAAGAAAGGTCCAACCATACCGTCACTTTGCGTAATATATGTGGTTCCTACCTAAGCTATGTTAGTTAAAGCACAACATGATAAGCCCTAATCTGCCCTTCAGGATTCCCCCTTGGAAAGGCATAATTTCCCATACCTGACCAAGGAAACCTGTTGTCTATGGAGACACCATTCCCATGTAGGCCAGGGAACCAGTAGTATCAGCAAGCAGCTGTAGCAAAGTCAATCAGCATGCGGTTGTGGTCATCTGGCTTTAATTACCCTCCAATGTGCATGGGACAGAGAAGTGTTTTTATAATAAAACATCTGATGTTCTGAAAAAATGTCCCAGCGTAAGGATGTGTGTATTTCTGTGAACATTGGAGATGCAGTGCACCACTTGTGCCGGCAACCCTATCTCGCTGCAGCCTTGAGGAAAAGCACAAAGTAAGAAGAATGTCTTGCTAAGAAACACAATGCTTTCCTAGGCGAAAGGGCAACTAGATAAAGAAAATAAAACGACACCACAAATGTGGTCTATTCTGAAATAATAAAAATGAAGTTGAAAAAAACATAATTGGGTGAAATGGCACAAGCGGCGAGCCGAGTTGCTAAAATAACGTGCCCAGAGGCATCACTAAAATGTCTATACAACATATGTATGTGACCACAGAGATTACTTCAGACATCTGCCCTTGCAAGTCTGTTTTTGGAAGATATGACATCACTCTCTCTCCCTTTCAGGTAGCCACACTCACCACATGCCAAATTGCTGTTGGCTACATGCTGTACTGTAATGCATGGCAGTGATGGGAATATAGGCCCTCATTATGAACACTGCAGTAAACACTGCACCGCCGGCGGTGGCGGTAACAACCGCCAACAGACGTGCGGTCTGAACCAAAATACGACGGCAGAGCCAGCCCACAGGCCGACGGAAAGGCCCTATCCGCCCATTACATAATGAAGCACTAGACCGCCATCAGTTCCGGGGCAGGAACCACCGCCACGCAAAGCCAGGTGGATATGAACCAAACATAAGGAAACACTCACTGGAGGTTCCCACAACACACTGAAGCAGACATGGAGAGAGAGTTGCAGATCATGCCAGCCCTGCTCCTTGTCATATACCTCCACGACCGAGACTGCCGACGAAGACGGTAAGTACCGCAACCTACTAAACAAGTGAAGAAAGGGCACAGTTACATACCCACCCACTCCACCCCACCCTGCAACGCTCCCACAACCCTTCACAGAAGCACAAGCCAAACACCCCATAGCAAGAGGTACTTACCTGACACAAGGCAAATCCAACCTGCCCAAATTATATACATGTGCCCAACACCCCCAAACAATGAAACAAGAGACCACGGATCCAGATTGTGCCTCAAACAATACAGGCCACACTTTAACCTTTATTGTGCTCACTGAGCAACAGAAGTGCATAGAAGAACAATGGCCAGTCCATAGTCAAATAAGTCCGATGGGCCACAATGGCCCCAACTTGACTCCCACAAGTGCAATGATTCTCCACCTCAGAGGGTCAACAATGGGGCATCCAGACACCTCAGGGAACAGGGGCAGGGGGTGGTGGGGGTGGGGATTTATGACTGGGGGGCTTAGATTTACGTTTGGAAGGTGGAGGGGGCTTAGGTTTATTCTCAGCAGCTGGTGGAGCGGACTTGGCCTGGGGTGTGGCAGATGTTCCTGGGCCAGCACGGGATTTCTTCCTCACAAGGGAGGTAGCACAGGAATGGGAAGGGTGGACAGGGGCAGGCTGTGACGTGGGAGGAGTGGACAGGGTAAGGAGGTGAGCATGTTTAGAGACGAGACCGGGTGGGCCAGTGGGCTTAAATAGGTCAACACAGGATAGGAAAAGTTTCTTAGGTGCAAATGGGGTGGACCCGGAGGAAGGCGTGGGAGTGGAGGTAGAGGGAGTGGTCGTGACAGGTGTAGGTGTGCATGACGTGGCTGCAGGTTACTGGACAGTACGCTGAGGTGTGGTGGATGTATGATGGGTGTGTGTTTTGGTGCGTTTGAGTGTCTTGGGAGGAGGGGGGTGGAAACAGTGGGACAAGACAGGCTGCCAGTGTGAATGTATGTTGTGTCAACACCAGGGCAGTGCGCGCTCTAAGGGCGACTAGAATGCAAAAATCCAGCAGTCTCAGGACAATGTAATTTATGCATTGTGCCGATATGTTGTTGTTTAACTTTTTGCATTGCAGAGTTCAATCCTGAAGACTTATTTTTAAGGTGCTTATAAATATTGTGCTTTTGCAATGTATTGCTGCAGGCTTTCAGAGTGTGTCAGGGTGTGGTCCCTTTCCAGGGCCTTCTAGAAGCTTTCCTTGCAGTATGCCTGGGTGTGGTTGTGGGCTGGGCCAAGACTCTATAAAAGGGAGCCAGCCCAGCTCCACGTGCTCACTATTCAGAGGTCTCGGTGCAGGGCAGCAGCAACTTCCTGAGCTCCTGTTCCGGTGGCCTACTTTGATCCTCCAGGCCTCTGACCTTCATACTACTTTGGTGATCCTTAAGCAGGGCGGTAAGACAGTGGTTGGGCTGTTTCCCCGACACCGTTATCGAGTGCCTCAAGTCTTTGGGCCTAAACTTGCATAACAAAACAACTTTATTCTTGTGCATGTAAATGTGCGCTTGGTCGTTTTTATGCCTTTTACAAGGGAGCGTTCGAATCGGCAAGACGCGCGATTCTTTCCTCGAGTTTAATTCATGTGATTCATTGTGCGCTACCATTTCTTGGCAGTTTCATGGTGGCATTCGAATTGGCAAGACGCGCGATTCTTTCCTCAAGTTTAATTCATGTGATTCATTGTGCACTACCATTTCTTGGCAGTTTCCTGGTGGCATTCGAATCGGCAAAACGCGCAATTCATTTTCTCGTGCTGAATTCATGTTACTCATTGTGCGCTACCATTTCTTGCCAGTTTCATGGTAGCATTCGAATCGGCAAGACGCGCAATTCTTTCCTCAAGTTTAATTCATGTGATTCAGTGTGCGCTACCATTTCTTGGCAGTTTCCTGGTGGCATTCGAATCGGCAAAACGCGCGATTCGTTTTCTTGTGCTTAATTCATGTTACTCATTGTGCGCTATCATTTCTTGGCAGTTTCATGGTGGCATTTGAATCGCCAAGACACGCGATTCTTCCCTCGAGTTTTAATTCATGTGATTCATTGTGCACTACCATTCCTTGACAGTTACATGGTGGCATTCGAATCGGCAAGACGCTCGATTCCTTCTTCGTGCTTAATTCATGTTATTCATTGTGCTCTACCATTCCTTGACAGTTACATGGTGGCATTCAAATCGGCAAGGCGCACGGTTCCTTTTCTGAGTGTAAATCATGTTACTCATTGTACGCTACCATTTTAAGGCATTTTACGTGGTGGTTTTCGAGTTGGCAAGTCGTGTGATTTATTCCTTGAGTCTAAGTCGTGTGATTCTATGGTATTTGCCATTGAGGTGGAAATCCGCAAAGTGTGCAATTCATGTTCTGACAATTTGAGAGAACAAAAAGCCAGAGTTCTAGATGTAATGTTATGTGTTCTTAATATGCTTCTCAAACACGATTCATATGACGTTTTAGAAATCATTCAGATTGTTTCTTAATCCTCATGCATAGGATAATACTTGAATGTGAAAATTGCCATTCACCTTTCTTGATTCCCTCACAGGCATCCAGTCATTATGAAGCCTAGTCATTTTAAGTTTGTACTTAGGTTGTTCATGTTTTCAGAGTGACAATGGTTAGAGTCATAGCCTAGTACTGATTCATATGATGTCATTTTGATATTGTGTGTTTTAACCTTTTGCTTCCTACAGGTCTCCTTCCCAGCTGTTCCCTTCCTAATCCCGTTTTCCCCACTTGGACTCTCTTAGACTCTGTGACAATTCTAATCAGATTATTGGAGCTGTCTTGTGGTGGAAGTGTTGGGAACGTGCACAAACCCCGAGGATCTGGTGATTCTGACATGTTGTCTGGGTGTCTGCAAGTCTGGTGAGTGTGCTGCATGTGTCAAAGTCGTTGTGGTGAGTGCAGGTGTGGTGTCTGGGGTGAATAAATGGATGTGTGCTATTGTGGTGAGTGCAGGAATAGGGTCAGCAACATTAAATGAGGGTGCAGTAACTGTGGGGGTGCATGTACAGGGGACAGAGAGGGAGGCGGAAGAGGTGGACACACTGGGGGAAGTGGATGTTGGTGTGTGTGCATGTGTATGTTGGATGTGTGTATGCTTGTGGTGGGAGGTGTGGTGCTTGTGTTTTTAATTGTGCTTCTTGTGTGTTGAGGTGTGTGCCTGCGTGTCAGATTGTGTGCTTTGGACGGGTGAAGGGAGTGGGGTGCTGGAAGGGGTAGAGGTGGTTGGAGAGGTGACAGAATGACCATAGACAGTGGCTGCCGTCCAAGAGGAGGCCAGAGCCTGAAAAGATCTCTGTAGGCCAGACACAGCACCGTGAATGGCATCCAGATAGTAAACTCTAACTTCGTGTGGGTGTACTCTATTGGGAGAAACATTGGCGCTCTGGGCAATGAGGTGAATATCAAATGAAGACAATGGGGGTCATTCTGACCCTGACGGCCGGTGACCGCCAGGGTCACCGACCACGGGAGCACCGCCAACAGGCTGGCGGTGCTCCCGAGGGCATTCTGACCGCGGCGGTTCAGCCGCGGTCAGAAAGGGTAAACCGGCGGTCTCCCGCTGGTTTACCGCTGCCCCATTGAATCCTCCATGGCGGCGGAGCGCGCTCCGCCGCCATGGGGATTCAGACACCCCCTACCGCCATCCTGTTCATGGCGGGAAACCCGCCATGAACAGGATGGCGGTAGGGGGTGCCGCGGGGCCCCTAGGGGCCCCTGCAGTGCCCATGCCAATGGCATGGGCACTGCAGGGGCCCCCGTAAGAGGGCCCCGCAAAGTATTTCAGTGTCTGCTTTGCAGACACTGAAATACGCGACAGGTGCAACTGCACCCGTCGCACCCCTGCAACGACGCCGGCTCAATTCTGAGCCGGCGTCCTCGTTGCAGGGGCATTTCTGCTGGGCCGGCGGGCGCTCTTTCGGAGAGCGCCCACCGGCCCAGCGGAAATGTTTAAATGGCCGCCGCAGTCTTTTGACCGCGGTGCGGTCATTTCACGGCGGTACCTTGGCGGACGGCCTCTGCCGTCCGCCAAGGTTAAAATCACCCCCAATATCCTCTGACGGTGCACCCTTGAAGGACCCCACCCCTGAGCCCTAACTGTGTGCTAAGCACACAACTTTAAACTATTAACCACAAGAGGCACTCGTTGCAATAACACAATTTAACAAAATGTAACAAAAAGTACTATGGAGTCAGTATTCTAGAAGCAAAACAATATTCCATGTATTTCTGGAAAAAGTAAGATGCAAATAAACTTCAACGCATATATCAATATCCTGTAATTGAATATCAAAATCCAAGTCCAATTCAATGAAGATTGAAGAACATCGTCATGAATGTTGCTCCAATCAATTTCATGACCAAAAATCAAGGTCCCAATTTGTTCAGTCGATATTCAATAATATTCTCCATGTGTATCGTGTAATTGTATCATCCCCGCCGATTTCAACCTCACATCCAACCTTATAGCCAACACGTGTTTCGTCCGGGGATTTCCCAATGACTTTGGGGGTCATTCCGACCCCGGCGGTCAAGGACCGCCGGGGCCGGGGTCGGCGGGAGCACCGCCAACAGGCTGGCGGTGCCCCGCAGGGCATTCTGACCGCGGCGGTTTGGCCGCGGTCAGAACAGGAAAACCGGCAGTGTCCTGCCGGTTTTCCGCTGCCCTGGGAATCCCCCATGGCGGCGCAGCTTGCTGCGCCGCCATGGGGGATTCCGACCCCCTCACCGCCATCCTGTTCCTGGCGGTTCCGACCGCCAGGAACAGGATGGCAGTGAGGGGTGTCGTGGGGCCCCTGGGGGCCCCTGCAGTGCCCATGCCAATGGCATGGGCACTGCAGGGGCCCCCGTAAGAGGGCCCCACTTTGAATTTCAGTGTCTGCTTTGCAGACACTGAAATTCGCGACGGGTGCCACTGCACCCGTCGCACACCTTCCACTCCGCCGGCTCCATTCGGAGCCGGCTTCCTCGTGGAAGGGTGTTTCCCACTGGGCTGGCTGGCGGCCTTTTGGCAGTCGCCCGCCAGCCCAGTGGGAAACACAGAATGACCGCCGCGGTCTTCTGACCGCGGGACGGTCTACTGGCGGTCCCAGCCAGGCCGGCGGCTACCGCCGCCGGCGGGGGTCAGAATGACCCCCTTTGTCAGGGCTGCAATTGTATAAATTCCTGTTAATTAAATCTGGATCTATCATCCAGGTTATGCGATGATATAAAGATCCACCACCGGTTCACCAAAAGGTGGGATAAATGATTATTGAAAATATTAAAAAACATGCATCCTCAAGCATGTTAGTGCCACGTGTTAAAATATGTAACACTATAAGCTCATGAATTCTGTGCATCATTGAGTAATTCAAAAACGTGATATTAGTGCACAAGTGTGGGAAATGGTAAATTATATCCGATATAAGGATTCTAAATTTCACTACGTCACACACCTTCTACATCAAAGGGTGACCCTAAGGCATAGTGGTCCTCTTATATGCCCTAATATTTAAAATCAAGCCCACAATCTTACCTATATGTTGCAATTGCCGTATTTTTGATGTAACTCAAATGCTGAGAGTTAATAAACTTTGTTATTTTGCCCAAATATATTCTGCTTACCAAGCACGCCTGTCCTGATGTTGGTATATTCTGTCAAATAAGTACAGATAATAACAGCTAAGTGTCTTTGCCATTATGTAACATCAGACTCTACCCACACTAAACTACCTGAGACCACACACTTAATAATCACAAAGCACTATAATTATTCATGACACATGTCTGAAACTGGCTAAAACACTAGCTTCCAATATGAGTGTTAAATTTATACTGTATCATCAGTTCCAACCAAGTTATCTATGTTACTCAAAGAATTCTAAGCGTATCGCTACATTGCTGCACTTGCCAGAATGACTCACCCGATGGATATGGGGTAATTGTAGATGACTTGCCCAAGTCCATTCCTCCAGTGAGTACAGTGAGTCCCTCAGGGTGCAGGATGGTCAGTACCTTTTCCTCCCAGTTAGTGTAGTCGGGTGGTGTTGGTGGAGGTCCTCCCCCAGTCTTCTGGACTGCAATGTGGTGCCTGGATGCCATGGACCTGACCTTCCCATGCAGGTCATTCTATCTTTTGCGGATGTCGTCCCTGGTGCGTGGATGGTGTCCCACTGCATTGATCTTGTTGACTATTGTGTGTGATAGCTCCATCTTCCTGGCGATGGGTGTGTACTGGACCTGTGCCCTGAATATTTGTGGCTCTACCTTCAGGATCTCGTCCACACTGGTCCTTAGCTCCCTTTCTGTGAAGCTTGGGTGTTTGGGAGGTGTCATGGTGAGTGTTGTGAATGGTGTCTTGTGTGGATCTAGGTGAGGGTGCACTTATGTGGTTGGGTGTATGTATTGTGTATTGTGGCGTTTGGTGTCTGCTTCTGGGGTTCTCTGTATTAGTTGGCTTAATTTAGTTGCAAAGGATTGTGTGGTGTGTCTGTGAGTGTTTTATAGTGTTGTGGATGTGTGTCAGGTGTGTGGGTTTCAAACTTGCCAATGTGTGCATTTCTTGCTGTTGGGTCCACTTGCCGCACGTAGCAGTCTGTACCGCCAATGGTCGTTCGGCTTCCACTGACCGCTGCGGTAATTTGTGCTTCTTTATTTGGAGGGCGGGGTGTTTGTGTGCTCGGCGGTGGCGGGGTGGAAGGTCCAGCATTTCCGCCGACAAGGTCCTGGTGGTGACTGGTGGCGGGGAGATTTTTATTGGTTTCAGATTTTTTCATCATTTTATGGCAGGTTTCTGTTCACTGTCAATGGCGGTCTTCTGTTTGCCGTCGCCACGGCGGTCGATGGTGGTTACTGCCGTGTTCATAATGAGGCCCATAGCGTCATATAGGTTCAGTCTGCTCAGCCCGCAGAGACCAGGGCCTGTCACATGTATCTCCCAGTATGGGTCATAGTCTAGGTTGCAGTGGAGTCACTGTGGCTATACAACTGTGGCACAGTGCCCACTCCCTGTACTCCAACCGATCTTGGCATGTGACTAATATGAGGCTATGTTTTAATCTTGCCCAGAATGCATCGGATTGGGAATGGGTACTGGGGTGGGTTCCCGCTCTGTGATAGATGTGCGGTTAGCATCATTGTCAATGTGTGTCTCTGACTCATGACAAGTCTTTTACTCCTTCAGCCCTGTTGTCACCTTCCCACAGGTCATATTTGTCCTAGGCAGGCTTACTGCATGACTGACATTTCCACAGTGCAGACAGTGTGTTGATTTCTGGGAGACTATGACATGTGACTCATTAGCTTGGCCACATAGACACAACTGTACAATGCATGACTTTGTTTGTTGGATGCCATCTCTGTAGGATGGGCACATATCCAAAAGCATTTTCTGCGGTACAGATACTTAACACACCTCTTGAAATGGCATGAGTCTGCCATGCCACTGCAAAGAGCCACACAGGGGCTGGCTAGACACTTTCTGTTGTCACCATGCTAGTCCCTTCATTGTTACTCATGTGTGTTGCATGAGTTTGTACTCTGGCAGTGGCCTGTAGGGAATGCATGCAGAAAGTCATTCTCACAGAGTGTGTTTGTGTTGGTCCATTCATGCCTAAGGAGTCTACCTTTCAGAAGCCACTTAGGTGTGAAGTTCCCCCTGGGGGCTCATATCTCAGTCAGGTTGCTAGAGCATGTCCCACAAGATGTCAATAAGCCTGCCTAGTCTTTGTAGGGCCAGATGTATGTCTGTAGTCATGGCCAAGTACTTATTGGCTTGTATATTCCAAACTAACAAAATGGGAAAGGCAAAGCTTGATGTTACTGACATGTATATGACTCTACCAATTGTGATGGCACTGGCAAACATGATCTCTTGATTTGTCTTTTGCATCCATGCAGGCCAACACCCATCAAAAGAAAGGGATATGGAGAGCCATTTTGTGGAATGTGCAGACCCTGGGGGTCCACAGCCGGTGGAGCGCCCACTTCAGAAAAGGAGAACCCGAGACACTGGGCCTGGAAGATTGTGGAGGCCCAGCTGGGGCTGTCCTCCCAACATGGGCAGGGTGCTGGTCGGACAATGACCCCCTAATGGTCCGCATCCTGGTGGTGGCCTATCCGGAGCTTGATGGGCGTTTGAAGGCAGCACAGCAACTCAAATGGGTGAGTACAGTGAATATTCCTGCCTCTCCCATTGCTAAGTTATTGAGTGAGGTTCTGACTGCTCCATCTGACATTTAGGACTGAGCCATGTGTCACAAAGTAGATGAGAGATTGTTTTTGTTGGCATGTCGTGTTTTCTACTGATGTGCCTTGACCTATTGTACCAGGGACTTTTCTATGAAACAGACTACTACTCCTTTGTCTTCCAGGCCAAAGGTAAGTAGGTGTTGGATCACTGCCCTCAGTCATGTGTCTGTGACAATGAGTATGTTGGTATCTCCCACCCAGAAGCTTGCTTTCTTTAGTATCTGATGGGTTCTGGTGCCCCATTGCGGTCTGTAATGTGAAGGTGTCAGGGCTTACATTTTACATTGTATTCTGCTATGGATCACCACTTTCCCAAGAGTGGGGACTGTCCATTAACATGATGAATGTGCCATGCCTGTTGCCAACATTCTTTGGGCCAGCATGTCAGCATGTTCCCTTTCTCTTTAGTATACATTTATTAACTGCAGTTTCATGCCTCGTCTAACTAAGTTGATTGGATGATGTATGTATAAATATGTATATGCATGGCAACCTGTATGTGGAATAAGCCATTTACAATAGAGGTAAATGTCATGTTGTACCACATACAGAAGTGTGTCATCATTGTCTATTGGCTTACACATACCCGCAAGCAACTTAGCATGTCATTTGGCACGTACAACTGCAGTAGCAATGAGGGACATGACAGGTAGGCCTAAAGTTAACAGCCAGATTGTCAATATCTTTGCCCTTGATGTGACATCCTGTTGATAAGCACACTCCACATATGTCATGATTAAGGTTTATAGCCTAACTGTTGGCATGTATTATGGAGTGACTTGCAATTATGTTTGAGTCACATGTGTTTGGGTACAGGCATTCATCCACTGGCAGGCATCTTGTTTTGCATGACCAAAATGGGGATAGTGATGCTGCTTCCCATTGGGCAACCTGTTGACGGCCTTATACAAGTCCTTGCAACTTCTGTGTCTCTCCAACATGCCATGGACTAATGCCTTCTACTGAAGCACTCAGAGCATGTCATTGTAAGGGGTGCTAGACATTAGTGGTGATCACCCTGGGGCTTGATGATTCATACTGTTGTGTAGTTTGTGGACATTTCTCCCTGACATCTTGCATATGATGTTTACAGTGTTAAATTCAATACACATGTGAGGCCTATCCAAGCAACATCAATGATACCTCCTTGAGTCTATGAGACAGATGTCACTTGGTGAAGTGCGCATAGTGGAACTGCTTCCAGTGTGACATGGGTATTTCCTGTCACCTTCTCCAGGTTATTGTACCTTTGTCATCAACATTACAGGATTTTAGAGCATCATTTATTTATGGTGGGTGCTTATTTATGTGACAATTAAATGCAGGTTTGGCCCTTGTGTGGAAAATGTGGGAATACATTTGCCATTGGCCTATTATACCAGGACCAGAGGGACTGCATATCCCAGACTGCTTTGTGGCCCCAGGAGGCAGCCATCTTGTGCATCACCTGCTCCCACTTGCCAGACCCAATGAGCGCTATAAAGCGTGAGGGGGCATACCGCAGCACGGGACGCGCTAACAGGACCAGAGCCACTACATATCCCAGACTGCTTTGTGGCCCCAGGAGGCGGTCATCTTTTGCATGATCTGCTCCTACTTGCAGATCCAACGAGAGCTATAAAGCGCAAGGAGGCATACCGCAGCATGGGATGCGCTAACAGGACCAGAGGGACTACATATCCAAGACTGCTTTGTGGCCCCAGGAGGCGGCCATCTTGTGCATCACCTGCTCCCACTTGCCAGATCCAATGAGCCCTATAAAGCACGAGGGGGCATACCGCAGCGCGGGACGCGCTAACAGGACCAGAGGGACTACATATCCCAGACTGCTTTGTGGCCCCAGGAGGCAGACATCTTGTGCATCACCTGCTTCCACTTGCCAGATCCAACGAGCGCTATAAAGCGCGAGGGGGCATACCGCAGCACGGGACGCGCTAACAGGACAAGAGGGACTACATATTCCAGACTGCTTTGTGGCCCCAGGAGGCGGACATCTTGTGCATCACCTGCTTCCACTTGCCAGATCCAACGAGCGATATAAAGCGCGAGGGGGCATACCGCAGCGCGGGACGCGCTAACAGGACCAGAGGGACTACATATTCCAGACTGCTTTGTGGCCCCAGGAGGCTGCCATCTTGTGCATCACCTGCTCCCACTTGCCAGATCCAACAAGCACTATAAAGCGCGAGGGGGCATATCGCAGTATGTGATGCGCGCGGGCCACACCTGGGCGAAGTCCGGGCCAAGGGCGGGCCTGTCTGCGCCCGTCCGTGACCGACCGAGGCCGGGCAGGGCCACCCCCCTGAGTTAGAGTTTATGCCTTAGCCACCTCAAATTGTTGTGTCTCCCCTTAGTCCTCCCTCAACTATCTTCCTAGGCCCCTGTCTCGTCCCATTACACTGTCACAGATATGGGCAAAAGACAAGCAATCGAGGGTGGGGTTGGGGCTGGGGGGAAAAAACACAGGAAAAACTTCAAAAAGTCGGGCTGTAACAAAGTACTTGACCGCATTGATAACCTCCTAGCTGATTGCGGGGAAATATTAACTCCATCACCCGGCACCGACCAGCCATTGAGTCCCAAACCGTGCCCTGCAACCCAATCATTGACTAGCAAGCAGGGAAGCATACCCAATATGTTTAACAAAGCCAGGGTACGGTTGAGGACCGAGACTAGCCCCAACCCCACAAATTCAGTCCCCAGCCCCTGTTCCCTTCACAACCCAGCTATAGAGCCCCCTCCGTCACCTGTCTCTTGTACCAACTGTTTTAATCTGTTATCATGTCCCTCCGATCCACCCACAATTCAGGATCTCGCAGTTTCACCTGCCCAGGCCAGGGCAGAAAGCTTTGCAAATATCCAGACATCCCTCCCTTCCCCAAACGACGACTTAGCAGGTTGCATACAAACACTCAGGGCAGAAATAGCAGCCCTTAAATGCATAATAGGTGACCTCACGGTCACAGTGGGGCGTCTCATGGAAGAGAAAGGGAGAACAGCTAGGGAAAGTGCTGCCACCCTAGCCCAGACAAACACTACCACTCTGACTCTATCTGTCCCCACCATGCTCCATCACACAAAACACCTTTGAGGCCCCCCAGGTTCTCTACTTGAGGATCACGTCCGTAGGACTTTGGTCAGAGCCCGCATACTGGGTTCCCGCACACCAGCAGGCATGCAAACTTACTATCCTCCCACTAAACCCGAGAACACAAGTTCCAACTCCACACCCCTCACTTTAGGGGAGGACCGTCGCTCTGGTAGTACATATTCTCCCAAGACTACCAGTCTCTCTCCCCGGAAAATCTCGTACCTAGATCTAACTCTCACGGGGAGGGAAGGGGAGGATTCCCTGATTAACAAAGTCACCCATTGGATTCGTCATACCAGAGGATGTGTTTCAGTAATTAGGAAAGATATTCTTAGGGCCAGGCGACACTGGTCCCAGAGCTCTCTGTCCGATTGTATCGAGCTCCTCCTAGTAAACGGCAGCTAGCCTACGACTCAGTAGCCTTAGACCAAAGAACTAACCCCCGGGTGGCTCCACCATACAGTTTAAACTCGAGCCACCAACTCCACTTTGTATGCCACCCTGCCCAGTGGCTCTAGACCAAGAGACTGTCTGTTCCATGATTGATTGACCATCCGAGATTGAGGTGCAGGCTCCCCACGTTAGACCTGATAGTAGCATAAGTTCTAACAATTGTGCCCGCACCGATAGTCACCCAGCGGTCATCGCTGACCAGACACACAGGACGGTCTCTACCGCTTCCCCCAACGTCACCACACTAGTCACCCCAGATCTCCAGGTTAATCTGCTCCCACTATCCAACTCCCCGACCACCGGCCAGAAAATAAAGTTTGTCTCATGGAATGTAGCAGGCATAAAATCCAAGCTTCCGTTGCCGCAATGGAACCTTTTCATCGACCAATACGATACATGTATCTTCCAGGAGACCTGGCTAATTGAACCTGCCCATAAATGTGGCTATGCAACCTACCACATACCTGCCGCTCCCAGCAAGGCGGGCTGCCCATCGGGGGTCTCCTAATTTCGGTAAAAATTGCACTACAGTGTGCAGTGAAACTGATACCCACCAACACCCCTGACATCCTTGGTATTGGCCTCAAGGGAACAGGGCCCACTGCCATTGACATTTTTTACATCTATGCCAGGGGGACAAAGGGAACCAACTGCTCTGTGATCCTGCAATCCCTAGAGACCCAACTGGGTGAAAGACCCTCCAAACATGCCCTTATTGTAGCGGGGGACTTTATTACCACCTTTGAACCTTTTGGTCTGGACCATATGGGTGATTTCAGGGAAAAAGATAACATTTGGCACATACCCAGGTTGGAGCTTCCCCCCACTAAGAAGAGGCACTCGGCCACCTTTCAATTTAATGCCCTGACCCTCAGCCAAGGTCTGAGGGCTGTAAATGGAAGAACCAAATCAGATAAGCATGCCACGCACACGTTCATTGGTTCACAGGGGATGATCCGTATAGACTATATAGGCAATGAAAAAATCGTAAACAGTCAACTATCCCAGTTCTTGGAAGACAGCAAGGCACTGGACACCTCGCAATCCGGATTCCGCAAAAACCACAGCACCGAGACCGCACTCATCGCTGCCACAGATGACATCTGGACTATGCTCAACGAAGGAGAAACAGCAGCACTCATCCTCCTAGACCTCTCCGCAGCCTTCGACAAGGTATGCCATCAGACCCTCTGCACACGCCTGCACAACGCTGGAATCCGCAACAAAGCACTGGATTGGATCTCATCATTTTTCTCGGGCAGAACCCAGAGAGTCTGCCTCCCGCCGTTCCTGTCAGAAGCCTCCGAGATCACTTGTGGCGTACCCCAAGGATCCTCGCTCAGCCCCACACTCTTCAACGTCTACATGGCCCCCCTCGCCAACATCGCACGAACATACCACATCAACATAGTATCCTACGCAGACGACACCCAGCTGATCATCTCCCTCATGAAAGACCCCACAACAGCAAAGGACAACCTCCACAACGGACTTCACGCTCTATCGCCAGCTGGATGTAATCAAGTCACCTCAAGTTAAACACAGACAAGACAGAAATACTCGTCTTTGGCTCTAACCCCTCAGCTTGGAACATCTCCTGGTGGCCCACCTACCTAGGGTCTGCACCCTCACCCACCACCCACGCACGCAGCCTGGGCTTCATCTTGGATTCCACCCTCAGCATGACTCGGTAGGTCAATGCCATCTCCTCTTCCTGCTACAACTCCCTCCGCTTGCTCTGCAAAATCCTCAAGTGGCTTCCCGTTGAAACCAGGAAAACCGCCACCCACGCGTTGGCCAGCAGCCGATTGGACTACGGAAACGCCCTACATGCAGGAATAACAAACAAACTCCAAACAAAGCTGCAAAGAATCCAGAACGCATCCGCCCGCCTCATGCTAGACATCCCACGCCGTGACCACATTGCACCCCACCTCAGAGACCTACACTGGTTACCAGTATCAAAGAGGATCACCTTCAAAATCCTCATCCACGCACACAAAGCCCTCCGCAACACAGGTCCTGCCTACCTCAACAACAGACTCACCTTTCACACCCCCGCCCACAACCTTCGCTCCGCCAATCTCGCCCTCGTCTATGTCGTCCGCATTCGCCGCACCACGGCCGGAGGGAGATCCTTCTCTTACCTAGCCGCCAAGACCTGGAACTCCCTGCCGCTCCACCTCCGCCTGACCCAAGACCTCCTTTATTCAGGCAATGCCTCAAGACTTGGGTTTTCGACCAGAAATGTCCCCCCCCCCAGCGCCTTGAGACCCTAATGGGTGAGTAGTGCGCTCTATAAATCCTTTGATTGATTGATTGATTGATTGATGGACCTTAGATATTGGCACTTGGTTGATGACATAGTAGTCCAGACCCGAACGGACAGTGACCACAATCCACTCTGTCACAGTTTAGAGTCACCGTGGGGCAGGGCGCCCCCAGCAACAACCACTACCAAAGTAGCCAAAGTGGTACAGGCTGAGAACAACAGATGGCGACTTAGGTGGAACAAGGTGATCCTGCAAGACGACATTCTCTCTTCCATCGATTTGGACCTGACACTTTGTGTATCATTGATATCTACAATGGGAGAGGATGTGGGAAGCTGTTCCTCCCTAATCGATGTTCACACTGAGTTTTTCCAAAGATTGGAACAGCTCCTATCCCTGCCAGCTGCTCACAATTCCGGCAGTGCTTCTCCTTGCGAGGGGGTTAATTGGTACAATCGGGACTGCCAGTTGGCACGAACAAGGCCAATTAGCTTGATCAAACATAAGGACGTCGCCGGAGTTAGGTTTCTGCGGAACCAGTACAGACAGATGCAGAACAAGGCCAGGAAGGACTGGGAGGAGGAAAGATGGAGCCTACTGACGGCTGCAGTGAACACAGGGACTCCAGATCTTTTTGGGCCATAGTAAGCAAAAGAAACCTAAAGGGAGCCCCTGTAATTGGCAATAACATCCTGCCCTCAGATTGGTTCCAGATTGGTTCCACCATTTCAACTCTCTCTATAATGTTGAAAGCCAACTCGTAACCATCTCAGGCCAACCTCAGAAGAGTACCATCTATGGGGATTGTCTGTTCAACCTGGGAGACATCCGAGAAGCAATTAATAACATATTTCAATTTAAAGCTGCAGGCCCTGACAGAATCCCTGGAGACCTCTTCATTTACAACATTGACAAATGGGCCGAGTACATTCTCCTTCTATCCAATGCAATTGTCAGGGGAGCTCCCATTCCTGAGACCTGGAGGGGTGCCGAGGTAATACCCATTTACAAGAAAGGCGACAGGTCCCTACCCACCAACTATAGACCCGTTAGCCTTATAGATACAGTACAAAAGGTATTCTGTCGGGCACTACTATTGAAAATCCAAGATTGGATCAATGAGAATGGCATTTTATCACCACTCCAGGCTGGCTTTAGGTCCAAAACAAGCACCATAGATCAGGTGTTCAGGTTTTTGCTCTTGTATTGGAAGGTTGTAGTAATAGGGAAGGGGAGTCTCTATGTAGCCTTCATAAACCTTAAATCAGCATTCGATCTGGTCCCTAGAGGTAAACTATGGGAGGTCCTCAAGGAGATGGGTATGCCCCAGGGCTTCCTACCACAACAATCTGACTACATGAGGCCAACTATGCAAAAATACACTGGGGGAACCAGGGCGATCTCACCGATTCGATCCAAGTTGTCAGGGGCATTGGGCAGGGCTGCGTACTAGCTCTCACTCTTTTTTCCCTTTATTTGAATCAGGTCATCGATCATCTCACCTCGCAGTCCTCTGATGCACCAGCCCTTGGCAACGAAAAGATCACAACACTTCTGTTCGCAGATGATACCCTGATAGTACCCAAAACCCTGATGGGCCTCCAATCCTCGTTGAATCGATTTCATGACTTCTGCTCCGCGAGAGGCCTAGAAATAAACACTCTAAAACCAAGTTCATGGTCATGAGCCCCCACAGGTCACATAGGGGGAACCTTTTCCTAGGTGGGTCAAAACTAGAACTAGTCAACACCTTTGATCACCTGGGGATCAAACTATCAGATTCAATGTCCTGGAAAGCCCATATCAACTCCACATCAATAAAATTCGGCCAGTTAGTGGGTGTCCTTTTAAGGGAGCACCATGCCTCATCATCACGACCAACAGTTGCTGCTCTCCACATCTATAACACAAAGTCTGTAAGTGCAGCTATATACGGGGCTGAACTCTGCGGCTTCGAGGATGTAAGGGAACTCACTTGTATAGAGAATATGTTTATGAGAAAACTCACCTCTCTGCCCCCAAGCACCCCGCTTCTTCCTCTGCACATGGATCTGGCCCGCAAACCTCTAGGCACTATAGCTGGTCTTAGGCTGCTGCTGTTCTGGAGGCGAATCATGGCTTTCTCCCTATGCCACCGCTTTTAGGGAAGTTTGCTCTTTGAATACCTCCAACAAGATCAGGTGGATCCACTCAGTTAAGTCAGCATTGATTGCCATTGGGATGGGAAACTCGTGGAATTTTCCACACACAGGGCCACCACCGACCAAAGAAAGAGTGAAGTCCTGCTATTGGGATTGGGTATCCCAGTCAATATCTCACTCGCTCTCACTAGGGCGTCTTTCTAGCAACTTCAGATCTACCTGGTTGCTAGAACCTTACCTGGACTGTATTTTAGATCCGACCAATAGGAAGATCTATAAGCAGTTCAGATTTGGTTCCCTTCCTCTTAATACCTTTACCAGCAAATGTCAAAACAAGGCCCCAAGCAACAACTTATGCCCCTGCTGTACCCTGTACCAGGAGTCAACTGCCCATGTCTTCTTTGTTTGTCCATCCTACGCTCATCAACGAAGGAAATGGCTCACACCAACTTGCAAATGGCTTGGGACCCATTATCAAGCTGTGGCCATGAGAATCTTAAAATCAGACTCCAGTCCGCCCATTACCATTGCAATTGCCAAATTTCTCGGGGGAATGTGGCGCACCAGAAGGAAATCGACTAAGTCAGTCTAGCCCCAATTCTTTGTAGTTATACATGTCTATCTTTGTCCCAATATTGTATCCTGGAACTGTGTTATGCCATATTCTTTTTATTTTAGTGCATTTCGTGCAATATTATTTTTCTTATTTATTCCAACCCAACCTATTTTATGAATTCTAACCCATTATTTATTGAGGCGCTATGCGACTTTTATGGCACTGGATGCCGAAATAAAGTTTGATGATGATGATGATGTGACAACAGGTAACTGAGGTCTGCTTCATTGGGCAAAATCATGTGGGTGATGAGGTCACAATGGTTATTGTGATTGCACAGCCTCAGCCATGTATTTGTAGTTTTCATGGATCCTGATTTTCCTGTGGTCAAATTTTCTGTTGCTGAGATGCTTGCATATGGTATAGCACATGTATGGGCCACTTAGGTGGAGTTAAGAGCTAGGGCATACTTAACATCATGATAAGGTTTGCTAATCAGAGCTGTTGTTCAATTATGTTTATGGGCATGTGTTGACCCTATTTCTCTTTGTTTTTGCAACATCTGTACCGGCAAGCAAAGGAGATGGGGCCATGCCAAGTGGGGAAGCATGTGGCCACAGGACCTGGGGTCAAGACACAACTGACAAAGAGGGACCCAGTGGCCCAGAGGGGGGGGGAGTGTCAGGGGGGAGACCGGATCGACATCCTCCTCGTCATCATCGGAATCCTCCTCTAGTGGCCACTCATTGGTGGTGGTGGACCCATCGTGGAATTGCCCCAGTACCATCCTTGTCTGTCACCCCGTTCCATCACTGCCCTCCCTGCTGCTTCCCACCAAGTTGGCCATGCCAACTCACCCAAGAGGGTGGGCATCTCCTTTGCTACAGGCACCTCCACCCCAGCCCCTGCTACCGATGTTGCCTTTAGTGAGGAGGCAATTGACCTCTTGAGAAGTATCTCTGTTGGTCAGTCAGCCATTGTGACTGCCATCCAGGAATTGGTGACCCAACTTCAACAGACAAACGCATTTCTGGAAGCCATTCATTGTGCAATGGCTGGCCTACAGAGATCTTTTCAGGCTATGGCCTCCTCATTGATAGCAGCCAGTCAGACCCCCTCTTTCCATCCCCCTCCACCACCCTCTTCCCACTCCAAATCCCCCTTCCCCTACCTAACCAAAGCACACAGGCAGATCTGCAGACATCCACCTCAAGCCAAGACATGCGGACACAAACACAAGCACCACCAAACACACTGGCATGCACACAAACACCATCCACCAACAGACACACCAACACTCACAACTTCCCCAGACACCCTCACCACCTCCAGCATCACACACACAACATTGGGTATACCCATAGGCACCAGACCGACAGTCACTGACACACCTACCACAACCAACCTCCCTATGAACACCACCCCAGCAGAACCCCCAGGCATCCACCACAAGCACAACAGCTGCAGACATCACAACTACAGACAAACATCCACTACAGCCACCATACCTGCAGTCACCACCCCAACAGACACACACCCACTCACCACAGCAACCCCCAGCACCCCTGCCCCTCTAAGCCTAAGACACATAAACACCCTCACTCACCCACCCACCAGACACCCATCACCCAAAAGCATTCATCCCATAAGCACACACCCACGACATCCACACCTACACAGCCTACAACCACTCCCTCAACCTCCAAATCCAGTCACATTTGCAGTGTGCAACCTCGTAATGTGTAAGGAAGAATGGCTGTCTCTGCTGGCCTGTTTGTGGTACCTCGTGACCTTGCCGATCTGTGCTGCCTTGCGGTGCCAGTGAAACCAAAGCTGTCTTTGCTCCATAAGCACGCATGACTCGAAATACTGCAGTCCGACCGCCAACCTAGTGACATTTGGACAGCCAATGCCACCATGGCAGTCGGCGGACTGCCAAACTCGCAATGAGGCCCTTAGTTTTTGTGACATCACACAAGTTAAAAAACTATTGGCTAAGGGTTTTGTTTGTTTGATATGGCATGCACCTTATTTCTTTGAAATTGTATTTAATATTTATATTTCATTGTGTTGGGTAGCCTGGAGCAAAAGGAGAGGCCGAGGTATTTTTGTTTTTGCATTTCATTGATTTTTCTTTTTTTTTAAAGGGAAATTGTTGCACTGCTCAGTACTTTTTCTCCATGTTTGCTACATTTACAATATTCCTTTATTTTACTATGTGGCCTAGACTTCTAATGGGCTATCAAGCTAGTAGGCCCAGTACTAGTCATCAGTGCATGAAAGAACTGTTTCTGTGGTATGTTGTTTTAAAACTTCATTTAGGGTAGGGATGGCACTAGATTACATGTTGACTACTGTTTGCATTTCATGTTTTCTGCAAAAACTGTTTATGTGGGGTAAAAGTTGATGTCATAGGAGGATGTGTGTTGTTGTAAATTTTTTATAGCTTCATTTTCGTCTTTTGCATTGTTGACATAATGTTAGTGTTTTCTTCAAAGTTACTACCATGCCTCCTTTTCTGGCCAGTGTGTGTGAGTGTGTGTAAGTGTGTGTGTGTGTGTGTGTGTGTGTGTGTGTTTGTGCGGGTGTGTTTGTTATCAACCACTATTTGTCTTTGTTCTCCATGGCATGTGGCCAGGAAACATTTTGTGTAGTTTATGTATATAGGCCTGAATGTGTTTTTGTTCCCCTGCCTCCTAGCTCGCTGTTGTTGTTTGACCACATGGCTGGCAGCCATTTAGTGCTTTCAGTGAGTGTTTTTTTGCAAGAGGCTTACATGTGTTCTATGTTTCCTGTGCCTCCTTGTTTGTTGTTATTGTTGTTTATCATGTGACTGGTGGCAATTTTGTGCACCCAGCCAGTGTGCTTTTGCCACAGGCCTCCATGTGTTCTTTGTTCACAATGCCTCCTTGCTCACTGTTATTGTTCGACCATGTTGCTGGTAGCAATTTTGTGTATCCAGCCGTTCTGCTTTTGCCATAGGCTTGCATGTATTCTTTGTTCCCCAAGCCTCCGTGCATGCTGTTGCTGTGTGACCATGTGGCTGGCGGCCATTTTGTGCATCCAAACCAGTGTGCTTTCGCTAGAGGCTTGCATGTGTTCTTTATTCTACATTCCTCCTTGCTCGCTGTTGTTGTCTGACCAAGTGGCTGGCGGGCATTTTGTACATCTAGCCAGTGTGTTTTTGCCATAGGATTGCACAGGCTATTTTAATGGATTTTTTTATTTGTTTTTTATTTTATTATTTTAATTTTATTTTTTAATTTTACATTTTTTTATAATTTTAATTTCTTATCGTAATTTAATTTACTTTTATCTTTATTTTATATTTATTATTTTTTAATCTATTATTTTATTTTTATTTTAAATTTTTTAAATTATTTTGTAAAAAATGTTTTTTTTGCCTTGCTCCATTCATCCATCCACCCATCCATCCACCATTGGTGCACAGCCGCACAACAGCATTCAAATTGTTAGGTATAATTCTATTTCCTCCTGGACACCGTGGCTGCAGCGCACTGGAAACACATCAGCATCATTCATTTTTTTAATATATATTTTTTTCTATTTTCCCCTGGACCAAATTGCCTGCCTTAGACACACACTAATCTTCATTTTTTAAAGATTATTCCATTTACCCATGCACTTCTCTGTCTGCCACAGGTGTCTACTTTAGAATAGATGGATAAAGCAAAGAGCTGTGTCCGCATGTTGTGTTATCCTGATTGGATATTACATTTTATGGCATGGTGGTGTAGTGTGACTTCAAAGTGGTTGACTTATTGTTATCTAAGTAACCAACCACACTACTATTGCCCTTGTCTGTGGTAACTCAAACTGCGACAACTCCACATTTCACTAAACTTTTTTCTTATTTATTTTCTCTTAGGTACATAAGAGAAGAAGATAAATCATCTGCAGTGCTGCCAAACACAAGGCCTATACAGTGACATCAGTCCTCCATTCTCTTCCGCTTGTGCAGCTTAGTGCCACTGCCAACTGAGAGCATTAAGATGGCCCCAAAGAAAGTTGCTCAGAAGAAAGTGGCCAGTGAGAAGAAGCAGCTTTCCATCAGTGTCATGCCAATCATAAACCTTTCGGGAGATGTGTGCCTGTCAAACTGGCTTCCGGAGAGAAACCTGGGAGCAGCACTCCTGCATCAACAGCACCACCCTACCCCAAACTAAGACTATGGCCCTCATCACGACATTGGTGGTAAATCCCGCTTACCATTACGTTGACGGCCGCCAACATACCGCCGCGGTGGTGAATAACCGTTCGGCATATTAAGACACACACACACCAAACTGACAGAATATAGCCACATACACAAATCCGCAGCCCAAAGATCATTACTAAAGTGGCGGTCCCAACACCCATACCGTTACGCCAACAGAACAACGCCCACCACATCATGACCCACGTATCATCCCGCAGACATTCAACAGCTGTAAACCATTGGTGGTACACACTGTCGCGCTCAGAATAGACACTCAAATACTAAACTACACAACATTGGCCAATTCAAACAACCCACACCTGACACCCATACACACACCACACCCACCCACTCATGTTGCTATAAAACACGCACCCACATTACCCACAACCATTTACGAATACAAATCATTGCCCCAGACAGGCATCAAGACCACTGTGACAAATACACACACCAATACATTCCTCTCGCACTACGCACACCCAATCACACCACCCAACACCTACACACTCACACACATCACACAACACCCATGGCCCCACAAAGGCACCCCGTTTCACGGATGAGGAGTTACGGGTCATGTTGGAGAAAATAGTCAGGGTAAAGCCACAACTGTTTGGAGCACAGGTACAGCAGATATCCATTGCAAGGAAGATGGAGCTATGGCTTATTGCAAGATAAGGCAGACCCATATCAAACCATCATAGAATGTGCTGCAATCGCTAATTCTGGTTTGGACTGGTACCAAGACTCGTCTTGGAATACTAACATTTGGACCAGCAGTGATCTTTCAAACTCTAGTGATGAGGATAGTAAAAAAAATGTCAGGGGCAGGGGGACCTACAGGAGCAGAATGTAGTGTGTGTACAGCCACTATTTAGACACAAATTGCAGCACTCACCACAAAATCTGGCAGGCATTGAAATGAATTCCTTAGAGGATTGCACACAGCAAGAAGTCATTGATATAGTTAGATTTACGCAATGGGCGGGAGAGTCAGTACTTACCTGGATGGTGCGATTGTTCGATTGTGGCGCTTCGGGCCTAATGTTTGACATAGGGGACTCTTCTAAATTCTGCACTCTAAGCATACACCCCCTCATATAAGAACAGTTCAGAAAATTCAGGGTCCACACCGAATTACTCTGCTGCAGTTAGCCTCTGAGGGGTGCAATCATAAGTACCATACAGAATCAGATTGGCCGCCTAATGATAAGCCCTGGTACTCCTTAAGAGATGCAATGCAGAGACTTAAAGAGGAAAGTATGAAAACTGCTATTTTCCTGAACAATGTACATCATCTGTTAGATGGACCACTCGCTGTTTCAGTGCGCAACACAATTATTTGTCTTGCTCCGCCAACCAACAAACAAGTAATCATGACTCTCCTAATTAATCAGACAGGGCAGGCTTTAAAAGTGCTAGCGGCTGTCAGAGTGTTAGGGGATTTAGGACTGTGAGATAAACCCAAGAGATCTTCAAAATCTGAAGGTCGCACAGATAACAACAGAGTGTCCAGGAGAGACATGTTTACGATGTTACTAGAAACTGGTCAAGCTCCGGTACAAAGTTGAACTCCTCAAGATAACAGACCTCATGTTGATTTAGAAATACATCGGAGACACAAAAATGTACAAAAAGTTCAAGCCTTAGTTGACACCGGAGCAGAGACTTATGAAAACCCTAAGACATTTAACGGACTGCAATACACCATCACAGGGTTGGGGGGAGGCAGACCCCGGCTGTGCAAACTGCAGTACAAACTGGGAATTGACATCTTGAAAGGAATGACTTTGTATCTGGATGATGGTTATCAACTTGGAACAAAAAGATACATTTCAGTGGTAGCCATGAGAGTAGGTCATTTGAAGATACCCCCAGTGAAGTTGCCCCCGGCAACCAAGGTCATTCGTTTGAAACAGTACCGCATTCCTGGAGAGCATGATGAAAGAAGTGGAACCATAAAAGACATGAATCAAGGCTAGCATAATAGCTCCAACTACTACTGAATGGAACAATCCCCTATGGCCCGTGTGTAAACCTGACGGGCGGTACAGAATGACAATTAATTACTGTGAGCTGAATAAACATACACCCCTTTGACAGCCGCGGACCCAGATACCATCATTTTGATTGAACTAATACAGAAACATACAGGAACATAGGGTGCCACTATTGATATTGCCAATGCGTTCTTCTCTATACCCTTGTTGCCAGAATGCCAGAAACAATTCTCATTTTCACACGGAGGTAGACAGTTTTGCATGTTATTTTTGCCAGTGGGGTACATACATAGTCCCACTATCTGTCATCGGCTTTTGGCAGAGCACCTGGATGAACTATCTGTCATTCCAGGTGTGCAAATGACCTATTACATTGATGATGTGATGATTCAGGGAGAGACAGAAGAACAGCTGCAGACTCAGTTGGAGACGGTGGTAGAATTCTTGTAAGAGTAAGTAAGAGGTGGAAGATTAACACAGATAAGAAACAAGGACCATCTCAAAATGTGAAGTTTCTAGGCATTCAGTGGAATCAGGGACACAGAGAGGTGTTACCACAAGCGAAGCAAAAGATTCTCGAGTTTGCCACACCCCATACTCAGCAGGAGACACAGAGATTTATTGGATTGTTTGGTTTTTAGAGACAGCACATCCCTCATTTGAGTTAGATTTTGGCCCCTCTTTACAAAGTGACAAGGAAGAAACATGAGTTTGAATGGGGTGAAGAGCAGTGGTGTGATTTGGAAAAGGAAGCAATTCAACAGGCTTTAGACTTGTGGCCAGTGCAGAATGGAGAAATTGAGTTACAATATGCAAATTGGAGTATGTGGCAAAAAACAAGGAAGGACAAGGGTGACCCTGGGGTTCTGGACTAGAAAACTACCTGACTCTGGGGAGCACTATTCTCCTTTTGAAAAACAGCTTTTGGCCTGTTATTGGGCTCTAGTGCATCCTAAGCAAATAACACTAGGTCATAATGTAATTCTGAGACCTGAAATACCAATCATGCAGTGGGTGATGTGTTCACCTAAATCTCACAGTATAGGACATGTACAAGAAGTTAGTATCATACGCTCGAAATGGTACTTAAAAGACAGGGCTCGAGTAGGACTGGCAGGCACTGCAGACCCTACATGAACAGGTGTCACAAGCCCCTGTACAGGATGAGGAGAGGGTGCAGGAGGTACCACAGGTAAAAGTGTCACCAGTGAGATGGGGTGCGCCATTTGAATCCTTGTCCCCTGATGGTTCATCCAAATACGTGGGTAAAATTGTATCATATAATCCAGTCACCAAAAAGTTGTTTGAAGACAACAGGAGAGGGAAAAAGTAGCCAATATGCAGAGTTGTACACTATGTATCAGGCTCTAAAACAAGAGCTGCCTGGAACTTGTCATATTTACACTGATTCTTGGTCCACTGCCAATAGGTTAGTCATTTGGCTTCCCGCATAGCATGCACATAACTGGTTAATCCACTCAAAGAAGGTGTGGGGCAAAGAGTTGTGGCAAGAAATTTGGGAAATGCTAGAACAAAGCACAGTCACTGTCTATCACGTGGATGCTCATTGTCCCATTGACTCACTAGAATGCTGGTTCAATTCCCTTGCAGACAACAAAGCCAAAATCTCAGAGGCAGAAGTGGCAACACAGGATTCTGACTTGGTCGGGATGGCTAAATGGGCACACCAAAAATGTGGACACCTCGGAGAAAAAGCCACTTACAGGTGGGCAGAGATTGGAGGGATGCACATTCCCCTAGATTTGCTAAAAACTGTGGTTTTGCAATGTCCTAATTGTCAGCACACACAACAGAGATCTGTCCCACAAACACTCAAAGATCAATTGGGAAGAGGAAAGTTACCAGGACAGATATGGCAAATAGATTACATTAGACCACTACCGATTAGTCGCGGGTGTCAATACGCCTGCACCGTACTGACACGTACTCTGGGTACCTGATTGCTGTCCCTTGCAAACGTGCCACTCAGCACAACACCATCAGAATTTTGGACTTGTTAATATTATATTATGGAGTACCACTCCAGGTCCAGAGTGACAAGAAGTCACACTTCAAAGAAGCATTGGTGCAGGACTACTGTTCTCAGCACAATATCGAGTGGATTTATCATATCCCTCATTCTCCACAAGCCACGGGACTGATTGAGAGAATGAATGGCTTACTAAAAGCCCAATTGCAAAAAATATCTGATGGGACTTTGAAAGACTGGAGAATGAATTTAAATTAAGCCTTTAAGATTCTGAATAACAGACCATTAACAAATGCTGAAACACCATTGATGCAAATGTTAACTCCAGCTTTACAAATACAACCACATGTGGCCACCAATACCATCACGTACTGGGAAATAAAACCTGGAGCCTTAGATCCTTACAGACCCGAATCTGTAGGTCTTGACTTACATGCTTTACAAGCTTACAGACTAAAACCACGAGACTTGGCACTCTGTGAGACAGATGTTGGAATACCAATTTCCCCGGAGCATTTCGGATTGATTGCTCCCAGATCTGGGTTGGCCCTCAAAGGTATTCAGATTTTGGAGGGAGTGATTGATGCAGAAGACCAAGGAGAAATCAAAGCTATTCTGTTGAATAGTGGAGAAGCTGATTTTTTCATACATATTGGAGACAGAATTGCCCAACTTGTCATAATTCCAGTGTATGGAGGATTGGTGAGGAAGGGTACTGCTCCAGCCGTTCTTACTGTCCATAGGGAGGGAGGTTTTGGTTCAACTGAAAAAAAACCTGGTGCTGAAGTGTGGGTGGAATCCCCAAATGGCCCTCCAGATCCTGCAGAAATTATAGGAAAGGGCCCCAATAGTGTCCTGCTGATCATGAAACCAGGAAAAGAAAAATGGGAACATATTCCAGCTGATAAATGTTATTTGCAAGAATGATCATGCTTGTTTCTTTTACAGATCATACTACAGCTTGCCTTTGCCGTGAGTGTGCCGTGTGGTCTCCTTTTGGGCGTGTGCGTTTGGGGTTGGGAAAGACCTAACACGCCCAACTTCAACCTGATTGATCGACCACATCGCGCAACACTTTTACTACATCTGAACGACAATATTTGGATTAATTTGGCGCAAAGAGTGCTGAATGGGTTCCATGAGAAGCACTGTAGATGTTTTATCAACCTGTTTAATCACCATATCAACACCAACAAGCATTGTGCTAGAAATTTTCAATGCCACTAACCAGGATAAAGATGTGCAAGAACATGATGTGGAAACCCACTTCAGTCCCTTTGGGTATTGCAGGGACTGTCAGGAAACAACCGTTGAGAAGTGGGACAATTTCACTCAGATAATTACATACAACTTTACTACTGGTGACGTGTGTTACTACATGTCCTGCAATTCTCATGACATTGGAAAATGCATTCAATTTCATTTAGAAAAGAAAACATCAACTTCTCAAAACATACTGTGGGAACACAAAGTTTTGTGCTTTTACCTAACGGACCGACATTGTAAAAACATGTCAAATCACATGGCTTGTCATCATCTAGTGACTGCTATTAGTCACATTAAACATGTTAAATTACCAGCTGGCTGGCTGTTCTCGTGTGGGAACCTCACTTTTACCTACATTCCAACTAACATAAGGGGCGGACCGTGTACTTTACATGGCTGGGACTCCATATGTTTCCATCTAACTCTATACATACTTGTTATCCTAGAGACGCTATGCAATTAAGTGAAGATTGTGATTCAGATATTCAATTATTATCCCAATCAGAGTATCTAAGCTCAAGTCTTTCTGTTGTAGGCGTGCCTGGTTTAGCTGTACCAAAATGATCAATAAATGAGCATGTCTAATGGTTAAAAGCAGTAACCATACTTCTATTGCTTTATCTGAATTTTTATTAGATGTGCATGGTACTAGGAAATCTGCATTACAAAACAGGGCTACTATAACTACCTGTTGCTAAAACACAATCATGGTTGTACTGAAGTTGAAGGCATGTGTTGTTTTAATCTTTCAGACCACTCTAAATCTATCCAGGCCCACAGTGATACACTACACACATTAGTGAAAGTGGTAAAACAGGCTACGGATCAGGGATGGTGGGACTGGTTGTTTTAGTGGTTACCTGATTTTGGACAATTACGCAAAGTTTTAGGTGGAATTTTGATGGTATTAGCTCTTATTATATAATTATGTTGCTGTGTACAATGTATTCCTAATTTGCTTTCACTGTTTTGACTGAAAGAAGTTGATTTTAAACCTGTAGGGTATTTGAGTAACTAGTCAAAGGGCGGAGTGTAGTGATATTTGTGTTTTGACCACTGACTCCGTATTGCACCACTTTGCACTTGGCTTAGCTGTCCACCGTCACATTAGCGGTCACAAGTTATAGACTCCATTTTGTATTCAGCTTAGCCTTAGCTTCACCGCCACGTGAAGGGTGCAAGTATTTTTCTGTACAAAACATGATATTCAACATGTTTTCTATTCTGCGTGTTCTTTCTCACCAAGGGCTAGGACTTAACGTAGAGTCAGTCAGCAAGATAAAGACGTACTAGAATTATGTTTATGGTACAGCAGGGAACGGTTAGGTTTTGGGAGGGACACCTTGGGAAACTGGCCGGTTCCAACGTCTTTCTTTCAAAACTGACTTGAAATAGCCAGCATTTTTAAACACTTTTTATAAAGCGGGAGGGGTTTTCTATAAATCTCCTTCCTGTCTTGATTAAGGTATATAAGAGTCCCAGGTTGGCCGTAGGGAGATTCAAAGACCTCAATCAGGATTGAAACATCAAATGCCTGATATTTTTCGCGTGAGGGTAGATCTCTCTCATTGCAGTTGAACCGGGGTCAATGACTTGCTGGCATGAGAAGGATGAAGGAGCAACTGTGCCCCATGGTGACAAAGTTTTACTAATTATTTGCTTTGCATTGTGTATGAATATATATGTCAATATAGGTATTTGTATCTGTGCATGTATATATTTGCTGTTTATAGATTGAAGATTCTTTGTACATGTTCTCCCTTTATTGCTGCACATTTTAAAGGTGCACTTTTTGTTGTATTGACCTTCCATCACGAGCCTTGCGAAGTGATTTAATTAATGTATTTTCTAGAATAAGAAGCGTATTCCAGAGATTCTTTTTGACTCTTTTCAGTGTGTGTATTTTGGCTTGGTCCGCAGTAAAGCAAAACACCATGAACAGGAATCAGAATAAGAAAATCTTTATTTGGCATGCCTAAGGCATACTTAAAAAATACAACACCAGTAAAACAAAATGTCAATACATAAAAGTTAAAATAACTCTAATCTACAACATCCTGTAGCTGATTTTAAGATAGCACCTAGTGCAAAAGCATACCAGTTCATAAGGAACACTCTTTAAAAAACATAAGACAACTCAACATTGTTCAAAACTATACTTTTTCAACACTGACATTAGAAATCATCTCATAAATCTAATGTAAAATCTGCAAAAGAAAGGGAAATTTAATGAAGACTGATTGGATTTTTCATCATTCAGACGTGCAAATATTAGGAGAACTAAAATGATCTGGTGGAAACATAAAAAACTCCGCGCAAAACCAGTCCTAACATGAAAGAGAAGAGCACTCTCACATTGAGGAGAAACCCAAGGCTGATATGAATCCAAAGTAGGGCATCAATGGGTTATCAGAAATTGCCTGATAGTACACTTTTGTAATTTGATTTTTTCTCTATCTGGACGAAGCATTTTTTCACCTAAGCTTTTCTTTTTTAGTAGATGACAGAGGATCGTGAAGTAACACTGGAAAACTCACTCTGATAAGAATATGTTTAGCATATCGTAACCAGGGTACAGCCAGCCCTTTGTCACATGATAAACAACTCATGATAATAGAACGATTTAAGGTGGCATGTGCATTCATTGAAATCGAAACCTGGAGTAATAGCAGAGCTAATCTGAGGTGGTCTTCTAAATATTGTAACCAAAGGTGCTCATGACACAAACAGTGCAGGGTACTGGGGGGGTGCAGACAAAAGATATCTGTAGAATCAGTTCTCTTCAAGCTGTAGCAGGAAGCACTTGCCATAATACCACACTCCTGCACCACAGGTAGCAATAGCTTTACAGTGACATTGATACATTTCCAACAAAGTAATCAAAAATGTCCCCGGCCTTTGTTGGTAACTTGTGTAAAGAAGCCACTGATTACAGATCTTTCTGGCAACAAATTCTGATAGTCCTGTTGTAAGTTACTCATGGAAGATGAATATTATCAATGGAAAATATACTCAGATTTGAGCACCCTGAGCCATATGACGCAACTTGCAATTTAGCTAAATTTGTGCCCAGATATGTTAGACATAACATTTGTGAAGGAAATCACTAAATTATGTAAAGCCCTTGGTGTTCGATTCAATGATATCATACCATCAGCATATAACTGCATGGGCAAAGGACTACTTCTAATCACGGGTATGTCAAACAATGTTCTAATAAATACCATTTTGTTGTATTAATGTAGAAAATAACCACTAAAGGAGCTAAAATACAACTTTTTCATAGTTCTCTTTGGAGCGAAAATGATTTTGTATTTTCGAATTTGTCAAAAAAGTAACAAGAGATAAATCAAGACACATCTGCAATAATAGGTGGCAAAGCTTAAAGCGATTAACTCTATCAAAGGCACTAGATAGGTTAATTAAAGCTAAAACAAGCTGTTGTTTTTTTCTACAGCCTACTTGCCAACTTTCAGGTGTAACCAAGACATTGCTCTAAAGTGCCAAGGTCCTCTCTAAACTCATATTGACGTTTATGTAAAATATCTTTCTGGATGGCCCACTCCTGTACCCTTTAAAAAATCATTCTGCCCAGGACTTTGATTGAAGAATCTATCAGTTAAAAAAGCCTATAACAACGCAGCTCAATTTTGTTACCTCGTTTGTTCAAAGTGCTACAACTGATAAAAGTATTAGACAATGAAGGGGCCCATATTCACAAATTACTTTTAAGGAGATCATGTCTGGGGGGCTTTAACTGTGACCACCACACTCATCATGAGGTGCATAGTCTGAGTAGGTGTGGAACAAAATAGAATTCTATCATCACAAATAATGTCCACTTTAAAACTGAAAATAGATTGAAAATGAGAAAACTAAAGTGATTCATGTATATGTGTATAGATAGCAGTTTAAGTGAGTTATTATTTGCAACCTTAAGAAGTTTATTTCAATGTGTAGTTAATATTTCACCTTTTTTCTTACTTAGGATATACATAGGATATACATAGTAATAATCCAGACTTCTTTGCTCTAGGCTTTAGTAAGCTTCTATGAATACAGTCACAAAGTTTGCTAAAGGACTCTAAAATAGTTGAAGCACAAAGAATATCTAATAAACGAGACATTACAACTTAAAGATTGATTTAATTAGGGAGCCCATAAATTGTGGAGACTTATCCAAATGTCATGCCAATCTCAAAATGTCACTTTTAACAATCAGTTTTGGTACATATAGATTGTGCGGTTGCAAGCTAAAGGATGAGGGGGCATTAACGAAAAACCAAATGGTTTCATTTAAAATTATGTATTGCAACTCGTTTTCCTTTAAGGAAAACGGGCTGCAATACAAACAGAAAAACTGCTTTATTGAAAAAGCAGTATCAGAGATCCAGCAGGCCACCATCCCATGAGTGCAGGGAATCGCAAGGGGGTCGCAAATTGCAACCCACCTCATTAATATTATTGAGGTGGGTCTTTGCGACCCCCTTGCGATTCGCAGAAGGTGTCTGAAACACCATTCTGCATACGATTTTGTGACTCGGAAATTGCGAGTCGCAAAATCGTATCTTGCTACATCTGGCCCAAAGAAACTTGCCCATCCAATAGAAAAACATAGAGCCGCAGGGAGCACTTGCTCAACTCAGAAAGGTACAAGAATGGACAGCTTTCTGCAAAAAGCAGTGGGAGTAATCCCCAAGGAGGTTGAATTCATAGAGAGAAGTCTTTCTTTGAAAGTGAGTGTACCCATTGTTTTACCAGTAACTTGTCACAAGGGGGCAGATGTAGAAAGCATTTTGCATGGCGCAAACTGCGAAATTCGCAGTTTGCGCCATGCAAAACGCGCATCGCGCATCGCAATGCACATTCCCATTTTGCGAGTCGGTACCGACTCGCAAAATGGGAATGCGACTCGCATTCTCGTACCTTTCTGAATTGAGCAAGTGCTCCTTGCAGCCCTATGTTTGCCCATGTCAGAAAAACAGAAAATACTCCAGCAAATTGGTGAAAGAGGAATGGCCTGGCCTGTCCTCTGTCGGGTGCTGCACTTGGCCCAGTCTTAGCCCAGACCAAACCTAGGCACATCCCATGCCGTACGAAGAAGAAGCACACTTTAAGTGCTATTGAGACTGCCTCCACCACCACCCTCCAGAGTAGCCCTCAGGTAGCTGCTGGGTAACGGAGTCTTGGACCAGCTGGAGCATCCCGCACTGCTGGAAGAAGGAGCACAATCTAAGCACTGTTGATCCCATCTCTGCCAAATCCCTACAGGTTAGACCTCAGATGGCGTTGGCAATGAAGTCCTGGATGGCTGGGGTGTCTTGTGCCATGGGAAGAAGGAGTGCACGTTCAGCACTGTTGAGCCTGCCTCCCTTACCTCCCTCCAGGCTAGCCCTCAGATGGCTGATGGGCAATGGAGCCACACAGTCCTGGATCATCTGGAGCATCCTTATGTTTGATTTAATAAATACCAGTGAATTCCAAAATAGTTGGAACTTTACTGTAAATGTAGGTGTAAGTTGAGAGAAGTATATTTTTTAATGTTTTTTTGAGAATCAAGCTCTGACATTTTTGTGGTATTCTGACCCTTATTATTCACATAATGTTCTGTTTTCATGACTGAGGTGTGACTCACTGATGTTCTCAGAAGCCATAGATCTGTCAAAATATTTATGGTGAATCTATTAATTTTGACTTGGATAATTCAACCTTTCTATTAAAAAAGTCACAATTTGTTCATTATTTTGGTTGTTGTCTTGCAGAATGATTCTCTCACATCTAAGGAGTCACTGTTATGCATACATCTGGTGATATATTGCAATGTATGACCCCTGAAAGTCATTTTTGAGGACTCTGTTAGAGTGTATGCATTCTTTATTTAAAGAACCTTATCCAATAGGATCACTAGTATCCATGAGGATTCTCAATAAACATTTGACATTTGGTGAATAGATATCTCAGAGTTTCCAGGTATCACAAAGTCTCTTTCTCCTGGTTCTTGTGAGGGTACGAGTGGCAGCATGACTGGCTTTACCTCTTGTGAGTCATTGTCCCTCTCTACACTGGACAGTGTTAATAAATAGCAGATTACACGCTGCACATCATCATAGATACACATATATGTATATAGGTAAGAATGATCCATTGTAGACAGCCTTTATTGTGATGCCACACACCTTGAAGCTGAGTTGGGCTTGAAGGAGGAGCCACTGTAGTTCCTGGAGTGCGGATTTGCTCAAGTCATACATTGTCAATCTTCGCATGATCTGGATCATGTTGTTTCTACATGGAGGATGTTTGAGGTCTAAGGGGGATGTCTGAGATGCAGGTGAGTAGGACATTACTTCCTTCAAGGAGTGATGTAAGAAGATATAATTTGGCTTTTCAAAGAAGTCGTTGTTGGTTTGCAAAGGAAACACCTCTGTTGGTGTGGTCTTTGCACACTGTAAGTACATCGGAGGGGTACACCAGACATTCCATTCACAGATCAAAGTCAAAAAGATGGAACCTGGGCATGCACCAGAGGTCTCCGGGGTGCATTCTGATTTGAAGTACTATGTTTGAACAACCTGGAATTTGCTCTTTTGGTAGGAAAAGAACCATTTGGTAATAGTGCTGACCACACATGGAGCACATAATGTTGATCAGGACTAGGTGGTCAAGTGTATGGAATGCTGTAGAGACACCCTTGGTCCTGGGAAGACATAAAGCTCTACCCTCAGTAATGATAAGGAAGTCGGAAGTCATCCACTACTTGAATGGTGGCTGAAATTGCATTGCACTGTGTTCTAATTCCTAGTTATGAGTCCTGGGGCAGGTGGTGGCCTTTATTTGCATATGTAGTTGGTTTGTGTCTGACTTTTAAATGATCTTCGTGATGAACAGGCAGTAGGTGACTAGGCAGTAGTGGGAGAGGTTGGGTTTAGAGTTGGCTTCTTTCAATATACGGAGAATCTGTTCAGTTTAAATTCTGGCAAGGAGGTTGAATTTTGTGAATGAGACATTGATTCTCTTTAGCAGATGCTTTAGCATTTCACAGATAAAGGTTTCCCTAAAGAGTAATGGCTGATGCTTTCTATCCAGACATGACATTACTGAAGTTGAAGAAGCTGGTCAGTTCATCAACGGTGATTGTGATGAATTGTGTCAATATGTGTAGGACGAATTTGACTATTTATACCTCAGTGTTCTTGATCTTGCCAATTTTCTCCTTAATGAAGTGACTGATGAAAATATGCTTATCTGCAGAATGCTTTGCTGTGGAGTTTAGGTGTGACTGAGGCATAACTTAATTGCATTGAAGCACAATCAATTTCTATTTATGTCTCAATATGTTTGCAATGAGTGTTTTCATGGCCTCGAGATCTTTCAGGAGCTGTGACCTTCACCTCCTTTTCTCTTACCATTAGTTGGTTGATTTGCCATCTGTGGTCTGTGATCACCTCACTGTACTAGGCGTCTAAGGTCTAAAGTTTTGTTGAGGGTGCCTACATCAAAGTGCAAGGATCTGCATTGGTGCATAGGATATGGGTAAGTAGTTTGGTCACGAAAAATGAGCTTTCTTTTATGCAAATAGACCTAAACTCAATTTTGGGATGTAAAAGGAACCAATGTCTCCCCATGAAACGGGGGTCAAGTGGTTTTACCTCCTGTGTCCATAATTAATCTGCAATAGTAAGGGCAATTGCTTGTTGTGGAAGGCAAAGTTGTTTTAGAAGGGCAGCTAAAAAACCATTACCCGAATCCTCGCGTGATAATTCCAAGATCTTTAACACTTCTAGGATTGTAAAAAGGTAACAGGTTGTTACTCTGCCTCAGAGCCATTGACGCAACTCAGAGTTATGACAGCAGACCATACAGAAACAATATTATTTTGCCTAAGTGTCCACTATTTAGACCCTCATTACAACCCTGGCGGTAAATCCCGCTTTCCGCCGTGCTGAAGACCGCTAACATACCGTTGCGGCGGCAGAAATCGGCTACAGGTATTACGACCCACAGCTCGGAATCCGCCACAATACAGACACCCACACAAGTCCGCCATACCAAAGGTCAGTGATAAACTGGCGATAGCAAAAACCACACCATCACGCCAACAAGAATACGCCCACACTATCACGACCCACGAATCAATGCAGCGTTCTTTCAACCGTGGTAATCCATTGGCGGTACACCGCTGCGCTCAAAATACACACACATTTACAAAATAACACCACACAGGACAAATCGAAATGCACACACCTGATACACATACACACACCACACCCACACACCCAATCCAATATAAAGCACACACCCACATTACCCACAAACCCTTCCAACCAAAAATTTGAAAGAAGGCCAGAGAGAAATGGTTAGCTAACACAACACCAGCATCCACAGACACACAACACCATCACTTATACAACATCCACGCACCTCAAACAACACACAGCAACACATCCCCTCACACATCACAACAGACAGCACCTCACACATCACCCACACCACATCATGGCACCTCAAAGACCCCCAGGTTTTCTGAGGAGGAGCTCAGGTTCATGGTGGAGGAAATCATCTGGGTAGAGCCACAGCTATTCGGATCACAGGTGCGGCAGACATTCATTTGCAGGAAGATGGAGCTATGGCGGAGAATTGTCGACAGGGTCAACGCAGTGGGACAGCATCCAAGAACACAGGATGACATCAGGAAGAGGTAGAACGACCTGCGGGGGAAGGTACGTTCTGTGGTATCCAGACACCAGATTGCTGTACAGAGGACTGGCGGTGGACCGCAACCTCCTCCCCCACAACCAACAACATGGGAGGAGCAAGTCTTGGTAATAATGCATCCTGAGGGCCTCACAGGAGTCGCAGGAGGACTGGACTCTGGTAAGTCATATCTTTACTACTATATCCCCCTAACCCCACCTGCATGCCATCACATTCCCCCACCCACCCCCGCACCCCATCACTCAAGACCTCACATATGCACCATTATCACAACCCACACATCCCAAGCCCTGCATGCAACAACAAAGCATGGGCACCCATTAGCAAAGTATGTCCAGTACAGATACCCACACAGACCCTAAAACACTAATCACACAAGGGCAAACACAATAATGCAAGCACAGGAGTAGAGAGTAACTCACCCAATGCACAAGATGGCACACACAGATACTAAAATTATGCATTTACACCCCAACAGGACTCATACCCAATGTCACCAGACAGGAGGTGCCAGACATATCCAGTCCCCCCACAGAAGAGGCCCACAGTGATGACAGCAGCTCTGCACGCCTGGATCAAGATGACCAGCCCGGCCCACCAGGAACCGCGAAACAGTCGGTTCCCCTGACACAGTCCCAAACCACCACAAAGCCTCCTCCCTCAGGAAACACCAGCACAACACCCACTCAGCAGGCCCATCCCTCTGTCCCCAGGACACGTCAATCAGCAGTGTGTCCACTACTACGGGGACCCCAGGCAAACCCACCAACCCAAGACAATCAGGGACCTGGGGTCAGTGGGCACACGGTTCAGGGGACAGAGGCACAGGATAACAGGGAAGCTGGAAGGACTGCTGTGCAACAGGGGAGGACAGGCCCAGGGAACCCACTCTCCACAAGGCACTCTACAACATCATGGGAGCATACCACCATTCCCAGGAGACCATGGGCACGGTACTGGCCAAGTTTCAGGAGACCCAGCGGCTGCAGGAGGAACACTACCTTGGGATCAGGGAGGACTTGAAGTCCATTAACACCACCCTGGTCACCATTGTAGGGGTGCTGGCAGCCCTTGTCAACACCATGAGGGACACAGTGGCACACAAACGGGCCCCTGACACTAGCCTAGATGATGAACAGCCCTCCACCTCCGCCGGCACTAGTGGACCAACAGGCCACCAGCACCCCACCCCTTGCAGAAGGAGAACCACCACGCAAACGGTCCCTGAGATCCAGGAACAAGACAGAGAACATTGCCAAGACCCCTGCCAGGAAATAGGACCCTCCTGATTGTCATGCTTCTGTCCCACTTTGTCATCCTGTCCACCTTAAACTGCCATAGCTCCACTTCCTATGCCCCATTGGACAATGCACCTGTGAGACCAAGAGACTGGACTCTGCCATGGACATTCCTCCACCATCACCCCAGCCCATTTCACACCCTCCTCCACTTATTTGCACAGAAATAAACACCCTTGAATCACAAAACAATCTGGAGTCAGTATGTGCTTTCACAAATGTGTAACTGCAAAATCTCTGGAATATAGCAATGTCAATGCACTTGTTCACAGACCAATGTTACACAGCTGTAGGCCAGGAGTAAACATAGCAGAGAGCACATATTGGGACCCAGATCTGTGAAATGGAAAGACAAAGTGACAAGTAAGGGTCCATACACAGAGTGAAAAAGGCAGACTTATGCTAGCTCCTACAATAGTATGAGATGTGGGAAGCAGTTCCATCTTCTTACCTGTGTCTCACTGGAAGTATTGCATGATGATGTTGTTTCGGTTGTCTACATCTTCTTCTTCTACCTCCTCTTCTTCACTGTCCACAGGCTCCACAGCTGCCACAAGACCAACACCAGGCCCATCCTCCTGCAGAAAAGGCACCTGGCGTAGCAAAGCCAGGTTGTGCAACATACAGCAGGCCTCAATAATCTGGCACACCTTCTTTGTTGAGTAGTATAGGGATCCACCTTTAAGATGGAGGCACCTGAATCTGGCCTTCAGGAGGCCGAAGGTGCGCTCGATTATCCTCCTAGTTCGCCCATGTGCCTCATTGTAGCGTTCCTCTGCCCTTGTCCTGGGATTCCTCACTGGGGTCAGTAGCCATGACAGGTTGGGGTAACCAGAGTCACCTGCAAATATCGAGGGACAACTGTTAGACATCCTCCAAACATTAGGGAATCTCCCATACCCAGACATCAAATGAAACTGTATGGGGACTTTAGGCTCACCTATTAGCCACACACAGTGCCTCTGGAGTTGCCCATCACAGAAGGGATGCTGCTATTTCTCAAAATTTAAGCATCATGCACTGAGCCAGGATACTTGGTATTCATGTGGCAGATGTACTGGTCTGCCAAATACACCATCTGCACATTCATAGAATGGTAGCTTTTCTGGTTTCTGTACACCTGTTCATTCCTGCGGGGGGACAAATGCCACATGTGTACCATTAATGGCATCAATGATGTTGGGGATATGTCCCAGGGCATAAAAGTCACCTTTCACTGTGGGAAAATCCTCCACTTGAGGGAAAACAAAGTAGCTGTGCATGTGTTTCAGCAGGGCAGACAACACCCTGGAAAACATTGGCTGGGACATCCCTGATGCCATGGCGACTGTTGTTTGAAAAGACCCACTGGCTAGGAAATGGAGTGCAGACAGGACCTGCACTAGAGGGGGTATTCCTGTGGGATGGCGGATAGCTGAAATCAGGTCTGGCTCCAACTGGGCACACAGTTCCTGGATTGTTGCACGATCAAGTCTGTAAGTGATAATTATGTGTCTCTCTTCCATTGTCAACAGGTCCACCAGGGATCTTTACACCGGAGGATGCCGCCATCTCATCACCTACCCCAGCGGACGTACCCTATGGAGGAGAACGGTGAGCAGAGAGTCATACAACACTTAGGTATCACAATTGTTTTTGCAAAAACATTACAATTTCTCCATGTGCCTTTGTCTGTCCGTATTCCTGGCCTAAATAGGTGTGACACAGTTATTTGGCCTGCCATGTGGCCCTCTGAAATGGCGGCTGCCTGACCTGTAAGGTGGGACAAGGGGAAATGAGGTAACTGCGCAGGTGTTGTACACCGTTGCGGTAGGTGGTCGAAGACCGTGGCGCAATTCAGCATTGGTTAACATTGGGCCCTATGCGTTCCAGGAGCCAATGACGATGTACGCCAGCGGTGACGGTACGCACCGCCGCGGACGTGGCCGTCATTTTCTAACTGTTCACTCACTTGATACCTGACCTTCAACAGGAGAGGACCTACAGTGTAAGTGCTGCTGTGACCTGTGTCTGGAAGTGACAATGGCTACAGTGTCTGGGGAAAGGGCCCCTGCCTTCACTCTGGAGGAGTTGGAGAAACTAGTGGATGGGGTCCTCCCCCATTACACGCAACTGTACGGTCCTCCAGACAAACAGGTGAGTACACTGTGAGCATGGTGGATGGCACATGATTGTATGGAGTGTCGTGGATGGAAGAGGGAGGGGAGGGGGACAGGCCAGCATGTGAGGATAGTGTGTGTGTATGTATGTCTGGGCCAGGGTGGGAGGTTTTTAGGCAATGCGTGAGAAGAACTGGACGGGATAGTAACATCCATTCTTACTTCACTTTTCCTCTAGGTCAGTGCCCACCAGAAGAAGGGTATTTGGCGTGCCATCACCAAGGAAGTGCGAACCCTTGGGGTCTACCATAGACAGAGCTACCACTGCCGGAAAAGATGTGAGGACCTCCTACGCTGGACCAAGAAGAAGGCGGAGGCCCACCTGGGGATGGCCTCCCAACATGGAAGGGGTGCCCGTCGCACCATGACCCCCCAGATGTACCGGATCCTGGCGGTGGCATATCCGGAGTTGGATGGGCGCTTGAGGGCATCACAGCAGCCACAAGGGGGTGAGTACACTCTCATTCAGCTGACTCTGCACGCTTGACGAGGTGTCTGGGTGGGGGTGGGGGTGGGGGTGGGGGTGGTGGCCTGTGGGTTCCCCTAGTCAAGGGCATACGCACAAAGTTAGATCCATTGTTTTGCAGCCTCATTCCCAGTTCAACCCCAAAGGTGGTATTTGTCCTCTACACCTAGTCAGGCTCCTATGGGTGCCAGCTGTGCATGAAATGGGTCTAGACAGAGTCCCCCTTGGGCATGTGCTTTTCCCCTGCACTGTTAGTGCAGTGGTTTTGTTCCTGATAAAATCCAAACATATACATATACATATGTGTGTGAGCAAGTATATATGTGTATGTATATATATATATATATATATATATAGGTGACGGTATTATGTAGAATGACTAGGTAGTCTCACCATATACCAACACAATACCCAGTAGTGGACCTCGGATTTGCTCTCACTAAACCCTAGTACCAGCAAGTTTCCAAAAATAATTGTGCCTCACCTATCAGAAGTCTATGGCTTTATTTAACTTGCAGAACATGACATTAGTTCCTGTGCTTAGACTAACGGCCTAACACACAACTTTATTTCTGCTGCAAACATCGAAAAGAACAATAACCAAGTGACGGAAATCTTTACATATCAATCCACGTATAGGTCTCAAATGATACGCTTCAGTGTCTTCTACTATAGTAAAAAGAAAATGTTTTGCACACTGTTGATACATATAAAAGCACTCATCAATGATGTGTTTGAATGATGCGTAAAGCCTTTAAAAAAGCCTAGAGGCTGACTTCCCCTGTTGGTGAGATTAACTGCCTTGTTATGTGTTAACAGAGAGAAACTAGTTTAAAAGCTACTTCAAGAGCTTTTGAAAAGTGGAAATTAAGTAGGTCTGTCGGGTTTAATTTCATTCAAAGTAAGTGAGCTGGACGAATACCGTTGCATAGCAGGATGCGGGGCAGGGAGTCCTGCTGGCTGGTGTACGCCTAGCTGTTTGATGTGTACTCAGTTCTTATCTGGCCCTCTGCAGACCTTATGACAGCCCGGGGAGACCTGCTGGTAAGTTAAAGCTTTGAGAGATTGTTTCTGCTCTCTGCAGAGGATGAGAACCCGCTAATCCGCGTGCTTCAAAGCAACAAAAAAGCTGTTGTTAATGTATTTTTTTCTCAACTGTCCTGGAAATAATTACTTTTCAAATACTGTGTTATGTACACACGGTTGAAGTTGACATATTAACGAAACTTTAATTGAAAATTATCAAATTAGTCATAACTTCAATCTTGAATTCTGACAATCTATGAACTAATGCATTAATTAAAATGTCGTTTTCTTCTAGGCTACGTGTTTTGCTCTAAAATCTTCTGGGCATGCATTTTTTGTCATTTCTAGAAGCTCCTTTAATGAGATGATCACGTGATTTACTATAGCTAATGGTTAACTTGTGCTGGTAAACCCACCGGCAGTTTTTGTTTTGGGGGACTAGGGGCCAGATGTAGGAAGCCGTTTGCATGGTGCAAACTGCGAAAATCGCAGTTTGTGCCATGCAAACAGCCTTCTGCGATGCACATTCACAATTTGCGAGTCGGTACCTACTCGCAAATTGTGAATGCGACTCGCAAATAGGAAGGGGTGCAAAGCAATTCTCAGTTACCACCAGTGTCACACTGGTGGTAACTCATTCGCAAAAGGGAAGGGGTCCCCATGGGACCCCTTCCCCTTTGTGAATGTTGGCAAAAAGTTTTTTTCAGAGCAGGCAGTGGTCCAATGGACCACTGCCTACACTGAAAAAACAAAACCAAATGGTTTCGTTATTTTTTTTATTTTGCAACTCGTTTTCCTTTAAGGAAAACGGGCTGCAAAATAGAAATAAAAAACTGCTTTATTGAAAAAGCAGTCACAGACATGGAGGTCTGCTGACTTCAGCAGGCCACCATCCCTGTGAGTGCAGGGACTCGCTATGGGGTCGCAAAATGCGACCCACCCCATTAATATTAATGAGGTGGGTCTTTGCGACCCCATAGCGAGTCGCAGACGGTGTCTGAGACACCGTTCTGCATCCGAATTTGCGATTCGGAAATTGCGAGTCGCACCGACTCGCAATTTCCGAATCGCAAATTCGGACCTTGCTACATCTGGCCCTAGGACTCTACGAGAACTCTCACAGACAGGAGTCCTGTAGTGAGTCATCCAACACGGGGGATGTCTCCAAGTAACACACTTCCAACTGCTAGATTCGGCAAAAGGGAAAAATACGAGGAATTGGGCCTGCCCATGGCCCACTCCATACCAGTGTGTCTAAGTAAACACAACTGGTCTTTCTGCGCTACCTACCATATGTGTGCGACCCAGCCATGAGAGGATCAGGCCGCAAAGTCATTTTTCTCCGTCTTACAGCCAGCAGGCAGACTTCTCAGTGGCTACGGCTCCGTAGGTTGCACCAAGGTGACATTACACTGTCATGGGGGCGTGTGTCACTCATGTGCAGGGAATTTTAGGGCTTGTGCTATCTACAGTGAAGTTTGAATGTGTGCATGCTGCTGCCTATCCGTTCCTGATTTAGCAGGCAGAGCATTCATACACATTAGCTTAGCAGCTAAAGAGCCACGGCTCTTTGTAACAGCCCAGGAGCTGCTCAGAGTTTCTCCCCAGCAATGAGGCCCACCGGTGTACACTTGTACATTTGCTACCCTCCCTGTTTCTCCATCACTCTGGACCTGTCACCCTGGTAAGTGGGCCCCAGGCTGTTAGTACTTCTGCATACACTGTGTTTTCTGGTCCTAAACTCAGTGAAATCCGTACTAAGAAGGAACCGTTCATAAGAAAAATCAAACGTTTACAGTAAAGTGATGACCTTAGGCCAGATTTATTAAAGTTTTGCATCACTGTTGAACCACTCAAGGGGAGCAAGGGCGACACAAAACCTAAGTAAGATTTATCAAGCCACTCAAGGCCACTTTGCATTGCTCTGCATTGCTTGGTAAATCTGGAGTAACACAAGGCAGTGCAAATTGCTGCCTTTCGTTAATCTGCTCCAGGGAGGCATTCCATGGGTGTAGCACTGATGTTCTCACACATTCACGGAGGGGTTTTGGCGCATTCCCAGATTTGTCATTAGTGGCAGACCTGGGAATGTGTCAAAGTGCTATGCCTCCCAAGGTAAGGCATAACGAGGAGAAATATTTTTATTTCTCCTTGTTTTTCCCTCTTTCTACATATTCTGTAGCACACATAGAAAGAGGAAAATGCCTCTGAGGATTGTTTTTGTGCAGGAAGTTGTTTTTTATGCTAAAAAATAATCCTACCTATAATGCTGGCACTCTTGCACCATGGCACAAGGGTGCCTGCATTGGTGCTAGGCAGCCAAATGTATAATGTTAAATATGGAGCATTGCTGCCCTTTCCCTTTCAAGCAGCGTAACATAGCGAGGAGGCTTGCTGTGTTGCCCTGCATGAAAAAATTATAAATATGGACCCTTTGATTTTTTACAGGTGCAGATCAGGTTTTTTGTTAGAGTCTTGTGGCTGAGTATTTTTTCTGCAAAACTCCTTAGGAAATATTGACCATCTACTGACCCTATGGTATCTCTGTCATTTGACTCCACAGATGCCTCCCAACACCAACCCCCTAAATGTGTCTTTTTTCTTTTATCTGAGTGAATAGGTAACTGTTAAACTAATCCACAATCTATCCCTCTCATGTTATCCACTGAGCTTTGCATTCGTCTATCTATGTGTTTGTGTTTGTGTGTGTGGGTGTGTCAGAATGTGTTTATGTGTCTGTGTCTCTGAGTAACTGTGCATGTTTGCATGTATAAAACGAGCTGAGCATGAACCTCTCTGTATGCGAGTATTTGGTACTTATATGTCTCGATCCTTAGAAGCCAGTTTGTGCATTTAAAAGTTGCAGGAAATGTGGGATTAAAAAAACAGTTTTTCTTTAATAATGCTGATTGATTGGTGGCTGGAATCCTATTGGTTTCAGTTTGTTTTGTGGTTATTTTGAAATGATCTTGCCTTGTTGATATATCATAATTTTGGAAGCAGGTTCGGAGAACCAGAATGCACAGGGGTGACTTCTGTCCTGTGAGGTAGTGTGACAAATTTGTATGGCAACCCAATAACACTAATAGTGTGGAAGATCTGTTAAAATATGTATGGCTGTGATTTACTAACATTTTGCATCATGGGTGCATCACTTTTTTTAAATAGCCATGATGCAAAATATATTTTGGTATTTACAAAAGCACACAAAGTTTGATTTGCGTGGCTTTGTAAAAATACAGTAGCACAGTGGAGTGCATAGTAGTGCCTCGTGTTATTTTGTATTAAGGCATTACATAAATGGGGCATGAACATGCAACCTTCCCCTATGCATTTTAACGCACAACCAGATTTACTAAAGTCTGTAAACATCGGTTTGCACCAGTATAGTGTGCCTTCCAGAGGATAGTGTAATAAGGAGTAATATCTTTGTTTCTTCTTGTTACTTTCTACCTGCTTGGGTGCTGCATTCTGCAGCCCACATATAAAGATGAATCTAGATCTTAGAAATGTTTTTTTGTGCAGGAAGTATCTCTTTCAGCACAAAAACTAACCTGCCCACAGCGCTGCCACCCTTATGCCATGGTGCAAGGGTCTCTGCATTGGCGCTGGTCAGCGATGTGCACCGATGCAGGGAGTGAGAATACAGTGCCATATCTTTGTAAATATGGCACAGTCTGCCTCGCTCCCATTTGGGAAATGCAGCGATGCTACTTGCCCTGCTGCCTTGCATGCATGAAATGCTAGTAAATATGCCTCCGTGTTCCTAAAATCAGTGAGACGTGTGCAGAGTTCATTAGCCCAAACGCTATTTCCATTATTTAAGGAAGCTGTTAGGAGGAGGAGTTGTGGAGATTACAGGCTGGTGTGCGTTTCTAGTGTTAAGTATGCGTTGTCTGCCTATTTCTAGATGTAATAGGGTCTTGGCACCAATGATTAAAGAAGACTGGTTTAGGCTATTAAGATAGATAGCCAGAATTTCATAGCTTTGAGAGGAATTTGGAAACTGGGGGCCTCTTTTACAAGGCCCCAGCGGCACACTGTGCCACCAGAGGTTTTTTTTTTAATGCTCTTGTGGTGCAGTTTGCCAGGCCATATTTACCAGGTCACACAAAGTCACCTTGTGTGGCTTTTCATGGCACTTTAAATTTGGCCCCCTTTCACGCAACACCAATGGAATCTGATGGAACCATTGCATTCCCAGATTCACAAGGCTGGGAATGCATCATATTCCTAAAACACCTTAGAGGAGTCGTTAAAGGGGTGCAACAGGGAGAAATAACATTGTAACTTGCGCTCTAATGCAACCATAACATGCGCCCCCACCATGAACAGTTTTTCTTCAAGAGTTTGACTGCCAATGTTTTATTTATATTTTTGTTGACGTTATAAAAGTTGTTATGAGTGCTGTAATATCTAGAGTAATTAGAAGTGCATGGCAAGGGTGTGAGTTATAGTTACCTTGGGGCATGAGTTATAGATACTTGAAATAACTCTAACTTTAACTGATGAATTTCTATGGGTTTGTGCGCTTAAATTCAGAACCTAACTGTAAAGTTCCCTTAACCTTTGTTTTTTTAAGTTAATTTTTACGTTTTATTAATTCTATTAATTCTATTTCCTTACTATAATGTCCCTGTAACCTTTGTTTTTTTCATCGAATTTCATGTTTTTTTTGCGTAAAGTAATTTTAATTAATCTATGGCCATGCTTGGTGGTGGCTGCCTACGGCAAATCCGCTATAACTACCCAGGCCCGTGCCACGCACATCCTTCAGCTGTGCGTAGCAGTGGCTGGCCGCAATGCTGGAAATGCAGCTCCCTGTGTGCAAGAGCATTAGTTTCATCTCTTTCCCTGCCCACTTGCCTGTGGGCAGGTAAAGAGATGAAACATCCACTTCCAGCGGGCAGGAGCACTCTGACAGCTCCGGCCTGCTGAAACCGAAGTGTTTGCTTTTTCTTGGTGGGAGCTGTCAAAGCTCCTATCAAGCAAAAGCAAACAGCTATGTCCGGGGAGTGGGAGCCTCGGGACATAACAGGAGCTGGGCTTGGGTGGTGGTAGTCCACAGGGCTATTATTAGTTCCAGGAGGGGGGGCACAAACTCCCTGCTTTACTTTTCAGGCCCAGCTCTGGGGTGGTGGTGGTCCCTGTGACGTTTGTGGCCTGGGAGGTGGGAACACGAGGCCCCTATTTTTTTTCAATTATGGCACCAGGGAGTTGAAGGTCTTTGGGGCCTCGTGGAGCCTTGGGGGTCCTCCCTATATATTGTTTACATTGTAGCCCTAGGGAGGTGGCGGTGTATATATACCCACGTGGTCCCCCTCTTGAGGCCGATTTTGGCACCGGGGACTCCATCACCTGGGGCCTGGCCATATATTCAAGAGTGCCTAGGGCACGTATCAAAACCTATGGGAACTATGGGGGGAGCCTCAAGGCCCCCACAGTCCCAACAGCTATTGTCTGCTGCAGGAGACTGCATTGCTCCCACACTCAGAGAGCTGATTTAAATAGCAACTCCCTGTATGCAGCAGCAATGTTTCTATCTCCATTTTCATCAAGTGGAGCAGTTTGACAGCTTCTGCTTGCTGAAAGCACACAGCTTAATTCCAAGGGTGGGCACCTTGGAAGGTACCAGGAGCCTGTGTGGCAGTCCCCAGGACCATGCATGGTTCCATGTGGGGAGCAACACAACCCCCATCCTTCTTTCAATTTGACCCTAAGGAGGTGGTGGCCTAAGGTAGCTATAATTCGTGCCCCCACCATGCACAGTTTTCTCATCAATAATTTTACAGTAAATGTTGCAGTGATATTATCAAAGATGTCGAAGAACATGTCATGACTGATGAAATATGTGGGGTACTTAGCAGTGCATGGCAAGGATGTTATTTATAATTAACTTAGGGCACAAGTTATAGTTACTTGAGATAACTCTAACTATTACTTCTGTATTTCACTGGTTTTGTATGAGTGAAATCTGAGCCTAACTTTGATGTCCCTGTAACTTTCCTATTTTTTCAGTGTATTTCTAAGGTTTTTTTAATTTTATTTCCTCACTATAATGTCCCTGTAACCTCTGTGTTTTCAGTGTGAAAGCAGTGTAGCTCTGTGAGTGGGTGTGTGAGTGGTTTTGAGGGTCTGTGAGTGTGTGTATGAATGGCTGTATCGGTGTGTGAGTTTGTATGGAGTGATTGTGTGGGTATGTAAGTGGATATGTCCGTAGGGGTATGAAAGCTGTGTGGGTCTGTGAGTGGGTGTATGAGTGGTTTTGAGGGTCAGTGAGTGGGTGTGTGAGTGGCTGTAAAGGTGTGTCAGTGGCTGTGAAGGTGTGTAAGTGGTTGTATGAGAGTCTGTGAAGGGGCACGTGAGTGGTATTTTGGGTCTGTGAGTGGGTGTAAGTGGCTGTATGGATGTGTGAGTGGTTGTGTGTGTGTGTGTGAAAGCGGGTGTGTGAGAGTGTGAGTGAGTGTGTGAGTAAGTATGTGGATCTGCGAGTAAGTGTATGAGTTTTTCAATTGGGGTCTGGATCCCCGAATCCACTCAAATCCGTGAGGATCCGAGGAGTATCCACAGCTCCTTGTGTGGTAAAAGAAAGGTTTTTGGGCAATTTCTTGCCCATGAGGTGCCCCTCACAGACCCCTCCATTAGTCCCATGGGGTTCGGGTACCTTTACCCTGATTCCTTCTATCACTTTTTATCTTTATTTTCCCTGCTTGGAACTGAGTCCTAATGCACTGCTGTTGGTGCATGAATTCACCAATCCGAGGAGGATTCAAGGAGGCCCTGTGGAGGATCTGCATCCCTCTATATACAAATTTGGTTTTCTTTTAATACCTCAAAAACTACTCAACAGATTTACACCAAATAACTAAAAGGGCACTTTCTGGGCCAAGAGCTATCATTCTGCCAAATTCAGGCTGTAGTCATGTTCCCAATGGGAATTAGCATAGGGAAAACGCATTTTGGGACCCCCCTTTTTCTCTGTCCCTGCTTGACGGATCACCCCCAACCTTTCCAGACAGCAGCTGAAGTGAGCCTCAAATGGTTTTTGAAAATTTGTGAAGATTCATCAACCGACGCCAAAGGTATAGGCAAGTCAAAAAATGCTTTTCCTATTGAAACTACCTAGTGGCGATCCTATAACCTTTGCTTTTTTAGTGGATTTCTAAAGTATTTTTTTATTCAATTTCTCAGTAATCCTTGGCTTTTTCAGTGAATTTCTAGGTTTAAAAAAAATATTAAGTAAGATGCCTATTGCCATGATCTGTGGGGAGGTGGATGTAGGGTCTGGCCTGGCACGATGCTGGCCCCACCCAAGCCCTCACTCCTCCTTGCCATCCATTGTCCAAGACTGTGCCCCTGCTCCCTCATTACAGCCCTGTGTGGCAGTTGTTCTACTGCTGTCCTTCCTCCTGGCGGGAACAGTTAGCTTGTGCCCAATGCAAATCCTACCTGCTGTCTGTTGTCCAAGTCCAGGCACCAGCCTCCTCCCTCCTGCCTTGCATGGTCTGATTTGCTGTCACTGCCCCCTCCCTCCTGCCCTTCATGTTCTATTATGCTGCAACTTTCCCTCCTGTCTGTCTGGTATGGTCAACTTGCTGCCCTTGCCTCTTTCCCCTCTGCTGTCTCTTACCATGCGCATGGCCCTGCCCCCTAACTGATTGCAATCCCTGGTCCATTGCTGTCCCTCTTGGCCTGTGCAGTGTATTGTGCTGGTGCAACTCCTGACGCTTGCCTGTAAGGTCAGTTTGGTGACCCTGCCCATCTCCCTCCTGCCCTATGTTATCTGAGTTCATGTCCCTACCCCAATCCTCCTGCAATCCATGATCCAATGTACCATAATTGCCAACGTTTTGAACTTAGTAAGAGGCAGATTTTGATAAAAATAACCTGGGGAACTGATTTACATTGACTTACATTGAACAAGAGGAGATTTTAAACATGAGGCAGATAAAATAAAGCCCTCTTGGGCTTAAGAACATCAGGAGTCTCCTGCCTGAATTGGGCCTGTTGGCATCTATAGGTGTACTGTCACTGCCTCTTCTTTCTGCCTTCAATGGTCGGTTATATTGCCACAACCTCTCTTGCCTGTCCTGCAAGGTCATTTGTTTGCCCCTGCCTCCCTTTCCTCTGTCCTCCATGGTCCATTGTACTGCCATTGCCTCTCCCACCTGCTCAGAGTGGTCAACTTGTGGTTTCTGCACCCTCCTCCCTACCTTCAATTATCTGAGTGTGTGCCCCTGACCAATGCCTCCCCACAGTATTCTAATGAACAATTAGATTGTTAACATTCTATATTCATTACAAAAGTGTGGCAGGTCTGACATCATCTTGAAGTTATCAAACTGTTATACCTAAAGCATTTCCTTTAGAAATTATGAAAATGAGAGGATCTTATTTGCATAGAAAATATGGTTAGTGCTCTGATGACTAAAATGAGGACATATTTTCTGAGTTTTCAAATAGTGACAAAGTACTTGTAAATTATTTACTATCTTTATTTTTTTTTTCTGTTGATCACTTAATTATTTGTTACACTTAGGGGAGAGAATATGGTTTTACGGCCAGAGGTTCAGGCTTTGTAACTGGGGAACCGGGTTTGAGTTTTGGTGTCAGTTGGACATCCTTAATCTCCCCATGCCTAAAACCAAAATGAAGGTGTCCTTCTGTAATGTAACTGATGCTCATGTAAAGCACTCCCATACCCTGGGATCAAGTCTCTGCTAAATAGAATGGCAAAAAACAAAAACATTAATTGTTTTGCACACTTCTGTCATTGGGCTATACTTGCGCTAAATTTGAGTGATATGTATGCTACATTTGTGCTTTTTTTCTCTGGTGGCCATCTTGGGAGACTTAGGCCCTCATTACAACCTTGGCGGTTGATGATAAAGCGGTGGTAATACTACCAACAGGCCGGCGGTAAAAAAAATGGAATTATTAACACGATGGAAACCGCCCACACAGACATCCACTTTAACACACCGACCGCCACAGCGGTAGCAACAAGCACTGTGGCGGTAACCGCCAACAGCCAGGCGGAAGACAATGTTCCGCCCTCTGCACTGCATTACAACAGGCCTATCCGCCACCTTTTCCGGGGTGGTACCAACAACATCAAAAGCACAGCGGAAACAGTACACAGAAGGCAAAGGACTCACCTCTGAAGACTCAAGGAAGAACCATGACGCCATGGAGCCCGAGTTGCACATCTTCCCCATGCTTGTATACCTCCTAATGCACTACGAACAGCAACACCGGCAAAGAAAGACCTCTGTGAGTACTACTGCCTAACACACAAGGCAGTGATGGGGGGCGGCTCCAGCCCTTCCCCTGCAGACTCAGATGGCTGAACTGCCATGGTTGATGGTGGGGGCTCAGAATCAGTCCCAGCACCAGGCCTCCTGTCCATCTTCCCTTCAGGTGCAGGCCCCTTGCCCTTCCCCTTGGCAGCTGGTGGTGCCTCCTTGCCCTCCTACTTGGCAGCTGGTGGTGCCTCCTTGTCCTTCCCCTTGGCAGCTAGTGGCTCCTCCTTGCCCTTCCCCTTGGCAGCTGGTGGTGCCTCCTTGCCCTTCCCCTTCCCCTTGGCAGCTGGTGCAGGCACACTATCAGTGCTGATGGCTGGTTCCATGGAGCCTCTCACACCTGCAGTATCTGCCAACACTACTGTGGCCGTGGACTGGGTGGCAGGGTTCTGACCACCCTGGCCCAACGTGAAGGACGGGGGAAGGCATAGGGAAGAGGTCAACGGCTTCTTAGGGACACTGGGGCGGGAAGACAGTGAAGGTTTGGGAGTGGAGGACGAGGGAGTGGTTGTAGGAAGTGTCTGTCTGCTGTGTTTGGGTGCAGGTGCATGAGCTGGATGCTGTTGCGAGGTGGATGGCTGTTGGGTGTCTGAGTGCTTGCGTTTGTGTACTTTGGGAGGAGGGGGCACAGACACAGTGGGAGAGGATACAGGGGATGTGTGCATGGATATGGGGATGGTAACTGCCAGTGAGTGGTGTGTAGTGATAGGTGTGATGGTGATGGGGACAGTGGATGAGGATGTAGTGCATGCAGGTGAGCGTAGACGCTACTGGGAGGGTGGTGGACGAGGAGGAAGAGGGGGCACAGTGGAGGCAGTGGATGTTGGTATTTCTGTATCTGGATGGTGTTTGTGTGAGTGCCTGTGGGATGATGTGTGGTGCTTTTGTTTGCCTGAGCCACTCCTGTGTGTTGTCTTTAGTGCATGCTGGTCTGAATGTGTGCTTGGGATAGGTTGGGGTTGAGGGGAATGGTACTGGGGAGAGGACGTTGAAGGGGGGAGGCTAGAGACAAAGACAATGGCTGCCATCAGGGAGGAGGCCAAAGCCTGGATTGATCTCTGGTGGGCCGCCATGCCAGAGTTAATGCCCTCCAGGAATGCATTTGTTTGTTGCAAATGGCCTGCCAGCCCCTGGATGGCATTCACTATGGTTGACTGCCCAACAGAGATAGATTGCAGGAAGTCCATAGTCTCCTCACACAGGGCAGCAGGGCTCACTGGGGCAGGGCCTGCGGTGCCTGGGGCGAAGGAGATGCCCACCCTCCTGGGTGAGTGGGCACAGGAAACTCACTGAGGGGCTGCTGGGAGGGTGGTGCTGGTACAGGGGATGGCGGCTGTACCTGTAGTTGGGGTGGGCACATAAGTGTCCACCACCAGCAGGGCGGTTCCATCGGAGGAGGTATCACTGTCAGAACTGTCCCCTACTGCCTCCACCGTGGTGCTCCCCTCGCCCTCCGTCCCACTGGTGCCCTCACCATCAGTGGATTCAGCCTCATGGGCCCTGTGGGATGCAGCTCCCTCCGTCGCTGGCGCCTCTGTTCCTCCGCCAGATGATGCTAATGCAGATAAGGACAGGGTGACAAAACAAAAGGCGGGGGAAGAGACAAAGGATACACTTGGGCAATGGCAGCCAAAACACCACCATTGACGTACACGAGACACACACACACAGGGAACAGCCCTACGCACTAGGCAATGCACTACGAGTCGCAATGCTAGTCACCAGCCCATGCATAGGAATACCTAATGCCAATAGCAGCATACCTGACGCTCACAGACCCCTGCCCAGGAGTGGATGCCTACTAGCTTGGTTGGAGGTGGTTCACATCATACCCTGCCCAACCTGGGACCTACCCTGCAATGTCCGCCTTGGCCTAGGGGCACCCACAGGCCCACATCCCCCACCCAGAGACCACTCCACCACGCGCAAGTAGTATATTGGGAAACTGTAGTCACCCCCTTGTGGCTGCTGTGATGCCCTCAATCGTCCATTTAGCTCTGGATAGGTCACCGGCAGTATGTGGGCCATTCGGGGGGGTCAGGGTTTGACGGGCACCCCTTCCTCATTGTGAGACCTTTGCCAGCTGGGCCTCCGCCGTCTTCCTTGCCCAGCGTCTCAGTTCCCCCCACCGTTTCCAACAGTGGGTGCTCCGCCTGCCATAGACCCCAAGGGTCCGCACATCCTTGGAGATGGCACACCATATACCCTTTTTCTGATGGGCGCTGACCTGCAGAAAAAGAAACATAGAAAAAGGAATCAGTCATACTGTCCGGCCTGTTACACTTATAGCCCACCATAGCCCTCACATCCCATTATGCACAGACATTGCCTACCATACATGCAGCACACTGCCCAGAACCCTTCCACCAACCCCCACACACAAGGCCCTCACACACAGAACTCCATGCATCCATGCCCCTTGCATTGTGTTCACAGTGTACTCACCTGTTGGTCTGGAGGCCCATGCAGCATTCGGTACTGGGGTAGGACCCCATCCACCAGTCTCTCCAACTCCACAGTGGTGAAGGCAGGGGCCCTTTCGCCAGTGACACGAGCCATGGTCAGTTCCAGACACAGGTCACAGCAGCACTTGCAGTGTAGGTCCTCTCCTGTTGAAGGTCAGGTAGCAAGTGAGTGAACAGATAGAAAATGGCAGTCACATCCATGGCGGTGCATACCTTCACCGCTGGCGCACATCACCATTGGCCACTGTAACCCATAGGGCCCAATGACAACCAATGAGGAGTTGCACGGCGGTACTCGACCGCCTCCCGCTACGGCGCACAACATCAGTGGCAGTACATCATTTCCACATGTCCATCCACACAGGACAGGCAAATGCCATTTCATGGGGGGGCAGGCCTTGGCACCTAACTGCGTCACAGTACAGATAGGCACCATTTGGGCCTATACAACAACATACTATTACAGCCACAACATGCAATGCAGTGTAGTGTTTAGAAATGTGGTATACTGGCCACCTGCTCCCCATTTGGCCCCCTAGATTACAACTGCTGCGGATGAAAAGGAGATGGAAACATCCCCCGTGTACAGACCCCTGGTGGACTTGGCAACAACGGAAGACAGGCACATATTCCTCTCTATAGACTGGACAGGGCCACAATCACAGAGCTGTGTGCCCAATTGGAGCCTGACCTGATATCTGCTATCTGTCAGCCCACCGGGATCTCCCCTCTTGTGCAATTAGTATCTGTGCTCCATTTCTTGGCAAGTGGCTCCTTCCAAGTGACAGTGGGCTTGGCAGCTGGAATGTCTAAGCCAATGTTCTCAATAGTGCTGACCAAACTGTTGTCTTCCCTGATTAAACACATGCACAGCTAAATTGTTTTTCCCCAGGTGGAGGATTTGGCCACAGTGAAAGCTGGCTTCTATACAATGGGACTTATCCCCAACATTACTGGGGCTATTGATGGTACACATATTGCATTTGTACCCCCCCCCCCTGGAGAAATGAACAGGTGTTCAGAAATCGAAAGAGCTTTCACTCGATGAATGTGCAGATAGTGTGCCTGGCAGACCAGTACATCTCCCATGTCAATGCAAAGTATCCTGGCTCTGTGCATGATGCCTATATCCTGAGGAATAGCAGTATCCCATATGTGATGGCTCAACTCCAGAGGCACCAGGTGTGGCTAATAGGTGAGCCCTGGTTCCCATCCAGTGTATGTTGGTGTATGGGGTGGGCCCTATGGATTAGTGTGTGTCTAATAGTTGTCCCTCGATATTTGCAGGTGACTCTGGTTACCCCAACCTCTCATGGCCACTGACCCCAGGTCCCTGATCGTCCTGTGTTTGTGGGATGGCCTGTGGTCCCTGTAGTGGTACGGGACTATGCCTGGGTAACCGACTGTCTGGAGATCCTTGATGGGCCAGGTTGTTCATCCAGATCCAGGCGTCCAGAGCTCCTATCATCACTGTGGGCCTCTTCTGAGAGGGACTGGATGTTGCTGGCACCTCCTCTCCGGTGAAGTTGTGTGGGGGACCTGTGGGGATGTAAATGCTGTGTTATTGTTTCTGCATGTGGCATCTTGTGCATGGGTGTGTTGCCCTGTATGGTTGTGATTGCCCTGTGAGCTTTGCCTTGTGTGAGTAGTGATTTTTTGGGCTAGGTGATTGTCTCTAATGTACATGCTTTAGTGATGGGTGTCCATGCAGGGCTGTGAGTGATATCCATGCATTAGTGGTGCATGCAGGGCTTGGTATTGGGATGGGTGGGTTGTGATTGTGGGGTGTATGTGAGGTGGTGGAGTGATGGGGTGAGGGTAGGGTTTGGGGTATGTGATGGCATGCAGGTAGGGGGGATGATAGTAATAGAGAGTTGCATTACCAGAGTCCAGTCCTCCTGCTGCTCCTGCCAGGCCCTCAGGATGAATGATTGCCAAGACTTGATCCTCCCATGTTGTTAGTTGTGGGAGGAGGTGTTGGTCCACTGCCAGTCCTCTGTTCAGCTATCTGGTGTCTTGCAACCATGGAATGCACCTTCCTCTGTAGGTCATTCCACCTCTTCCTGATATCATCCCTTGTTCTGGGGTGCTGTCCCATGGCATTGACCCTGTCTACGATTCTCTGCCATAGCTCCATCTTCCTAGCAATGGAAGTCTGCTGCACCTTTGATCCGAATAGCTGTGGCTCTACCCGGATGATTTCCTCCACCATGACCCTTAGCTCCTCCTCTGAGAACCTGGGGTGTATTTGTGGTGCCATGGGTGTAGTGTGAGTGGTGTGTGTGAGGGTGTGTGGGGTGATGTGTTGGGGTGTGTGCTGTAAGGTGTGTGGATGGTGTATGGATGATGGTGTTCTGTGGGTCTGTGGGTGCTCTTGGTGTGTCTCTCTCTCAGTCGTCAATTTTTTTGAGTCATAAATGGTTGTGGGTAATGTGTGCGTGTGTTTTATAGTGGTTTGGGTGTATCGGTGTGGCATGTGTATGTGTGTCAGGTGTGTGTAGTTTGAATTGTCCAATGTGGTGTTGTTTTGTATGTGTGTGTGTATTTTGAGCACGGCGGTATGTACCGCCAATGGTTTACCTCGGTTGAATGTCCGCCGTGGTGATTCCTGGGTCATAATATGATGGGCGTAGTTCTGTTGGTGTAACAGTGTGGGTTTTGCTACCGCCAGTTTATCACTGACCTTTGGGCTGGTGGACTTGTGTGTGTGTTTGTACAATGACGGATTGCTGTAAACCACTGCGGCGGCGGTATGTTGCCGGCAGTCGGTATGGCGGTAAGCGGGAAATACCGCCAATATCATAATGAGGACCTTATGTGTTATGAAGCTCCCTAATTTCCTTATTTACTGCAGTATCGTCAGTAGAAAATCCTTTAAGTTTTCCACTTCCATTCCATCAAGATGGCGTTAAGATGTGACACATTTTTGGCATAAGTTCAGAATGTTAGCACTCTAGTTGCTCATTCGAACACTGTAAGCTGCTGATTACCAGGCAGTCTGCTGCTAGTTTTGAAAGTGCATGCTTCAGTCTGTATGTCAGAATGTTTTAATGAAACAGAAGAAAAAGATATTTGAGAACTCACTTAAAACATGTCCCGATTTTTCTTTCTACAGCACTAACCATGATTTCTTTGAGAAAATGAACTCTCACATTTTGTTCCTTTCTAAATTAAATCTTTTATGTTTTACCAATTTGATTCAATCAAGATGGCTTCAGGTGTGCCACACTTTTGTCATAAGTAAGACTGTGCATGTTTTATTGAGAATGTCAGACTTCATTCTTATATGGCTGAGAAAGATAATGTGAGTTTACAGAAAATATGCTCTCAGTTTAGCTTCTTGAGCACCTTCCATCGCCTCTATGGGAAAATCACGAGAAAACAGTTTTCTCTCAAACATGATTCATGAAATCCCATTAGAAGGCTTTTTCACAGGGAAAAGTTACCTTAGAACATACTACAATTCCTAAAATTTGCCTGGTACCATCAACCAATGATTTATATTGTAACTAAAATCTATTATTGCCCTTTATATGTTCTCCTTTTGGTGACCCTCAAAACCTTCTATTCACTACACTGTATTTCAATTGGGTGCATTAAAGTGTATTGGTCTTAAGATGTCTGGCAGCACTTCCTGGTTGAAGTGCTGGCAGCCAATTGGATCTCATCATGAGATCTGTGCTTAGGCTCAGCCCAGATATACAAATTTGGTTTTCTTTAAATATGTCAACAACCTCTAAACAGATTTACACCAAATAACAAAAAGGAGGCTTTCTGGACCAAGAGCTATCTTTCTGCCATATTTGGTGCAATTTTGTTCAGCGGTTTGGGCTGCAGTGGTGTCTAAAACCTTTATGGGAATTAACATTAGAAACACCGTTTTTGTTCCCTTTTCGGCCCCCATTTGATGGATCACCCTGAAACGTTCCCTGCACAACAAGACCCAACTTGACATTTTGTTGGTAAATTTCCTGAAGATTCATCAAACTCTACTAAAGATGATGCCAAGTCAAATTTCCTATTTATATATATCATGCAAAGGAGACGAGAGAACTCTGGGTAGTTCCCAGATGGTATTTCACCAATGCAAAGCTGTAATACTGTGCCTGGTGTGTTGAAAGGCTTTTGCATTTACATCTTGGCAAGGATGGCACTGTGCTAATTCTATGCTTAAAAACTTTGGGGCATATTTATGAGCCCCTAGCACCATTCTATAAGCACATTAGCTTCATTTTCTGATGTTAATGTGATGTTAGAAGGTCAAAAATGCTGTGCCATATTTATGACATGCATGCATTATGCCACTTAATAACCCTTTGCATTACATTATGACTATGCTAGTATGCAAAGTTGGCGTTCCCCCGCTAGGGGGGCCGAAAAAATGGCTCGAGGAAATCTAACAGATTTAAAAGATCTAAAAGATTTTCTGCACTTTTAATGCCTGCTCAGAGCAGGAGTTAAAAGGGGGCATGCTTTTGAATACAATGGGCCTCTATGTACTCTGCAGGAGGGAGTAGCCCCGAAATTTTGGAGCTACTCCTACGGAGTACATCAATAGCGTAAAAAAATGATGTTAATGCTCCCTACCCTGCATCATGGTGCGCCGTATTTTAAATGAGTTGGACACATGATGGCAGGTAGGGGGTGCTAAAGGGCGTAAGAAAAGTGGCATTGCACTGTGTGCAGTGCTACTTTTCTTAAATATGCCCCTTTGTTCTATAAATAGCAAAAGACTTTGGGCCTCATTATGAGTTTTACCGCCATGTTGGCAGTCCTAAAAATACAGCCAATTTGTCAGTCTCCCATACCGCCCTATTACGAGTTATACAGGCAGGACCGCCGACTGCCAATCAAAAAAGAAGGCGCAGCGACGGAGAGGCCTGGAAATAGGTGGTCTGACATCCAGCACCAACAGCCCTGCTACAAACTGCTGACCATATTACAAGTCCAAAGTCACAATGGCAGGCACCCATGGTGGTCAGCCAATGGCGTTCTGAACCACGGCGGTGCGCTGTCACCAAAGTAATACACAACAGCACATTGGATGAATTTGAAAACAACTCAGCTGACACATATTGCCATACTCGACACACCTGCAACTCACACTATAAAACACACCCCTTCACACACCACAATCCTCTGTATTTTCACAGCAAGACACAGCAGGACAGAGCAACTTTTTCCCACACTGAACAGATAAAAGGCATGATTGTCTTCTTTTCACAATCGCATATAACGTCCTTTGCACACTTTTGTCCAGTCACACCCTTTGGCACTACCCCTCTTACTAAGTCACAATATTTTTTCCCACCATGTCGCATTCCTAAAATCCCTGTTTCAAAAATGAAGAGATAAGAGTCATGGTGAATGAAATCAAAAGAATAGAGCCACAACTGTTTGGAGCACAAGTCCAGCACACTACTCTCAGTAGGAAAATAGAAATGGGGGACAGGACAGTTGACAGGGTGAATTCTGTAGGCAGCACCCTGTGCACAAAGGAGGACATCAGGAAGAGGTGGAATGGCCTCAGGGGTAAGGTCTGGTCCCTGGTGTCTAGGCACTATCTGCAAGCCAAGAAGACTAGTGTTGGCCCTCCCAGTGCCCCATTACAACTCTTTGCATGGGAGGAGAAGGTCTTTGCCATCCAGCGTCTTGAGGACTTGACAGGGATACCTGCGGGAGTCAAGTCTGGTGAGTGACAACAAGAAAAATGCACCAAAATATAATGTCATGCATGCTCACTACCCACCTTATGCCACCTTCATTGCAACTCCACTCACCAGTCAAGTGTCCTGTGCCTTAAAAAACCCTTTTTGCGGGACGCGCTTTTCAACACGCCTGGGGGGCCGGAGCAACCAGCGCCAGCACGAGCAAAGGGCAGGAGCCCTTTAAATTCCTTCCTGCGCTCCCACTTCGTGGGACGCGCGCGGGTGGCGCCCGGGCAAAGCCCAGGGCAAGGGCTGGCCCATCCTGTGCCCGTCGGAGACCGGAGGAGGCTGGGCCCCCCCTCTTTCGTTTGCAGCAAGGAGCTTAGCTGTCACCTAAGAGAATCTGTGCAGTTTACCTGAGCAGCTCCGTTCATCACTACAGCTGTATTACCAACAGGCACTTATAAGCTCCTCTCTGCTAGTTGTGGCCTTAACGCAGAGGGCCCTACTAAACAAGTATTTAGTCGGAGAGTGAGACACTGTTATTTTCCGGAGGAGGCTTGGCAGGCAGGGCCAGATACTCCAGTGGCAGGACACCTAGGCCCATATTTATACTTTTTGACGCAAAACTGCGCTAACGCAGTTTTGCGCCAAAAAAATTAGCGCCGGCTAACGCCATTCTGAAGCGCCATGCGGGCGCCGTATTTATTGAATGGCGTTAGCCGGCGTTAGCCGACCGGCGCTGCCTGGTGTGCGTGAAAAAAAAACACGTACACCAGGCAGCGCCGGCGTAGGGAAAAATGGCGTTTGGGTGTCCAAAAATGGGGCAAGTCAGGCTGAGGCAAAAAAATCGTCTTAACCCGATTTGCGCCATTTTTTTTGGCACCCAGACGCCATTAACATGACTCCTGTCTTAGCAAAGGGGAGTCATGCCTCCATGCCCAATGGCCATGCCCAGGGGACTTCTGTCCCCTGGGCATGGTCATTGGGCATAGTGGCATGTAGGGGGGCACAAATCAGGCCCCCCTATGCCACAAAAAAAAATAAAAAAAATACTTACCACAACTTACCTTTTCTTCCCTGGGGTGGGTCCCTCCATCCTTGGGTGTCCTCCTGGGGTGGGCAAGGGTGGCAGGGGGTGTCCCTGGGGGCTTGGGAGGGCACCTCTGGGCTCATTCTGAGCCCACAGGTCCCTTAACGCCTGCCCTGACCCAGGCGCTAAAATCTGGCGCAAATGCAGGTTTTTTAGTCCCGCCCACTCCCGGGCGTCATTTTTGCCCGGGAGTATAAATCCGACGCAATAGCTTCGGAGTCATTTTTTAAGACGGGAACGCCTACCTTGCATATCATTAACGCAAGGAAGGTGTTCACGCAAAAAAATGACGCTAACTCCATGAACTTTGGCGCTAGACGCGTCTAACGCCAAAGTATAAATATGGAGTTAGTTTTGCGTCGAATTTGCGTCGAAAAAAACGACGCAAATTCGGCGCAAACGGAGTATAAATATGCCCCCTAATGTACAAGTAAGAGAGTTATTTTACTTTTCTTTTCTCTCGCATTTGTGTTTATTGATTCTACGAGTGTTCTTTATTATGGGGAAAAGGAAGGCTACAGACTTACCAGTGCAAGCTAAGGGAACCAAAATAGTGAAAAATCGCCCAAATAGATCCTCGAATTCGGGTTCATCAAACAAGCTAAATCCACTTGACGAAATTGACCTTTTAGTCAAAGAAGTCGAGTCTATGTTAGGTACTCGCACTAGGGGGGCAAATAACCCAAGGACAGCACCCCCCAAGGACAGGAAAATCTCAGAGATATTCATAAAGAAGGGGAAAAAGACTCCTTTAGATGCAACAGCTGGGGTTGAGGGGGACAGGGTCCGCACATTTGCAGGGACCCCACTCCAAACCCCACTTTTAGTATAGAGAGTCCTCTAATACCCCAGGGGGGCTCTCCATCTGCACCAAATATTCCGTCTTTTTTTCGGTTGAGTCCATTGATTAAAGTGGTTCCAAGTCTACTGTGTACAAACCGCTTTGAACCACTGCTGGCTATAGAGGACCCGCCGGTGCCTGCGAGTGCGATCATGCCTGTAGTTGGAATATTTAATTCTAGTGCTACTCCATTGATCTCTCAGCCCGATCCGGAAGGCAACGATCCAGTAGCTTGTAGAGACAATCTGGCTAAAGTTCTCCAGAGAGTTGATGAAGTTAAGGGTCTGGTTTTAGTATTAATAGATCTTTTGAAGACCAATCTTGTGCATCAGAATGGGAACAATTGTGCTTGCGAAGGGACTTGCAGGGTTTGTGGAGAGGTCAGAGGGAAAGAAGTATTCCCCTCCTCTGCCACAAACAAGGGGGTTGAGCCAAAGGTTAATTCTTGCCTCCCCGACAGAGGGGGGACAATTCCACAAGGGAGGGAAGTTAATCGCTGCAACCCTACTAAAGACAACCTGAGGCCCAAAGGGAGGGCAGAAAATTTACCCAGAAACGGGGATTGTTTAGGGAATTGGGCGATTGATTCTACTAGTGGTAGGATCAATGGACCCGACCCCCCTGAAATTGGCCAAGGGGACAATTCTACACAATCTTTTAATAGGCCATACAAAATTTTGTACAATAGCAATTTCCCCGGTAACAATATTAAGAACACAGCTAACAAAGAACAAGATTTGTGCACAAACTATGGAACAAATAAAATCAATCTAACTAATGTTCCAAAACTACTGCCAGGGTCAGTTGAGAACCAAGCCTCCTTGATTAATAAAGTCATACATTGGATACATTCCCGACGAAGTTGCCTCTCTGTCATTCGTTCGGTTACAACATCGGCCTAGAGGAACAGCATCTTAGGGTCCAATTTTGACATAATTACTATCCATTTTCAAGATGAGACTATAGCGACTCAACTCATGGATTCCGACTCTCACACCCACTTGAACAGAGCAGCAACCATGGGGGGGATAAGACTTATGTTAAACCCACACAACCATGGACCAGATAGCGGACTGGAAGGACCAGATGGCTTAACTAGTCCCTGTGGAGGTGTTGTATGTAAGGCAGCTACCGATTTTGGGCTGCCGCCTGCTTCTGAATGACTGACTCTTGAACCAGTGACCCATGTGATGGCCAGCCCCAAGGTTTTACATTTAAAGGGGAATAATAGAGTACCAACATTTGATATTTGTACCAATGATCTGGGCCCAGGGGACGTAGGTTGTTCAACTGTGGTGATAAACAAAGGTAAATGCACATTAGAACTCATGTCCTGGAATCTTGCTGGGTTGGCAAAGAAATTAGATGATAGCGAATGGGCCTTTTTTATCAAGGACATAGATGTTTGTCTCTTTCAAGAAACTTGGGCAGAGGACGCTACTCCTATAGATGGATTTCTTTCATTTAGTGTCCCTGCTACACCTTCAGAGAAGGGGTTGGGCCGGGCGAAAGGTGGGTTGTTATTACTTGTTCACAAGAATCTGCAGTGTGATTACAAGCTTTTGGAAATTGATTCTGTAGATATAGAAGCCATGTGTATTACGTTTAAAAAAACTCTATCAATTGTTATTGTTAATGTATATAAACTATCGGTCTCATGCAGCTCCGAGTCTCATACCTTGGCCATTTTGTCGGAATTCGTGGGAAGCCTCCATCCCTCGATTATTTTGATTGTAGCTGGAGATTTAAATTGTACCTTTGAACCCTCCACCCTTATGAACGATCTAACTGACGAAGAGGATGAGTTGTGGGGGATCCCGCAATTTTCTATCACTTGGCCCTGCAAAAAATCCCGGGTGGCCACACAACTAGCTTTATTATGTCTAAAACATGGCCTTAGGGCCTGTAATGGCAGGACGCCATCTGATATGAACGTTGCACCTACGTTCAAAAGGGGCAGCTCTACAAGTACTATAGATTATTTCTTAGTTGATGTTAGGCTATGGCCCCATTTGCAAGATATTTAAGTAATAGTGAGAAGTGATAGTAACCACTTTCCTCTGCTTCTAACCCTTTCTGGAGAAATGTTCAGGAGAACACATAATAATCATGCTACAATAATCCCGCCACTATGCTGGAACAATAAATTTACTAAGGTTACTTGGCCAAAAGTGATGGCTAACCCATATCATATCAGAGCAATATACCAAATGTTTTTCAATAACTTGGCCGAGTACGAAGAGCAGACTGCAGGGAATATTCTGATTCTAAAAATCCATGATAATATGGCTATCCAGCTACGGGTTATTTTTATCAAGCAAGGCGGCCAAAGCCATGTCAAGGGAAAGGGGTACGCAAACGATGGTTTGATGAGAGGTGCTCAAAGGCTAAGTCTGGGCTTAAAGCAGTAGTAATGTCTGGTTCCCAGGGGGAGTTCAAGCAAACTAGGACTTCCAGAGAGAAGGATAATAAGCGCTTTTGGGAACTCCTGTCCAAAAGAGAAAATGGAGGTAGGAGTTGTCTCAGCAACCACATACAACCAGAAAGCTGGGTAGAACATTTTTCCACTCTTTATGCCCTACCAGAGGGCTTAAGGGACAGCAATGTAGTCAACCCCTCACCTATGTTACCGGATTTGACCCCCAGCACGTCAGTTCGAGTGGGGGCCCAGTGTATCCCCCAGGGCCATCTCACCTTCAAAGTAGAAGAAACTCTTGAGGCTATAAACAGTCTGAAACTTGGCAAAGCACCCGGACCGGACAAACTCCCTGGAGATCTGTATAAATCTGAACGAAATATCTGGGCCTGGTACATCAATGCCATTTCAAATAGCATAGCTGCAGGGGGACAAATTCCGGGCACATGGAAGGGGGCTGAAATTGTACCCATCTTCAAAAAAGGAAATGCTAACCTTCCAGCCAATTACAGGCCAATTAGCCTCATAGATAACATGCAAAAGATTTTTGCTAAACAAATCCTGCAGAGGCTAACTAGCTGGGTTGAGGAGCGTCAAATTCTTTCTCAACTACAGGACGGGTTCCGTGCCAAAACCAGCACGGTAGACCAGGTCTTCCGACTGGCTATATTGTACTGGAAATATGTCCTTATCGCTAAGCAAAGTCTATATGTAGTATTCATAGACCTGCGATCTGCTTTTGATCTGGTTTCAAGAGCTAAATTATGGGAAGTGCTGGGCAGCCTGCGAGTTCCAGAGGACTTACTACTCCTGCTAAAACATTTGCACGAAAACACTTATGCCCAAGTGAGGTGGGGCGAACAAGGCGAATTGACAGAACAGGTCCCAATTAGAAGGGGAGTTCGCCAAGGTTGTGTGCTAGCCCCTTTATTATTTACTTTATTTATTAACGAAGTAGTGAAGGCTGTGTCCACATGCCAGAATGACGCACCCTCCTTGAATACACAAAGAATTCCTATTCTGCTTTTCGCAGATGATTCGCTCCTTATTTCCAAGACACCGATGGGTTTACAAATCCTTGTTGATCAATTCTACTCATTTTGTCGCAATCATGGGTTGGAGGTTAACATTGACAAAACAAAACTAATGGAGTTATCCAAAGGGCCTAGGAAAAGATGTTCCATCCACATTGATGGAGTTTTCCTGAAGGAAGTTAGCTCTATAGATTATTTGGAAGTTAGGTTAACTAGTAAATTATCATTGGAAGAGCAGATCACAAAAAGCGCAGGGTTGTTACAACATAGAGCTTCGTCCATATTGCGCTTTTACCAGGGCTCTTTTGCAAAAGCTGTTTCTCCAGCATTGAAGTTTTATATAGCCAAGGCACAAGGTGCAGCTCTGTATGGAGCTGAGGTATGGGGTTTCTCCAACTGTAACAAGATCTCAGTGGGAGAAAACAACTTTGCGAGGGCCCTGGTAGCGTGTCCACGCTCCACACCCCTGCTCCCAGTATTTTGGGGTCTGGGGTTAAGTCGAGGAGCAGATTTGGCTACTTTAAGACCTCTCCTGTACTGGATCAGGCTGTGGACCACCCCTGAACTAGATATATACAAGATCTCATTACTTGACCTATTAAAAGGTCAAAATGCCAATATTGTCCCTTGGATTTGTCATGTGTCCCACTGGCTCCGTTTGCTGGGCTTGGGTGACTATTGGGAAAATCCTCGCAAATTAGAGAGACGGCATAAAAACGTCTTAAAGTTAACTTATTGGTCTTATGTCAGGGATAATAACATAACTTGTAAATCTCATGGCCGTTTAACTAATCTTTTTACTGATCTTAAATGGACTCCAAAGTTTGAAGCCTATCTGGACATTATACAGGATCTGCACTGTAAAAGCCTATATGCAAGGTTTCGTTTTGGATCTCTGCCCTTGATGTCACTGATCCACAGGTGGGGGCCGATTGGTCTTCCTGGTATATGCCCCGCTTGTGGCAGTACCTCCGAAACAATTGAACATTTTATGTTCTTTTGCCCAGCTTATGCGAACCCACGATCGAAATGGATTCGCAACACTTGTAGGGCTATGGGATTTAAGATCTGCTCCTTAGCTCTACGGGTGTTAAAAAGTCATAATTCAGCTGATGTAATTCTCCCTGTGAGCAAGTATTTAGTAACAGCATGGCACATGCGTTGCCACTTCCAAAAAGCAATTTGAGATTATTACCTCTTCTTAGAGTTTTATGTGCAATTTGAGCTTTTATTGTTTTAATGCTTTAATGATTCTAAATAATTTATTAATTTGTAGTTGCTGTATCTTATCAAACGATTATCTATTCTTGCATTTTTGCTAGCTGGTTTTATGTGCTTTTATGGTCAATTGATAAATAAAGCTGTGTATACTGAACCCCTTTTTGTCAACTCCCAATTGAAGTGTACTCACCTGGGAGGATAAATTCACTAGGCTGGGTGTAGTATAGGAACTGACAGTACTACAACTCCCAGCAGGCACTATTTCTAGAAAAGCAAATACCAACACAGTGTTGTCTTGTCCAAAGACCCCTGTGTCTCAACTCTCTATTGAAGTGTACTCACCTGGGACGATAACATTTGTACAGTGGGTGTAGTACAGGGACTGACAGAACTGCTATGGCCAGGAAGCTTTGTCACTGTTACTCAGTCAGCCCTGTGTACTCTGCAACAAAGACTCTGGCGGTCATTCTGACCGTGCCGCCATGCGGTCACCGACATTTGGCCGCTCCGCGGTCAAAAGACCGCGGAGGCCATTCTGGCTTTCCCGCTGGGCCGGCGGGCAGGCGCCCGCCAAAGGAGCGCCCGCCAGCCCAGCGGGAAAGGCCCTGCAACATAGAAGCCGGCTCCGAATGGAGCCGGCGGTGTTGCAGGGGTGCGACGGGTGCAGTTGCACCCGTCGCGATTTTCACTGTCTGCTAGGCAGACAGTGAAAATCATGCTGGGGCCCTGTTAGGGGGCCCCTGCACTGCCCATGCCAGTGGCATGGGCAGTGCAGGGGCCCCCAGGGGCCCCACGACACCCGTTCCTGCTCCTGTTCCTGGCGGTAAAAACCGCCAGAAACAGGGTGGCGGGAAGGGGGTCGGAATCTCCATGGCGGCGCTGCTTGCAGCGCTGCCATGGAGATTCAGCCCAGGCAGGGGAAATCCGGCGGGAAACCGCCGGATCCCCTTTTCTGACCACGGCTTTACCGCCGCGGTCAGAATGGGCAGGGAAGCACCGCCAGCTTGTTGGCGGTGCTTCTGTGGTCATCCACCCTGGCGGTCGATGACCGCCAGGGTTGGAATGACCCCCTCTGTGTCACAACTCTCTGTAGAAGGCTATTCTCTTGGGAGGATAACGTGTATAGTGGGTGTAGTACAGGGACTGACAGGACTACAACTCCCAGCAGGCAGTGTTCCTAGAAAATCAAACACCAACACAGTGTTCACTTGTCCAAACCAAAGACCCCTGTGTCTCAGCTCTCTGTTGAAGTCTACTTACCTGTGAGGATACCATTTGTACAGTGTGTAGTACAGGGAGATAGATGATTGTAACTCATAGTTGGGTCTCTTACTGTCACTCCAGCCTCCCGACCAGTGTCCTCTTCTCCAAGACTCTTGTTTGGTAAATCACAAAAGAAGTGGGGGGATGAAAGTTCTCAAGTGTATGCTCTGTCGCATCAGTTCCAAACACAAACCCAGTGCACACTTGTCCAAATACCCATGTTTGTTAACTCAGAGAGGAGGTTTACTCCCCTGGGAGGATATCATTTGGCTGGTGTTGGGAACTAGGGACGAGAACTGAATGTAAAGCCCACTGGGTCCTGTTTTGCTAACTCCAATCACCAGCCCAGTGTCCACTTGCCCCAATGCATCTGTCAGTAAATTCTCAAATGAGGTTTACTCACCTGGGAGGAGAATATTTGGCTGGTGTTGGGAACTAGGATAGTGACCAGAATGCAACTATCAGGAGGCACTGTTCAAGTGCCTCCAAATAGGTGAACAGTGGTCACTGGTTCAAATATCCTATCCTGATATCTGTCAAATCGTGTTTACTCACCTGGGAGGGACCAAGAGACAGATCATGCCGAACTCAGAGATGTGGCTGGCCACCTACCTCTATCTTGAACTGCTAAGCCAGGTTGAAACCATTAAGGACAGGAAGAACAGCTCACACACTGTAACATAAATTAGCAACTAGACTTCAAGATGCATCACCTAAATGGTATTGGCTACAGACATATTCACAATATACTGACCACATGATGACTCCAGTCACATATACAACAAACTCCTGCTTTGACCCTGCATAACATTCAAGTAGGCCTCAAAATGGTCAAGCCACATCCTGCCCAGCCATTGTTTTGCCAGTACTGCTGGCAAGGTGCAAATCCTGCCCATCCTCCCAAGTGCCAATGTACTGCTAAATTCAGCAGCTGCTGGACTTTAATGGAACTGGCATGTTTCACAAAGGTCAGCTCAATACAACTAATAGCACTGGTAACTTTCACAATAGGAATACATGCAAATCAACTATGTATACCAGGTGTGCAAAATGACACTGTTAACTTTTGTAGGTGGGTGTCACAATACCATCAGTATCATTGTATCTGTCCTATCAACAGGTTGAGCTGCCACTGGCCAGACAGAGCCCACAGACGAGGCTTCCACCGTTCCCCAGGATGAAGCAATCGGTGAACATGACACTACTGAACTTCTGGACGTGGAGGACAGTTCTGGCCCATCTGGGCAGCCTGAACAGACACCTACAGTGAGTCTCACTGTGCCCACATCCAGACCTCCCTGCCCGGGAGAACTCGGTGAAAATGACACTACTGAACTTCTGGACGTGGAGGACAGTTCTGGTCCATCTGGGCAGCCTGAACAGACCCCTACAGTGAGTCTCACTGTGCCCACATCCGGACCTCCCTGCCCGGTTGCCTCAACATCAAAGGCAACCGTTTGCCACCCAACCTGTGTCCCTGGGGCAGTACCTACAATCTTTTGTCCCCCAGTACAGGATCATGAGTCACAGCCCATTACCTGGGACAATGAAGGTCCTGGAGCCAGTGGGAGGAGGCACCCTGTGGCAAGGGCACAGGCCCATGGAGTTAGGGTGCTTGAGAGCATGTTGGAGGCCAACGGGGTAAGGCCACTGGGGATGCTGCAGGCCAGGACACTATAAGCCAAGTCTTGAGGGTCCATCAAGAGTCCCAAGGCGTGATGGGCCAGGTACTTACCAAAATCCA